>NC_068344.1:3334869-3654036 GCF_014633365.1 Diospyros lotus
AAATTTTTTTATAAAATTATGGTCAGATTAATAGTTAATATTAGTAAAAAACTAATTACAAAATTTACAAAATAATTTGTATTTAAAAAAAGCACAAAACAGAAGTGATAAATATATATACTCATGATTTACTTATTTTACCTCTACAATTCCACCAATTCTTCAATAGTTTTTACATCAATTACTCCAGTTGCAAGGTCAGTAGACATGGAGTAAATAGATGACGATATTTGACTTATTCTTTGAGAGTTACAATCTCCTCTATTCAACAATCTTCAGAAGAATTAGTTATTTAATTGGAGTAAAAGAAAATAATGATACTAATAGTTGAACATTAATTTTATTAAAATAAAAATTTAGCCATACTTGTTTCGAAATTCATTAACTTTCTTGATAGGGGCATTAACCAGTAGCTTCGTAATATAATAAGTATTAGATATTCTAACCTCACTTGCAATGAAGTATTTTCTAATTCAAACATGTATATTAGACAAATAAATGTATGTATATTTATAAATTTTATAAATATAACCTTTGAATCTTTTGGCACAACACATTTTGGAGTATGATAATTACAGGTTCTGGTTTTTCAACTTCTAGATAACCCTTAACCTCATCTACAAAGTCACCCCACAAAGTACATAGAAGCTTGTTTTTTTTGGAAAAAAAAAATACACAAAAACTCGCACATTAGCATACACAAATAAAATTATTATTTAACATTGGAAAAAATTATGGGTAAAACATAATGAATGAAGCATACTACAAAAACGATCATTTCACATATGTACAAATTATGGATTAAGCATACTCTAGGTCCTCAAGCACAATATCAATGAGCTTGCTTGTCCTTCTACAAGATTCTTGACACTTAGCATTTTCTTCGTTAATGACCTCTTCAATTATATCTTTAATAAAATTAAAAAAAAAATCAGTTATAAGAGCATAAATCATTACATAACCAACTCTATACTTATCTTACAATTCATTTTCGTCAAGTTCAATTGCACTCAAAATATCAGCAAATGATCTAAAGAAATAATTTTTTATTAGAAAACTTTCATTCGTAGCATCTACAACATTAGTCTTTGGAATAAAGTTTAATTTGTACTTGTGGCTTGTAATTTTGTATTTCATATTGTTGTACCCAACTACAAAATTGCGCATAATATACAATTGTCCTTCACGAATTAATGTTTTGAAAGATCGAATCAACAAACGTTTGATTGTTGCATGAATCCTTCCATCCTATAAATTTGATGGCGAAATTTTTAATAATTTATACAAAATAAAAGATATTATATAAATAATTAATATTAAATTTATAAGAAAAAAACAACATCTTCATCCATGAAAATCATCTCAATATTATAAGTTTTTGACTTATCTTGAAAACATAGAATCTCCCAAAGCCTTAGGACTCGAACCTTCAAGGTCCATTGTGTCTTGCCAGCATTGATTTGATTGATAAAATTGATTCTTTCATCCATATTCTAAAAAATTATGTTAGAAATATTTTTATTAAATTGCAAGGTGTTATATAAAATGGAAAATCTTGACATTAACATCCTATTTGTGCACAAAAGCTATTACAATGGAATAACAAATCATTAAATATTTAAATATATTTTATAATTATTGGAACTTGACATTTTTTATAATACTCTCCTCGTTTCTCCAAATGAGAATGAATAATGTTGTTGAAATTTAATTTCTATAATGATAATAAAATTTTTAAAATACTCATTTTGATTTATTTTTCTAATCACTATGCATTAATTTTCTTCCATAGTCTTAAAAATGTAATATCTTAAATCTTAATTAGTATTGAAAAACTCATATATTAGTCTTGAAAATGTGATATCTAATACTTATTAATTAGCATTGAAAAACCCATGAATTTTGATTTATTTTTTACTTTGATTATAATTAATTATGAATGTAAAATTATTTATTATATTATATATTTAATTGTAAATTATAAATATAAATCTTATTAAAAATTCTATTGAAATTTTTTATTTTTGATATTAAAATTTAATTTTTGCAATGATAACAAAATTTTGAGAATATGAATTCTGACATATAATAATATAAATTAAAACTCCTAAAGATGCATGTGGTAAAAAATCTTATAAATATACATTTTAAGATCCATGACAAAGAAATCGTAACATATCAAACCAAAATAAAATAAAAAATTGAATAAAAACCATTTATCAATAGCTACAATGTTATGAAACAAATATGATATGATATTAATTTTATCTTGCACAAAATACACTTAAATACAACCAACAACTGTAGAATTACATACGATAATGGAAGAGTAGAGTTTGCAATTAAATATACATCAGACCAGAAATATACATTGGTTAAAAATAAACGAAATAAAATATAGTTGTAGAAACTAAACTAATAACGACCAAGAAGACTAATTGATTGAGGAATTAATTAATTGAGTCTAAAATTAAGTTGTAAATAAATATTATAAATAGTATTGGAAACTCGTGCTTAATTTTTTTTTAATTATTAATTATTACTACCTTTAATTTAATTTAATGTAAGTTTTGAAGACAAAAAATACTTTGACAAACTATTTAATAACTAAATATTTATATACACATAATAATGCATTGAAAAATCTATGCTTAGAAGTTAACTAACTAAATATTTAAATGGGTGGGTAAATAATATGCACATCATAAATGGATTTTAATAATTTTTCATCAAGCAAGCCGAAAAAATCGTGGAAAATCAATATAAAAGTGATCTTTTGACTGCATTTTGTGTAATTTCTTGGTGTATATACATTCCTGCTAATTAAAAATTATCTAGGTGCATATGTATATTCAACTACTTAATTGTGTCCACAGCAAACTATTTACTAACTAAATATTTAATATACACATAATAATGTATTGGAAAATCCATACTTAGCATTGAAAAACTCATGTATTGAAAAATTTATTATTAATTTTATAGTAATTATTAATTACTACTACTTTTAGTAATAATAATTTAATTATTATTAATGCAAATTTTGGAGAAAAAAAAAATTCTTTTACATACCATCCTACTTTAATATATATGTATAAGATATAAGATTTTTAGTAAAATTTCAATTTTTCTCACCTATTAATTTTTTTTTCTCCTTCATAAAAGCTCTCATTTCTACTTGCGGGACACTTAACCCAATCCAACATCTCTCAATTATTAAATTAACCAAACCTTATAAAAAACAAAAATAAGAATGTAGTAGCCCTCTCCCGGATAATTCCGCTAGTATGAAACATCCAAAAGGAGATCGTCACAAAAATGATATAGAATAATATAACTCAATATCACAACTTCTAACTTTAGATATCATCAATGGAAGCCATAATATAAGTTTACACCATCCTGGCACTATGACCTATACAAAATGAATACAAGGGTACTAATGGAATTAAAAAATTAAAAATCTCCTTACAACGTGCCCTCAGCAAAACTATTAACACGGATCCTTTTGTTGGGAACGTCTTTGTACACTTCTAAACTTAGGCTCAAGCCCCACTAGATCCGCCCCCAACGATCTCTTTGCCCTTACCTGGAATGACAAAGATTAAACAAGGTGAGCCACAAGCCTCAACAAATATATATGTAATAACGAAACCAAAAATGAAGGGATGAATAATAGAAATAGAATACTCCCGACTCCCCAAATACAATTTAAACCCATCATTCAATTCCCATTATTAATACCATTTCATACCATCATCAATATGGATTTATGCAACATTTCATTTCCCACAATCACATAGATCCCCATACATCACATAGGCTCACACGACCTTCCATCTACATGGATCACCTTAGCTCTCAAAGCCATCTATTCACATGCATGTACGCATGCATATATATATAAAAATCATGTAATACCCAAGAATTTCCAAATGACTCAAGAGTAATTTATCTTGGATCGAAAATGAAATTTTCTGAAATTTTGAGGATTTTAGTGTAATTTCTCACAGTTATGGGTGACCAAATCGACTGCATGGAGTGCCTTGGAGTTGAGATATCTAAGAAAAATGATATAGTATCAACGGGCAATTCAAGGCAAGATTTATGGCATTGAAAGAAGTCAGATAAAAAAAAGTTTTCAGTACAGTTGTGTTTCAAGTTGAAAAATTGAATTATCATAAGAGACTTCCAGGAAGTCAATATAACCCTGATGAGGTTGGAATGACCCTTAAGTTGTTTCGGGAGGAAACAAAAGGGTTTACGATCAAAATACACATTCGAGCCTAAGTGCAATTTCTTAATTTTGCTCGAATGAGGTTGAAATGACGTTATTCCTGAATTTTTAGGGATGAAATGAAAGGTTTAGAACTTGTGGGTCGTAATGAAATTATTGGGAAGCTCAAGGGTTTCAAGGAAAGGGTCAAAGTGCAAAATGGGAAGAGGCTGGGGTCAAAGTATAATTTTGCAAACTTGCTATAAGAACATTGCTATGGCCAACCAGCCACCTTGTTGTCCGTTGACCGTCGGTTTCGGTCATGAGGGATTAGGAGAAAGTAGTCGGGGAGGCCTAGTAGTAGACCTAGGCCGACATTGGTTGAAATTTTGAAGCTTTGCATCTGTGTTTTGTGGTCGAGTGTTGGCGTGTTTGGGTTCATCCAGGGAAGGTAGAAGTCTTGGAGACTTCAGACTGAGTAGCCATGGGCGTTTGAAGGCTTAGGGCTGCCTATAAATAGAGGATGGTCGAATGCTTAAAAAAAATTAAACTCACGAATCCGAGTGTTTAAGTAAGAATCGAAGAAAATGGATATAAGGAGCTTTTGTTCCCCATGTCCAGAGGGTTGTTTCTGGAAAATACGAGCGAGTTTCGTCAAGATTTGAGGGAGATTTGAAGCTTGGCTGGAAAATTGGGCTTTGCTGAAATCTGGGTTTAACCAATGCAAAAATGGCTCCGATCGAGCGATTTGAAGCTATAATCCCATAGAGGATGAAGATAGTAAGGCGCAAGTTCAAACGAGAGGTGAAACGAAGCTCAAACGAAGGAGAAAAGTAAAAAAAACCCCAAAGCTGGTCGTGACCGTTCATGAGGAAGATGACCAGCGAGTGTAACACACGCTCAAGCGGGCCCTGCGAGTAAAGGTGCGTGACAGATCTTAAGGCGGCGCGTGCGGGGCCAAAAAATTATGAAAAAAATATAGAAAAATCGAGAAAAATAAGATGAAGGTGTTTGTGCAAAAATATTTGGTGCTTACCTTCCGGGTTTCTTGAATTTCGCGTCAAACTAACCTCGATAAGCATGCAGTCAAAGCATCAGGTGAGTTGTTTTTCCCAAAAAGCTTGTGCATCTTATGTTTTGTCTAAGTTGAGCATAATAGTTGCTAAATCCTATGTAATTTATGCAAATCTTATCACATCTATATATATATATTATTGCCTCGGTAGTCGTGATTTTTCCTTGGCATGATATTGTTGGCATATCGATATTGGTGTCGAGATGGGATGTTGCCTTAATAGTATAACCGAAATTTCCTAAGGGTATTGTTGGAACAACTTTAGGACCCCGTAAAAAGGTCGAGATTACTGCCTAGGGTTTCGTGCCAAGCATTGGTTGCTAGGAAAGTTACATTAGGGCGTATGTTTGTCCATGTTATTGCACCATGTATTCATGTATCTATATTTAAACACTCACTAGAAGGTTCATCTTTTAATTGGGCTATGTCCCTAGAACATTCAAACGTTCCAGTTGGGACTTGCAGTATAGGCTGGAAAGCGGTTGAGTGGTGATGACGTGTCCGATGAATTTGGTAAGTTATTCCAGTATACATTTCTTTATGATGATTCAGGCTATGTTTTAGTCATGTTGAGAAACTTATGTTTCATTGATGATCAGTCTTGTTAAATGTAAGAATGTTATGTATTGCAAATGATGCTTGAGAGTCGATATGTAATACCATTATGTTTAATGTTATTTGAGGTATCATTTGATTGTATATGAGGTATTCAGTTGTTATCTTTGAAAAATGAGTCTCCATGTATTTAGTTTTGAAGATTTACTATTGCATTCTTATTTTAATTTCATTTATTTAAGTTCAAATTTTTAAAAAGAAGAACAAACTTAATTCACCTCTCTTTAAGCTAATAATTGTATCAAAGAAATTACAATAAAACATTATCATCTTTAAAAAATAAGTTAAACCATTCACCTATATGGACAAGAATGGGAAAGTGAAAGAGGAAATTAAAGGAGATGGTTAGGCTGATTATTTGGTGAAAGGTAGAGAAAATGAGAAGGAGAGTAGAGAAAAATATGAAAAAGAGAAATAAATGTCAAAAGATAAGACAAGGAGAGAGAAAGAGAGAGAATTGGATACTTTGCATTTTAGATATTTTTTAAAAATTTAATTATGGTTGTTTAATTACAAGATATAAAATGTCACTATTTCTTGACTTTAAAAGGTATTGATAAATGGAAGAGGCTATTGTATTTAAATCAAATCACAGGAGTATAAAGTGTTATTAGATTTAAATCTTAAATGGATTTATAGGTTGAAAACATTTTTGGCCATATAAAAGCTTATATGTTGAGCCAAAAGTGTAAATCTAATCGAGCTCAAATAAGAATTATATGTTTTAAGTTTGAGTATCCACTACATTTGAGTATGATATAAGGATAAATGGCTAATATTATATATACTAATGATGAATCATCAAGAGTTATATATGTAATAGATTGTTTAATATTTTTTTTTTGGAGAATTTTAAATTTTTGGTGGTTCCAAATGTGCCCATGAACTATGCAATAACACTTGACCAATAAGTGATACACACGTGTGTTGACTAGATAATTTTCTAACATTTCCTCAACTTCCTCCCTTTTTCTTCGACATTTTCATTATTTTTAGTGTCTTCTCAATTCCATTACTTTCTTTGGCAACTTCTCCTCAATTCCCTCTCTTTATCATGTGTTTCCTTAACTCCTTGGCTCTTTTCGAGGACTCCAGATCTGCTGTCCCAATTTGGTGTCCTCTTTCTTGTACAGCCAATCAAAAACAGCCACATCACCCATCATCAAATAGTCACTTTTGCAAAAAATATTATAAAATTAAACAAAAAAATTATAAATGATATATGTGTTGGTTATATATATATTATTATTTGATTTTATAATTTTTTTGTTTGCTTTTATAATATTTTTACAAAAATGACTATTTAATGATGGGTGATGTGGTTGTTTTTGATTGACTGGATAAGGAAGGGGACACTAAATTGGGATAGCAGATCTGGGTTCCTCTTCGAGTTGCATTCTTTCTCTTTTCAGAAAAAAATTGTCACCTCAGCTCGTGTGTCACTTCTTGTCTAGATGTTTAAACGAGTAATATTACATGATTGTTGTGTGTGGTGCTGGTAATACCGTGTCAAACCAACAATTTTAACGCTAACATTCCTTGACAAGGATTTATGAAACCATTGTTTATTTAAAAAATAATAATAAAATGTGCCAATAGTCAAATAGAACGTTAGCGCGGTACAGATAAGATAATTGCGTGTCAACTTGTGGTTCAATTTGATCACCTTCACCTCAATGAAATTTCCGGGGAAGTCCGCTCGTCAAAGGAGTAATTTTCTTCAAACCGCATTGCTTGTCCAAGGTTCTATGCTCTTTGACTTCTTCAAACCCGCGTTTAAGCTTCTAAACAATTTGGGTGTTGGTTTTATACCTATGCATGTATATATATATGCGCGCGCACAGAATATGCAGGATTGCTAATCTACGAAAACTAAGACAGTGACGGAGAAGATTTAAGAGAGATTTGGCTTTGTGGGGAGATATGTATGTGACCAGGCTTCTTTCCCGCTGCCTAAGATCTCCCGAGTATCTTTCTTTGCCACCAGAAGGCCCGAATTCGGGCTACCTAGTGCTACAAGATGAAGAATCCGAGACTACTACATGTTTCGGGTTGTGCAAGAAACGATCTCTGTCAGATCTGCCTTTCCCTCAGAACAAGGACCTAACTATTCGATACTCATCCGGGTCTGGAGATAACAGTCAGGTTTCTCATTACGACATCGCGCTTATTCCTGTTCTTAATCAGCCATTGTCTTCCAACCGATACTATGCAATGAAGCCACATGGATCACACAAGGGGTATGTGCACTTTTACTTGATCAACTTCATTTCAGTACTCTAGAATGGATTGAGCCTTTTATATTGTTTTTCTTCCCATGCTCATTAGATCAAATAACAAGAATTATAGAATACTAATGAGCTATAGAATTCATGTAGGTAACTCCATATAGTGAGCTAGAAACTTGGTATGTTGTTGTTGAACTCAGGGATGCAGTGTATGCATCCAGACTCCACTGGCTAGTTCAAGCCAGTGGTGCTATAACCCTTGACACAAAAAACAAAAGAAGGTGTTCATGGATTGAAACTTCAATACTTATATTGTCTACCAGCGTGGATTGCCATGGATTGTAATGCCCGAGCAGAGAGCTCTGCCAGAGCACCATGCAACTAGAGGCAGGCATATCTTCTAAACAAGTTTCAGGAAATAATTTTGTGGATTAACAATCTAATGACCTGAACTAACTTTGTACTTGTTGAAATTTGTTCGATTCGTTGTTGTTTCCCTAATTGGTACTGTTCATAATTTGTTTCGATAGGGAAGCATATGCTTGTTCGACGGAGAACAATATGAGTACCTGTTGCTTCTGTAAATGCATTAAAGATGTAAAACCAAGGCCACTTGATCCTAATGACATATACCAACAATTTGATATTGGTCCTTACGAAGGAGCATGCAATGCTCGCGGCTTGTTTACTGCCACATCGATAGCACCAGATGGATTCCCTCCATACTTCATGCGAAGAAAAGGGTGGGAAATTTACACCGGAACCCCTAAAAACTACAAACTAGGTGAAGCACTGGGCGTTGACAATGGCCTTCGAAGCAGACTTCCAGATTTCAATTTCCCACCACACTATAAAACTTCAGGAGCAATTGTTGTGGGTAAATGGTACTGTCCTTTCATGTTTATCAGAGATGGGAACTTGAAAGATCAGATGAAGAGATCAATGTTTTACGAGATGACACTCGAGCAACGATGGGAGCAGATATTTGCCTGTGAAAACGATTCTAGCCGGGGCAATGCAGTGACTGTGGATGCTACGGTGCAAATAGAAACGGCCTTTATAGAGGGCAAGGAAGCGACACGGGATGAAAGTAATGAGGCCAATGGGGTGGTCTGGTTCCAGAGCTTTGGTGCCGGAGGAGAAACAAGTATTGGGTTGAGTTCACTGATCGTTTACAGAATGAGATGGGAGCAACAGAGAGCTGGGTGGACTAGCAGCGGAACAGGGTTGGTGAGAGTGAGTAGAACAGAGGAATTTGCAGGGTCTGGTGGGTGGAAGAAGTATGGTTGCTATTTGTTGGTTGAGAGGTTTGTGTTGAAGAGAATGGATGGAAGTTTGTCACTGGCCTGTGATTTCAAGCATACCCACGTGGTTAGGAGCAAATGGGAATGAGCTTGCTGCACCATCATGATGCCTTTGTATTTGCTTTTATGTTCTTTCGTTTCATTCGATCAGTTGTGAGCTTTGTAGAAATAATATTCTGATGATGTTTTTATGTAAATGTTGTCCTACTTGTATTGCTGGCGTATCAAACACTTCGACTTGTTAGCATGCCTTTAATATATGTTGAAAATGCTCAAATGATGTGTTTGACACTCTCCCTTGTATTGATTCTCTGAAAACCAACAAATAAGGGCCTTGTTTTATTGTCTTTTCAATTTTCTAACTTCACAATTACATGTTTCTTTTATTTTCTCACGTCTTGATTTTATGTTTTGTTCGATTTTCATACTTTTTATATTTCTATTCTTCAACTCTTTAAATATTAACAGGATTATAAAAATAAAAATGATTTGACTATAAATTAATTATTAATTAGATTTGAATTATTCATTTGAAATCTTTACTTGTAAATTTTAAATGCATATTTGTGACTTTAAAATATAATTTTCAACACAATATTATGGCATCAAAAATATAAATAATTATTTTATTAATTAAAACATTTCGATCATGTCTTGGTCTACCTTTTGAAAAATATTATGTTCTTATATTCATGTTTCATAATATATTGTCACAAATAAATTTTTAGTTTTAATTAATGTTAAATCCCGTGTTGCGGGAGATTTAATCACAATAGATGATTTCAATAATCAACTATGAAAGTTAATTGATTATAATCAAATCAAATACTAAAAAATCATATAAATAACATTTTATTATAGATTGTTACTCAAACTTTTAAAAACAACATAACCAATCAAGATTTTGAAAAACTTAAACTCAAAATTTTGAAAAACTTAAACTCATGCATCGTAATTGCAGTAGATGATTTCGATAGTCATCTATGAAAATTAATTAAAAATAATCAAAGCAAATACTAAAACATCATATAAATAACATTTTATTAAAGATTTTTACTGAAACTTTAAAAAACAACATACAAATCCAAATGAGAATGAATAATGCTATTGAAATTTAATTTCTACAATGAAAACAAAACTTCAAAAATATATATATTCTGATGTGAAAAAAAAAGCATTTTGAACTTGTAGTGATTAATGAGTAATTAATTAATGTTAATTAATGAATACTTAAACTGATTACTTAATTACTTTTCATAAAGTAATAACTTTACAACAGCTAATAAACAAAAAAATAAGTCTATAGTGCATCCCACTTTTCACTTTTTCAGTGACATAATTAATTATTGACCTTATCAAAGAATCTTTTGTTACCGGCAAATCTTAATTTATTATGATTCTTGATAAATTGAGACTTGCTTCTTTCCAAGGTTATATAAATTGTAAGAGACCTCAAATTTTATTAAATATCCTAATAAGGTGATTTTTTTTCATTTAAAACAACGGTAAATGAGTCTATTAAAAATAAAGTGTGGTGAATACCATTTTGATTGTAAAATTAGTAATGTAAATAGACGACTTGAGAAGTGTGTTTTCTTACAAATGACTAAAAAGTTTAGGCTGCGTTCTCTTTGTTGTTTTTAAATTATTTTTAGTTTTTAATTTTCTAAAATAATAAAAACGCGTTCTCTTTACTATTTTTAAAAATATATTTTTAAAAATAAAAAAAAAATTATAAAGAAAACTTAAAACAACAAAAAATTGTTTTGAGTGTTTTCATCCAAAATAAACTCAAAACTCAAAACACATTTATTTATTTATATTTTATTATTATAATAGGAAAAATATTACAAAATTCATTAACTTTAAAATATATATATTTTTTAATAATATATTAACATTGAATATTTATAATTTACTGAATAGTCAAATTTATTGAATAAAATATCATTAAAAAATTATTTTCAAAATTTCAAAAAGAACACGTTTTCTAATTTTTTATTTTGAGAAATAATTTTTTAAAATAACAAAGAGAACGCGTTTTCAATTTTCTGAAAATAGACTATCAAAACAGAAAACTGAAAATGAATTCAAAACTCAAAATTAAAAATTGAAAAACAAAGAGAACGCAACCTTATTTTTTGTACATGAATGAATAGTTAACACATTAAGATAGTATTTATCCATAAAGTCCAAAATAAATTATCCGACGGGGATAGGGATAAATTTATCTTAAAAATTCAAGATAAGAAGTCATGTAATTTTTTTTTAAAAAATTTAACAAATACAATAGAAAGTATTTTTATCTGTGATGTTTTTCATATTTCACATTTTTTTATCTATATATTGGTTAACAAACACTTCCTAAATAGGTTGTCATATTTTTTAGCAATTAAACATCATGCTAAGTATGAAAGTGATTCAAATAAATATTTTAATCTAATAATAATGGTTTTTGAAAAGTTTTTCTTAGAGCAGTTTTTTAAATATTTAATAAAGTATGATAATTTAAACTAAACATGTAGCATCTCAAAAATTTGGAGACAAGTAAAAATAATTAATTTGGATATTGTGGATATCTTGGAATATTTAGGAATTTTGAGAAATATTTATTTATGATATTTAAAAAAAAAAGGAAATTAAGGTGATTAACTAAATTAATTGAAAGTAGTTATGAAAATAATAAAATAAAATATAGTAATAACAATAATAATAATAATAGTAATAATAAGAAAGTAAATCAAATTAACTTAAATTAAATTAATTGCTTACTATATATATATATATATTTATATGTGTGTATGCATGGCGTGGCCTTGTCTTGGCCATGTCTTTTTATGGCTTTAATGCCATTGAGTTGAGTGCAATGAGATAAGCTTGGGCAGTAAAGTGGGAAGAGCAGCGCGCGGGGAAGGAAAGAAAGAAGAAGAAGAAGAAGAAGAGGAAGAGGAAGAAGAAGAAGAAGAAAGGAAAGAAGAAAGGGAGGAGAAGAAGGAAAGAAAGAGGAAGAAGCAGCGCGAGCAGGGAGCAGCGGGCGCGGGGAGGAGGAGAAGAAAGGAAGAAGAAGAAGAAGAAAAGGAAGGAAAGGAAGAAAAGAGAGGAAAGAAAAGGAAATAAGGAAAAATAAAAGGATTTTGGAATTTTTGGCATTGGAAGTGATCAGGTACGTGGGTAAAAATTTGTAGAAGCATGATATGTGTAAATTATAAATTTTGCGCGATTAGAAATAATTAATTTACGTTCCGGATGTGTTATTTGTTAGGAAGTGATTTAATTCGCATCGGGAGCACAAGAGAGGCTGAAATCAACCATTTTCAGGCAAGCTCCTAACCCTCTCTTCGCGTTATTTATTTCCCTTGAAAGTCTTTGAGGTTTCTTCTACTCTAAACCCTCCCTCACCTTGACTCGGTTCTACGCATAAATAATAATAATCCGCGTAGTAACCATTTTACGACTTTTATTTTATTAATAAGTTTATTGTTAATGGGATAAGCTAAGTAATAATGTCATGGCGTCTTTTATTTCAACCGTCACGGAGCTTCGTATCGCTCCGCTTTCCTTGGGAATGATGCCGAACCCGTTGGGGTTAGGTTCTTAGAGAAATTGGTTATGGTTAGAATTAAGAAAATGTGTTAAAGAGTTTATTATGTATGTTGAGATGACTTTATGTGAATGAAAAGTAATAAGAATGGTATTACGATGTTATGTGGTTATGTACATGAGGAGTTATGAGTTATGGAAAAATGTTATGTAAAGTTAAGCTGGGAAAATATAAAGTCAATAATGTCAGTAAGTGTGTCTAAGGGTATGGGTACAAAGCCACTGACTGTTGATCGTGGGTCGTGGCAGTTGATGGCTGGATGTATGGGCGCCAGTCATCGGTTGTTACGATAAGCGCTAGACGGCCAGAAGAGCTGGTACTCCAGATTCCCGCCTTGGTTTGTGCATTTCATGATGTGTGTGCTACAAAGGGCTGGGTTGCATTCACGTGGGGACATGCTTTGTGTGTGACGGGATGTGTGAACATTTGCATGACCCGGTTGGTCCAAGAGCCAATTTGGGTATCCTAGATGAGCATATGCATTTAGAGCATGTCGCATGTGTGAATTCTTATGTGTGGGCGTAGCAGGGCCTGATGCTTGGTTTATGGGGGCCTTGCCATCACGTTTATGCTGCAACGGAAGCCCTTGCATTTCTTATGTGTTGCATTGCATGGTTCTAATGTTACTGTTATTCTGGACGGGAGTACCGTGCCAGGTGTCGGGAGTACCGACTCATGTGAGCTTCGGCTCGGCTTAGATTTTAGCTCGGGGTTGGCCCGAGGGAAGATCAAGATCGCGGAAGTATATGATTATGTGATGTATGACATGATGAACACATGAGAATATGATGGGAATCAGGAAAAATATGTAACAAGTATCAGGAAAAGACAAATGTTGAATGTCAGGAAAAGCCGACCATGTCAGGAAAAGGCTGGTCTAAGAGAATGATGATATGGTAGCCTATGTTAGGCTACAACAGGTTTGTATGTGGGACCCGGGTGCCAATGTTTGACTTATGTGGGCCCCTGGTTCCTTATGTGCAGTTTATTTTATGTTATGCATGTAGAAGTAAGGTACGTATAGCTCATGACATGGCGTGATTTCATTGGCATGAATTGCATGGTGTGTCATGGGAAGAGTCCTACCCTAAGCCCTCAGTCTTTCTTTTCTAGAGCTTGCTGAGTCTCGCGACTCACGTTGTTTTTAACATCATTCCAGGTACGTTCATCGGGATTTGGGTCCAGACCGTCAAGTCATGGTAGCCAGTGCAGAGCTCTCCCAAAACTAGATCCTGGGTGTCATCGTGTCTTAATAAGGTTAATGTTTATGTTTTCAGAGTTTGTCGTATGTTATGTAAGCCCAAGTGGGGCCCAAGTGATGAATGGTTGTAAAGATTATGATGAGATGTTATAATAAAGAAAAATTATGATTTCAAAAAGGGTTATGTGTGTGTTATAGGTGCGTCATTGTTCGATATCATTTTTATAATGACCCTCTCACGGATCCTCTATCCGCGGTAGGGGCTCCGGGAGGCGGGCCGTTACAAAACAGGATAATATTTATATGACAGTTTCTTAAATATTTAATATTTATGTGATTATATGGTAATACTAATTTGTTAATATGTACTATAATAATTATGAATATAAATATATAAATATTAGAATTATAATACGCTCACTTTATGTTATGTAATTCTAATCTCATTAGTTCACTTTTGCTAACATGTTATACAATTATGTATATATAAATATTATAATAAAATTATAAGCCATTACATAATTTACATTATAACAACAAATCATTAACCATATTTATCAAACCAAACTTACATTGAAATATAAAGGGTAATCTTGGGTCATGGAATCAAAGTGACAGTAGAGTTAAAGTGACAAATAACATAAATAAAGTCATCTTATATGGATTGTCAAAACATACAATGATAAATTTTTTTCATAAAATTTAATTTTTTTTCTTGCTTCACAGTTTTTCTCTTCTTGTCGCTTGACATCTGACTTGATGGATAGCCATCTAATGTATCTTTATAGGAATCGCCATCTTCTCCCATTTTTGGATTAGATCTTTTTGCAGGCGTTTTATTTGAAAAATTGATCTCATTATCGACATATAATCCTATATATCAATTAAAGTTTATTAAGTTATGAATATCATAAAGTTATCATAAAAATGTCAGTGGTAATAACAAAAACTACCTTTAACTCAGCAGTGTCAGTGTATTCAAGTCGAGAAAGCACATCAGAGTCCTAAAGATAATTTTTTTTTGCAATTGGATCAATCAAAAACATGTTAAACACGGAAGAAAATTATTTAATAAATAAAATTAACATACTTTCTACTAACCTGATTTTCGATATAACAACTTGAAATATATTTTGATATTAGCTCATTACTGTCAATCAACCTCATAACCATATAGACTTCATTATGCTCACTAATATTTTGAAGTTTGATTTGAACTTTGAACAACATTTTCTTTTCCACCAAAATGTCAATCTCAATAGGATAAGATCCATTAGCAAATATCTGAAATTATTTACTAGATTATATAACAATCATATATGTTAGGTTCATAGTTACATAATATTTGGTAGCAAGAAAGTTACCTTTACTAAAGCATCTCTCAAGTCGTTAGCAGTCTTACCAAATAACTACAAACATTCACGATCCCACAATAGAAAAGAAGCACTACTAGTCCCATCAATAACCCTTACTTGGACCTTAAACCTAATGAATCCACCACACAATTAACAAAGATGACAAATAAAAATGGAGATAATAAATATGTAAGAAAAAAAAGAATGGTAGTTATTCTACCTAGGAGTTTCGTTGAAATCAAATTTGTCACATTTTTTACAATAAAATATTTTGTCAACAGGATTAATATAATACCTCATATTTTTGTGAAGATGTCACGTATTTTAAGTGAGTTTAAAATACTGAAAATATGTTTGAATTGGCAACGAGTGACCGAATCAGTTGCAGGGAGTACCCTAGAGCTTAGATACCTAAGGTTAAAGGTATATTTTTTACGAGCGTCTCGAGGCAAGATTTATGACGCTGAAAGAAAATAAATCAGAAATGGTTTTCGGATAAACTAAGTTGTAGCCTAAAAAGACCAAATGATGGTAAGGGGCTTCCGAAAAATCATATATATTGAGTAATTTTGAGTTATTAATTTTGGAATTTTAAGTATCTCGATAAATTTGAATTTTGAGGGTGTAATTGTAATTAGAGAATTATCCAATCGAAATAAGGATAAAATAAAGAGCTTATATGGTAAATATTAAAGTTGAGGACTTGAAATAAGGGCCAAAGTGTTATTTGAAAGAAGTTTGGGATTTTAGCTTGGATTCCAAAAGTTTAATTCATTCTAGTTTTGGATTTCAAAATCCGCTCAATTATGGCTTTGAGTCTTTGGAGTCCATGGCTAAGATTTTGACAAGTGGCATAATGTGATTGGTTTGAGAAATCTATAAAAAGGCACCATGGGTTCTTCTCAAATCATTCCAACCAAGTTTGAGGAGTGAAGCACTTTAAGATGAGGAACTTGCTCTAGAGAGAGAGAAGGGAGTTCGGCAAGAAGGCGGGAAGAAAGCGGCGAAGAAGCTGCGGAGAACGAGCCTCGTCGAAGTTGCGGGTTTTCGGTGAAATTCGCCAAAATCAGTCAGAAAAAAAGCGAGGTAAGTCCCTTTTTTTTGATAATCTTGTAGAGGGGGAAGAGAGGGTCGCGTAGGTTCAAACGGGGGTCGAATTGGAGTTAAAATGAGGAAGTTATGGCTGAAATACCAACCCAAGGCGAAGCAATCCGAGACTGCTGTGCAGCGCGTGAGATACACACGCCGAATAATAGCTGCGCGTGAGGGCGCGTGGCTAGCCTTCTTGAGGCGCATGAGGGGGCATGAGGGGTCCTTTTTCCATGAAATTTTTCAGTTATGCCCCTAATTTAATATCCTTCAACCCTATGTAAAAATATTTAATATTAGGTTTACCAAAACGCATGTTTTCTGCAGAAACCTAGGCCGTTTGCTATGAAATTATACCGTCGAAGAGATAAACCAACAAGGTGAGACTCCTATACTCCAAATCCTATTTTTTATTCTCTTATGAGAGACTTCTATTACATGAGACGTGTTTCATGAAGTTCTTACACATAAACACTTGTTATTCTCTTACGTGAAATCATGATGCATATATGAAATGTATTTATCTGAAAAACATATGCTGTTGGCTTTTTAACTATTGCATCTATAAAATTCGTGTGGCCATACTATTGCACCTATTTGTTGTTGGCCGAGGGCAAAAGTCAGATATCCCCCGAGAGGCGCTACGCGTGCGCCATCGAGAAAGCTCTTGTGGGGAAGACCGTGAGTCTAAGGAACAACGAATGTGGTGCTTGCATGAGTTCTACGAGGTCGGGCCGAAGTGACATGGTTAGGGACCTCCCGAGAGGCGCTATGCGTGCGCCATTGAGAAAGCTCTCGTTGGAGGAGGTTGACGTGTTCACGAGGCACTTCGGAGTAGTTCTCGTTGTCTTCTCATACATTTTATACCTGATCATGCATCGATATAAACTGTTTTTGGAGTTTCTCACTAGAAGATTCATCTTCTAATTGGACTATGTCCATGGAATATTCAAACGTTCCAGATTCGACGAGCGGCACTAAGGGAAATGAGGTAGCTGAGGAATAAGTTTAATTTGTTGTCTATAGCATGTTTAGAATATTTTCATTTATATGCGAACCTGTGTATGTCTTGGTTATGTTTAAGACGTTCAGTTATATCTTGCGAGAGATGATGTCCATGTAATTCATTCTGTAAACGTCTTGAACAATTATATGATAAATAAAGCATTATGGTTGTGAACCATATCAGGTTTGATCTAGCTTCTGCATTTGAAATTTTAATGCTTGTCTTAGCTGTTCAATAATTGGGTTTGTTAAGCTGAGAAGGTGAAAATTAGGGTTTTTGGGATGTTGTGTGATGTATGACAGCTATTGGGATATAAAAAATTTTATATTCCCGAAATCCTAAGTTATAACACGCTCAAGAAATTTGGGGTGTTACAATTAACTTTCTTTGGACATCTTTTACAGGATAAGTACCACCAATCTTGATCACTCTCAATTGCAATTGCAATGATAGTAGCAAAAACCCAAAAACTACTAATTTGGGATAAAAAAAATTATAAAATTATGGTCAGATTAATAGTTTAATATTAGTAAAAAATAAATACAAAATTTACAAAATGATTTTTTATTTATAAAAAAAGCACAAAACATAAGTGTTAAATATATGTACTCATGATTTACTTATTTTACCTCCATAGATTCCACCAATTATTTAATATTTTTACATCAGTTACTCCACTTGCTAGGTTAGTAGATATGGAATGAATAGATGAAGAAGATATTTGACTTATCCTTTGAGAGCTACAATCTCCTCCATTCAACAATCCTCAGAAGAATTAGTTATTTAATTGGAGTAAAATAAAATAATGATACTAATAGTCGAACATTTTACTAAAAAAAATAATTAGTCGTACTTGTTTCGAAATTCATTAACTTTCTTGATAGGGGCATTAACTAGTAGCTTCATAATATAATAAGTATTAGATATTCTAACCTCACATGCAACAAAGTATTTTCTAATACAAACATGTATATTAGACAAATAAATGTATGTATATTTATAAATTTTATAAAAATAACCTCTAAATCTTTTAGCACCACACATTTGGAGTATGATAATTACATGTTCTGATTTTTCAACTTCTAGATAACCCTTAACCTCATCTACAAAGTCACCCCACAAAGTACACAGAAGCTTGTTTTTTCTGGAAAAAAAAATACACACAAAAATTAGCACATTAGTATACATAAATAAAATTATTATTTAACATTGGAAAAATATGGGGAAAACATAATGAATGAAGCATACTAAAAAAATGATCATAGTATATGGAAATAAAATTATCATTTCACAAATGTACAAATTATGGATTAAGCATATTCTATGTAACGATCCGTTAATGGGTCTAAGAGTTATTAATAATTTGTTTATGGGAATTGAAAATTTTGTCCTATTAAATTAAATGTGAGTAATATTTTATGTGGCAAATATATGTAAATAAATGTATGTGTTTAAATTAAATGGAAATGGGCTTGGCCCAAGTGTTTAAGGCCAATAAAAGTGATGGGTTTAGAGGAAACCCATGGGCCTAAAATGAATTGAGCTTTTGATTGGGTTGGGCCATTAGTAAAGTAGGACTAAGCATTATATATATATATATATATATACATATGTGCATGATTTTGTGTGTGCAAAATTTGTGAATATAGAAAAAGAGATAAGAAAATGAAAAAATATAGCAAATGCTAAAAGTGGGCTTAAGGATTGTTGAGGCCCTATGAGTTGGGCTAATGAAATGGGCTTGGACCAACGTGTAAATTAGTGAAAGAAAATAATTGGAAAAGGGAAATGTAAATGGAAAAAGACCAAAATGAGGTGAGATATTTAGTGGAGTGTGTGTTGTGTAGAGGGGCATAATGGGAAGAGAAGGTTGGGGGGAACGGTTGGAGGTGGCGTGAAAGCCATTCCTCTTCCATTCTTCATTTCTTCTTCTTATTTCTTTTCTCTCTCCCTCTCTCTCTCTCTCTCATGTTCTTCTCCTTCCATTTTCTTCATTTCTTCTTCTTCCATCATCATCTTGGTTGGAGCTTCAAGGGGTGAGGGTGGAGTTCTAGTGGATTGCTTCTTCTTCTAAGCATCACCCAAGGCAAGTTCCTCTTGCACTCTATTTTTTTCCTATATTGTACAAGTTATTTCTCTCTTTTGATTGTATTATCGAAGATATATATTGGCATTTCATCCTTTAATGTAAAAATGATTTCTCGTATTGATGGAAGTTGTTGTTTTCACTTTTGTTTAAATCTTGAGTTGTGTTAAAGCCTTGGTTGGGTCTTGTTGATGGTTTCGTTGGGGTTTGTTCACCCCATTCATTCTTCAAGGAATAACCTTGATGGGTTAGGAAGCTAGAATAGAAGTTTTGGAATGTTTGGTGGCCATTTTGTGGGTTTTCGATGAGTTTTTGGCATTTTCTCGTCATTCTCGGCCAAGTCGACTCGTCCAAGAGGTCAAGTCGACTCAGGCCGAGTCGACTCAATTTTGGGCGAGTCAACTCGGATTTCCGTCAAGTCAACTCGGCCGCAACTTGACTACTATGCGCATGATCACTGATTCGGCCATAACTTTTGATGTAGAACTCGGATTTGTGATCCGTTTGAAGCGTCATAAACTAGAATTCAAGGGCTTCGACTTGATCTGAAATATCATATATTTTGGTTATGATTTGAATGGGTTAATGAGCTTCTTAATCCAACTCAAGTAAGATGGCTAATGTAAAGTGTTTTTAAATGCTTCCTTTGATATCCCTCAATCCTCTAAAATGATAAAATGTGGTGGAATACACCTATATGTATATATGTGGGTTCAAGAGATAAAAATGTAATTAAGTTGCATGAGGAAGCATGATGATAATCATTTGAGAAGTTAATAAAAAGTGATCTTGGTTGGTATGTCCATGGTAACTCATGCTTGATGCATGACTATCATTATATAAATAATTTCCCTTAAACAATGTGAAATATGTGGAAGAGCCAAGAGCTCTAATGGGAACTCAAGTGAGGATGTGTGAATGCTATTAATCATAGCATTGTTGGTAGTTGTGTTGCATGGTATTAGTGTTTCTATATTACCTCACTTTGTGATGTTGGAACATGGGTTAAAATCATTGGGGGGTCATGCTTTGTATGTGATATGAGCATGAGCATTAGCATGACATGATTGGCCTATGAGTGCTGACTTGTGTATGTTAGGCGAGCATATGCATAAGAGCCATTACATTCCTTATATTGTGCATTGCATGGTTCCTTTGCGCTCGAGGGTGTTGGTGGTGGAAATTGGCTTGTGCTGGTGGTGCGTAAGACTGTGGGTGGAGGCCCACAATAGCTAGATCCTGTGATGCGTAAGACTATGGGTGAAGACTCACAGTAGCTTTTGACCTTGATGAGATTATGAATGATGTGGTACATGAAGATGATGGTGATGGGTGTGAGATGAGAGCCTCGGGCTTATGTTCTTATTTTGGTAGCCTGCAGGGGCTACAATAGGTTTGTATACAGGGTATTGGGTGCCATTATGTGCATTTTCTTTCGTGGGCCCCAAGGACCATATGTGTGCATCCATGCATTTATGTTATGACTGGGTAACTTGTGATATAATTATATGGCATTGATTGTGTGTCACCTATGCTTTGGGGACTAGTGTGTGTCCATATGTTGTGAGATATGAATGATGTTTAGGGAAGTCTGATCATATCCAAATTTCGTTGGTTTATACACTTGCCGAGTCTTAAGGCTCACTTTGAAAAATGAGTTTTGATGAAATATAATGAATTATAAATTCTTGGGACATGATGTTGTCAAGCGTAGAAGGCATGGATTTAAGTGAGGTTTACTTGTGGGGATTGTCGCTACAATAAATTTTGCTATTAGTGACAATTTTTAGTGGCGCTATGAATTTTTGTCACAAAAACTATTCTTTTGGTGATGATATAAGCATTTCGTCACCAAAATTCGTGAACTATTATTTGTTGGTGATAATTTTAAGATTTCGTCACAAAAAATCGTCACACATAAGTTGGCACCAACTTTTCGCGCTAACACTCAATTGCAGAAAATGATTTCATGATGCTTCGTATATATAGGTGACAAAAAATAAAATGTCATCATGTTAATATTATATTGGGTGACGATACATGTGTATCACAAATGAATGAATGACCATCTGTGACGCATTGAACATCTTCACAATTGTAAATAGTATTAGTGACGTTAACTTTGGTCACCCATTGATAGTAATATTTTAGTTTGTTGCATAAGATGACGACTTTAGGAATGTCACTAATCAGTGTTACATTTGGGGACGATATTATTTGTGTCACGAATATAAGAATAACCTATTTGTGATGCATTACATATTGTCACATTTGTGAATAATATTAGGTGACGTTGAGTTTCGACATCCATTGTTAATATATTATAGTTTGATGCATAAGGTGATGACTTTTGAAATGTCAATAATTAGTATTACAATCGGTGACGATTTTCTTTTCATCATGTATATATACAAGAATACCTATTTGTGACGCATTACATATCGTCACATTTGTGAATGGTATTAGGTGACATTACATTTTGTCATCCCCTTCTTAGTAATATTTTAATTTGATGCATATGGTGACAATGTGAGAAATGTCACTAATCAATATTACATTCGGTGAGATCTATTGCGTCACATATTCAAAAATACCTATTTGTGACACATTACATATCATTATATTCATGAATAATATTAGGTGACAGTGAGTTTCATCACCCATTATTAGTAATTTTTTAGGTTGACACATAAGGTGAAGACATTGGGTGATGATTTATTTGCGTCATATATGAAAAAAAAACCTATTTGTGACACATTACAAATAGTCACATTTGTGAGTATTATTGAGTGATGTTGAGTTTCACCACCAATAGTTATTGATAATTTTTGTGTTGTGTGCACAAGTTAACAAAACATTAATTGTTACTATTCCGTATCATATTGGGTGACGAAAAAATGCATCACATATGGTTATTTGTCAGATAGTGAGTAATTAATTACTTGTTAGTAAATAATTATTAATAATTCTTTGAATATTAATACTAAATTTTAAACAAAATATTAAAATTTATTCTAAATAGCATTTATATTATTTATAATATTATGGAATCTTAATATCTTTTAAATTTATTAGTTTTCAGGTTGAAGTTCTTATCTTTTGTTTAATATATAAATAAGTGAGACAAATAAACAATGACATATTGATAATAATATAATTTTATTTTAGAAAATAAATTTTAACTTGAATGAGTAGGGTAAGGTTTAAGTATTGATAAATGTATTTTTTTTGTTAGATTATATGCATTTATTATATCTTATTTTTAAAATTGAGATAATTTTATTAGTTAATGATAAATATATTATCATTTGAATTATTTACTTAACTAATAGAATTATTCGAATGTTAAAAATAATATGTAATAAATGCATCTTATTTAAAAATAAAATTAATTTATTATTATTTATTATTTGAATTATATATATATATATAAAGTTTTACTAATAAGCACACTTGGCTTTATTAAATGTGTACAAAATATAAACAAATACTATATTTAAAAAATAAATAAAAAGTTTAAAAATCATAAAAATGAAACAATATCGAGGGATTGTATTATATAAAAAAGAATTTAGAGCCTACCTTGTCAGTATTGTTTTCTTTATAAATAGGAGAACTTTTTGTTAAGTTAAAATATGCTCACAATTTTAGTGAAATTATAATTTCACTTAATATACAAAACTGACTTATGCATCAAAAAGTTTGTAGGTGATCTCATTCATGCATGAAACTTATTTTTCTTTTGCCAAACCTCTCGGAAACACTAAGAGACATTCTCTTGCATCTTGATCAAGATATTCTTTCATATAAAAAAAATCATTATTATATATTGACAATAATTGTGTAAATTCAGTATATAATAATAGTTCTTAAAACTTAACTCGAACATTCAAATTTTATTAGAAAAAAATTATTTTTAAAATAAATTCATGAAATGTCCCCTTATTTGATTTATAATATAATTAAATTTTTAAATAAATATTAATTTGAAATGTAATAATTTAAATTATTTTATTATCACATTTTAGATGATTATAATAAATTATTATTTAAAATATTTAATAATTATCATAATTTAAATTATTTTATCAACTATCATAATTTTAAATTATATTATTTTTATCAATTAAATAATTATTAATATTATTTTTATAAATTATATATATCTTTATTTAATTATTATTAAATAAAAAAAAAAAGAAAGAGGCGTGAATCTCCCTGCCTCTTTGCCAGGGCCAAAATCCTTCTTCCTCCCAAAAATCCCCAATTCGTGACTTCCTCTATTCTGCAAATCCTTTTCTCTCTCTAGCTCTCTCTTGCTGTCTTGCCCTCGCCCTTATTCTTGTTGCCTCGCCATCACCCTCTCCCTTACCGTCGCCCTCGCTCGGGCTCGCTACTACCCTCGCTTACTGCCTCGACTTCGCCCTTACTCTCGCCTTTCACAGCTCGCCCTCGCTCTTGCCTTTCGCAGCTCGCCCTCGCCTCTTGCTCGCTCCCTCTCTCATTCTCGCTGGCTGCCTCGCCCTCTCCCCTGGCTTGCTTGTTCTCTCGCTGTCGCTTGCTCGCTCGCAGCTCGCCCTTGCCTCTAGGTCAGTACCTGGGGAGAAATGTTTTGGGTATTTGTTTTGACTTTTTATTTCTAAAATTTGTTTTTGAATTGCCACTGTTGTTGCACCAGCACTGCAGCTATTCCTTCATCTTTTGCTTCATTAGGTTCAAGCATCTCGTTTATCTTAAGTTATTTCTGTTTTGAAGCTTGTATGTGCGTATGGTGTTATTCTTGTTTGAAAACTATTACATTGCTGGTTTTGTATTGTTGTTCTTCAATTAATAATTATCATGTTTCTATCAAAACAAGTAAATTTGCAAAAAAATCATATATAGACTTTTTATCAAACATCTGTCATGAAGAAATACATGAACATTCATATATATATATATATATGATTTAGCGTTCTTTAAGGTTTCACACACACACATATATATAGAGATATATATAGAGAGAGAGAGAGGGGATTTTTGGAGGAGAAATTGAAGAACAGAGGCGGTTGATTATTAAAAGAATTGGAGGAGACAGAAGCTGATGATACAAGCGGACATCTCTGTTTTCTACATCATCTTCACTTGATGCTTCTAAAATCAATGCATTGTGATTATTATTATTATATGTGATGAGCATTGGGTAGTATGGTATGGTACTGGTTGTGAGGGAGTGTTAGTTTTTTGTTGTTTTTTATTTCAACATTTTGAAACTCATTGTACTTATTTATTCTTTTTTATCATTTTTCTTTTCTAAATCTGAAACTCTTGATGTTTTTATAGTGCAGGTGAGCTTTGAAGGATTTATATGAGTGAAACACTGATATTTATTTAATATTTTGAAGTCAATTTATTTTATTAGCTTTTTTGATGCCCTATTTTTTCCCCTATATCTTAAGAATTAGATTGGAAGTTCATTTCCCTGGCTAACTCTTTAACGAATAGCACTTGTGATGTTTGTAGAAATGTTGGTCAAAGTTTGCGATTGCTTTTCTGAAATACTTGTATCTTTTTGCATTATTTTTTTTAATATTATTGCATTATGTATTGGGTTATTGAAGCTCTGGAAAGAAAGTTGCTAGTTCTAGTTTCTTTCTTTCATCTACAAAAGTCTTGTATTTTTCTTTTATCATGTTCTACATACTCACTAAAACAGTAGCTTATCATGTTGTCTTTTAGGTGGCCTCTAGCCTTTAATCTTGCATGTCTACATTTTATTTACCATAATTATAGTCAGATTTATTTTTGAGTTTTACATGCTTGGAATGATATCTTGATCTAAAGTACTTTGTTTCTGCTTCCTGCAGAATCCACCATCTATTCCAACTTTAGTGGCTGTAAAATGGGCAAGTTGGCTTAGGCATGCTGTATTTATCATTGATTGGCATAATTTTGGATATACTTTACTTGCATTGTCTCTTGGAAGTAGTCTTTTTGTGGCACTGTACCGTTGGAATATTTCAATGCCTTGTTAACATTTCTTTGGAATTTTGAAGGGCTTTCTTGTCTGTATACATGAAATGTGAGTTTTTGGTGCATAATTAGGTTTGAAAAGCACTATGGAAAGATGGCAAATGGTTCCTTATGTGTGACAAGGGCAATGCAACATGAATTGCACCAAAATTGGGGAATCAAGTAAGATGGTCAGCTCAAAGTTTGTAATATCCAGCATTTTTCTGTTCACATTCATTGTTAACTACTTTGGTGTCTTCCTTTTCTTTAATTTTTACAGCAACAGTTCTCTACGATCAGCCTCCAGAGTTTTTTTCGCCCTGCTTCCCTTGAGGAGAAACATGAGGTAAACTGAGTTTTTCAATAAAATTCCCCATTAAGGGAAAAGTTAATTGCTGCATTGAGATGAGAATTGAAAATAAACTATGTGGTAGTTGTTTTATAGGATACACAACCACCTTAATCACTTGTACAGTTCATAAGACTGCATCAGCAACGGTAATGCAAATTACTACAAAGATCTTTTACCTTTAGTTTCAATTGAGGTTCAACCTACATCAATCTTCATTTGAGATAACATACTTGTGTCTTGTAGGAATAATAGCTGTGGGGAACCTTGATCTAAATGAAACTTTGTTTACACATCGAGTCAGCAATGACATCATCTTGAAACAAAATAGGCCAACACTTATTGTTAGCAATACAAGCTGGTGAGTCTGATTCTTTCTTAATACAGGCTATTAACTATTTTTCTGTCGTTTTTCAATGAGGTGAACTGCCCTTCCCATGTGGGAAAGAGGGAGAGTTGACAAGTCTAGGTAGATTGAAACTTTACATGTGTCCAATTTAATAAAATTTCTATCTTACATTACATGTTTCTATCCATTCAACACAATTACCTCTATGAGTCTATGACTACAATACAATTACCACTGTGATTTCAGGTTCAAATGAATCGCACGCACAATTAACTGAAGGGTTGGAGTGAAGAGGTTGAAGTATATTTGTGGTGGTACTTGCATAGTCACATTTGATCAAGTTTTGTAAAATTTACTTTTTTAATTTAGAACTTTTACTGAAATATTACTTAGATATTAATTACTTTTATATTTTTAGATGTGTCATATTGGAATTTATTTTGTGACAGATTAGTTCATCATATATCAATTCATTTTTTGTGTGTAATATGATTTTAGTTTTTTTAATTTCAAATTTTAGATCAATTTATAGTGAGTATAATATTTGTCAAAGAAAAAAATTACAAGTTTATACAATTTACTACAAAAATAATTGTCACTTATTATATCGTGCAATTTTGGGTGATGACTTGTTTTGGTCACCAAATTAACAAGTTTAATTTATGAATTTATGATAATAAAATTTTAGTCACTTATCTATATATACAATTTTGAGTGACAATTTGTTTTGTTGTCACTAAAGATAATATATAATTATATAAATTTAAGACACTTTTAAATTGTCATTAATTGATTATTCTATTTTTTAAAAATTTTATTAACGTTACAAAAGTTATGCTTATAGTGACGAAAAGATCTATATATGACCCCAAAAAAATTATTTTTTTCATAAAAAAATTTGTAAAAAAATATATTTAATAGGTGACAATATTTATGTATCATTAATTAACATATCGACCTAATTCATTAGTGATAAAATTAATATTTGTGACTAAAAGTAGTTGCATTTCGCAACGATTTTTTGTCACCAATTATTAAATATATTTTGTGACATTTTAGTTTGTGTCACCAAATCAAACTATTTAGTGACGATTTAATTTAATAGTGACAAAATATAAAAAGATTATAGTGACGTTATTAATTTCACTGTTGTCACAGTATTTAGTGACAATAGAAATTTTGTCACTATAAGAAACCTTGTCACAACAGTTTTGTGACGATTTGAACTCTAAAATGACATATTTTTATTGGTTTTCATGGCAAAATTAGCGTCACTAAAGGAAATTCTTTCAATGACGATACAAATTTTATCACCTTTCTTTTATGCATTTGTGACAAAATATAAAAACGTCATTAATTACTTTTCCCTACGGACCTAACGTGACGATGGCTATGACGCCATAAAATTGTAACCAATACCATTTTGTGACGAAATTCTAATCATACGTGATGATTTTGTGTCGTCACTAATGACCAAATTTCTTGTAGTTTTACTTTCCTTAGCTCTTAATGGTTCATGCCTTCAAATATTACCTTGTTGATACTTCCCTGTTGTTATATGCTTGCCGAGTCTTGTGGCTCACTCTTGTTCTTTTTGTCATTCTAGGTAAATGAAAGATAAGAAAGTGGGGCGAGTTTCAGGTTAGATGTACAGAGATGTCCCAGCCTCGAAGATCCATGGGTGTAGTTTGAGGGCATAATTAAAGTGTTCCATTTTGTAATTAAAACCTTGATGCCCTTAAATTTTAAAAATGTATGGGTTGTAAACCCTAGTGAAGAATGGTGTATAATGTTTATTTTGGCTCCTGTTGATAGTGAGCAAATATAAAATTAAATTTTTGACAAATTTTTAGTGAGTTTGTATCTGTATCCATCTTATATGGACCCTTTCACAGATTTCCTATACTAGCGGATAATCTGGGAGTGGGCCCTGACACTCTAGGTCCTCAAGCACAATATAAATGAGCTTACTTTGTCCTTCCACAAGATTCTTGATACTTAATATCTGTGAAGCACGAAAACGGCTCAGAAGCGTCGTTTCGACGTTTCCGAATCGTTTCCCATTTTGGAAAAGGGAAAAATGGCCCGAAATGTTTTTCGGGTCGTTTGTGTAATTATTGAAAACTTTCGAGCCTTTTCAGAATTTAATAAATGTGGTCGAAAATGCGTTTCCAACCAAAAACGCGTTTCCAGCAAGCTGCCCAGCTATTTCTTCTCTTCCAGTAATTTCTTCTTCGATTTCTGCTAGCAATTTCTTTCTACTTCCAATGTTGTTAGATTGACATTATTCTTTGAATTGATTCTCTCTCTCTGTTGGTGACTTGTTCCAAAGTCAAAATACAGAACACCCATGCTGGTGAATTGATTCCTTTTCTCTCTCTGTATGTATATTTATGTATATATATATATATATATGCAAGTTAATAGTATATGCAAGATATATATATATATGTGAAGTTATATTTATTATTATATATATATGTCTCTCTCTATATATATATTTCTATACATATTTTTAATACATTATAAAATTTATGTTTATTATTTATATTTAAATATTTTTTATATTAAAAATTATATTTATAAAAAAACCTCTATATTTTTTAAATTTACAGTTTATCCCGCATTTTCATTTCCTACCTTTTTAGAAAAATGTCATTTTCGCATTTTCGTTTCTTATCGGAAACGTCTCCCGTTTCCGTTTCCGTGCAACCTAGCTTAACATTGTCTTTGCCAATGACCTCTTCAATTATATCTTTAATAAAATTAATTTTTTTTAATCAATTATAAGGGCATAAATCATTATATAACCAACTCTATACTTACCAAAAAATTCATTTTTGTGAAGTTTAATTGCATTCAAAATATCAACAAATGATCTAAAGAAATAATTTTGTATTTGAAAACTTTCATTTTTAACATCTATGACATTAGTCTTTGGCATAAAGTTTAATTTGTACTTGTGGCTTGTAGTTTTGTATTTCATATTGTTGTACTCAAATACAAAATTGCGCATAATATACAATTGTCCTTCACGAATTAATGTTTTGAAATATCGAACCAACGAACTGTAAGCGCCACTGCCCGGATATCCCAACCACTCGGACTACCCGAACGGGAGCGCTTACGGAAGGAGAAAGAATAAAACATAAGACCAAAACCACATTGGCATGCATAGATAAGAATTAAAACAACAGAAGCAAACCTATATATACATGCATGCACTATGGGCACCCCGCTAGCATAGCGGTCACCAGGTAAATAAATGAATACAGACTCCTGTGCTGACATACACGAGACACGAGAAATGACCTAGCACAGTAAAAAATAATAGAGTAAGTCCTACTCAACCATTAGAGTTCACAGGGACTGACGGGACTACCTGTACACCGTACCAACTTTGCTGCTAGATGCTAACTCCCTTGCACTTGACCCACGTTGACACTACCTAGAATGATGGAAAGCAAAGTGAGTCGAGAGACTCAGCAAGCATAAGAAAAGAAAGGTTGAAGGCTGTATAAACCCAATAAACTCTCCCCAGAACACCAACCCCCAAGCACACACAATCCATGAGACGCTACAGCACAACAATATAGCATAATAAAAGCACAAATCGATCCTTGGGGCCTACATAAGACACACGGCACCCAGGTCCCATACCAACCTGCCGATGCCCTGGACGGTAACAAATACCTCCAGCAACTTGTGCGCGCCATCCTAGGTTGGTGCTCCGGCTACCCGTGTGTCCGTGTCGGTACTCCCGACACCCGAGCCATAGGCTCCCTCGGAACGGTCCTCCCGTCTGAGAACTAATAACTACCAGTAACCATGCAATGCACATAAAAATGCAATGGCGTAGTGAGCATCAACGTGATACACTGGCACCCATACATTCAGGCATCAGGTCATGCTCCGCCCACATAGTAAACCACACGTGATGCATATGCCCGTGCCAGAATGCAACCTAACCATGATAGAATGTCTGTGTCCAAGCATACTCAATAAATGAATATCCCCACATGCAACCCGTACCCATGTGCATATCAAACCATGAACGGTAATACAACATATCAAATCATGCAATAAATCACATACTAGCAGAGCTAGCCAACAGTGTCTGGCACCGGTCAAAGGCCAGTGACTAGAAGTGTCCACCCGACGGTCTATTTCAGGGTCGTACAATAGTCTACCCCAATGTCACCAAACAGCCGACCCCTACCCCACTGCTCGATAGCTCTAATCGAACCATAAATAAACCCGAGAAATCTATAAATAAACCCACACCACTAAGAACCTAGTCCCCAAGTGGTTCAGCATCATTCCGAAAGGAATAGGGGTGATACGAACCCCCCTAGGCACACAACAAATAAAACTATAGAAGTCCCGGATTTAATTTAAATTAAAGTAAATGAATAAAAATAATTAAAGCTAGGCGCCGAATTAGAGTAAGGGAGGGGATAAAATACGAGAAACCACGGGGTCCCTCATGGGAATTAAAACACATGAGAAGAGGGTTAGGAACTTGCCTTTTACTAGTTGATTCTGCCCCGAATTGTTCCCCCGCTACACAAATTGATAACAATAACAATAATAGTAATACCATAGTAACATTATTATAATAACATCAATAACAACAATACATTCATAATAACCATAATCCTGGTACCAACCAATAATAATAATGGTAACACTATTGATACATTAGAAATAATAATATATAATATTAATATTTTAATGCTTACTATTGTGCAAACATCACTTCCTTTTTAGAATATATACATAGGGAATATATATCCTTGATTAATAACATATATACTTATCTCCACCGGTATGCATTCACGCCTAAGGCCATTTAATCTTTTCTTTTATTTTAATTCTCTTGCACTCACACACGATAATATTCTCATGCCCATACACTGTGTTTATATATATATATATATATAAATCGGCACACTCATAGCAACACACCCACTCTCACAGTCAAGGCAATATACACTCTCACGCATACAGTGAGCTCACTCCTTGCACACAGTGCAGTAGTGTGCACATATACTTACACACTAAATTAGTACACCTAACATAGCATAGTCATCCAAAATTAATAAAATCAAACTCATAATTAAATTCTAACCATATAAAATTATTAATACATAATTATTTACTTACCCGACTAATTAAACCGCAATAAAACTTGATTTAATCCTTAATTTCTCCCAAATTCCTCTCCATTTCCAGCCTCAACCCGCTATCTTCTTCTTTCGAAAGCTCTATGTTTTCCTCCAAATTTAGCTTCAATTGAAGCATTACATAGCCATCTAATCCTATAGAAAAATCGAGCAAAATATATGGCCAAATTAGTCTTAAATTTCGTGCAAGTAGAGGGCGTGGGAGAGCAGCTGCAAGGGCGCACCAGCGCGCGCCATGTGGCTGCGCAATGGGCTGGCACTGGCGCCCCAAAACGGCGTCGTTTTTGCCGCCTCTTGCTGCTATTTCTTTTTCCTCCAACCGAGTGCGCCTCTTGCAAGTTGAACCCGCGACCTTAAGCATCCGCACACGCACACCCAACCACTTGGCCAGCCCACATCTTCCTACATTTATATATACATAAATAAATTTAAGGGAATCCCAACCCATTTCCACAAACCACACTTTAAACCCCTAATTTCTGAAAACCTCCACATACACCCCTAATTTCCATTTCCACCTATTACATTTGTACCCCAAACATTCCATAAATTCTTCTAAATTACTTTATTTTAATCTTTTCCTAAATACTCCCCAATTAAATAATTATTTTCTAAAAATAACGTAAATAAATATCTTCTTAAATCTCCAAACACCCAAATAAATTAATATTTCCTTTTTAACCCATAAATATCTAATAATCACCACAAAAATGATAATTAATAGTGATCAACCACTACCAAATAATTTAATTAGTTACCCGTAATTCCTTATTTTTCTCAAAACCACATAAATAAATACTTACTCTTAAATCACAGATATACAATAATGTCATCAAACACCGGCTTGAATAATTATTATTTATTTTTAAATTTTGGGATATTACACGAACGCTTGATTGTTTCATGAATCCTTTCACCCAATAAATTTGATGGCAAATTTTTTAATAATTTATACAAAACAAAAGATATTATATAAATAATTAACATTAAATTTATAAGAAAAAATAACCAGTTCATCCATGAAAACCTTCTCAATACTATAAGTTTCTGACTTATCTTGAAAGCATAGAATCTCCCAAAGTTTCATGACTCGAACCTTCAACATCCATTGTGTTTTGCGAGCATTGATTTGATTGACAAAATCGATTCTTTCATCCATATTCTCAAAAATTATGTTAGAAATATTTTTGTTAAATTGCAGTGTATTATATAAAATAGAAAATCTTAACATTAACATGCTATTTGTGCACAAATGCTATTACAATGGAATAACAAATTATTAAATATTTAAATATATTTTATAATTATTGGAACTTGACATATTTTTTGTAATGCTCTCCTCGTTTCTTCAAATGAGAATGAATAATGTTGTTAAAATTTAATTTTTGTAATGATAATAAAACTTTTAAAATACTCGTTTTGATTTATTTTTCTAGTCACTATACATTAATTTTCTTCTATAGTCTTGAAAATATAATACCTTAAATCTTAATTAGTATTGAAAAACTCATGCATTATTCTTGAAAATATGGTATCTAATACTTATTAATTAGCATTGAAAAACCCATGAATTTTGATTTATTTTTTACTTTGATTATAATTAATTATGAATGTAAAATAATTTATTATATTATATATTTTATATTTAATTATAAATTATAAATATAAATCTTATTAAAAATTCTATTGAAAATTTTTATTTTTGATATTAAAATTTAATTTTTGCAATGATAATAAAACTTTGAAAATATGAATTTTGACATATAAATATAAATATAAATATAAATTAAAACTCCTAAAGATGCATGTGGTATAAAAAATCTTATAAATATACATTTTAAGATCCATGACAAAGAAATCGTAACATATCAAACCAAAATAAAATAAAAAATTGAATAAAAACCATTTATATATCAATAGCTACAATGTTATGAAACAATTAACTACAACGCAAATAAATTTTGTCCATACAATTCTAGGCCGAAAGTTTATCTAATTGACAGTGAAGAAAAACAAAAGTAACTCTCTTTTTTATCTGATATAATTTGACAACAAATATGATATAATATTAACTTTGTCTTATAGAAAATACACTTAAATACAAATCAAACCAACACCTGTAGAATTACATACGATGGTGGAAGAGCAGAGTTTGCAATTAGATACAAATCAAATCAAAATGTACACTGGTTAAAAATAAACGAAATAAAATATAATTGCAGAAACTAAACTAATAAAGACGAAGAAGACTAAAAATAAAATATATAAATATATATATATCTAACAAACTAATCAATTTATTTGTATATTTTCTTAAATTTTAACGCAAAGGAAAAAGTATCATGAAGTTTTTTACCTAGTTTTAGTGTCTCTTCCAAATCTTGCAGACGTGCAATTAGAAGAATTGAAGCAATAGTTTAATTAATTTATATAAGAATAGCATTATGTGCACGCATCTCAAACCATCAGGTACTAAATGTAATTTCTTTTATTTTATATATCAATAGATAGTTTTTTTGAGATTTTAAAATGTTTGTTCAAATTCTTTATAAATAATATTTATTTAATTAGTAGTAAAAAGGTTTAAAGTGCTTTATTGTTCTGTATTATTATTATATATATTAATTTTTTTTGTAAGAAATCTCCAATTACTTTGAAATAATAAGTACTAAATACAAATTATTTTTATTTTATATAAATGGATGATTTTTTATAACATAATTAATAGTTTAAGTTGCCTGTTCATATTCTTCAAAAATAATATTTATTTTTGATTGTCGAGGGATTAATTCAAGAATTAATTGATGAGAAGATATGATAAAAAATATTTATTTTTTAATAATTAAAGAATTAATCAAAAATAATATTATAAATATATTTGATTAATAATATTATAAAAATATATTTATTTTTGATTCATTGAGAAATTATATATCTATACATGACTTAATTAGTAATTTAAATTGTCTATTCAAATTTATTATTAATAATATTTATTTAATTGATAGTGAAAAGTTCTAAGATACTTTATAGGAGATCTTCAATTGCTTTGCAATAATAAGTACTAAATGTAAATTATTTTTATTTTATATAAATAGATAATTTTCTATAACTTAATTAATAGTTTAAGATGTTTATTTATATTCTTCAGAAATAATATTTATTTTTGATTAATTGAGGGATTAATTGAGTAATTAATTAAGAATAATATTATTAATATTTTTAATTAGTAATATTTATAAAAAATAATACTAATTTTTAATTAATTGAGAAATAATTTATCCGTAAAGTCCAAAATAAATTATCCGACGGGGGTAGGGATAAATTTATCTTAAAAATTCAAGATAAGAAATCATATAATTTTTTTTCAAAAAAATTAACAAATACAATGGAAAGTACTTTTATCTGTGATGTTTTTCATATTTCACATTTTTTTATCTATATATTGGTTAACAAACACTTCCTAAATAGATTGTCACATTTTTTAGCAATTAAGCATCATGCTAAGTATGAAAGTGATTCAAATAAATATTTTAATCTAATAATAATGGTTTTTGAAAAGTTTTTTTTAGAGCAATTTCTTAAATATTTAATAAAATATGATAATTTAAACTAAACAGTATAATATTTATATGGTAGTTTCTTAAATATCTAATATTTATGTGATTATATGGTAATACAAATTTGTTAATATGTACTATAATTATGAATATAAATTATTAGATAAAGCCAATGTGGTAATATTTGGAGCTGCTTAAGGACTATGATTGCGAGATCCTCTATCACCCAGGTAAAGCCAATGTGGTAGCAGATGCACTGAGTCGTGGTGGAGCATCAGTTGCAGCTATGATGGTGCAGGAGTGGTTCTTACTGGAGCAGATGAGTGACCTCACTATCTCAGTGGCATCAGACAATCCTACACTTTATTGCGCTGCCATAAGTATCCATTCGGATCTAGAGGGTCAGATTCGCGATCGACAGCGACGGGATGTGGAGCTTATTTTGGCTGATATGGAGAGATTTGGAGTTTGATGTGGGTGATCATGTTTTTCTCCGAGTCATACCGATGAGGGGTGTTCGACGTTTTGGAGTATCTGGTAAGTTGAGTCCTCGTTATGTGGGACCGTTCGAGATACTGGAGCGAGTCGGATCTTTGGCTTATCGGTTAGCTTTACCCCCTCAGTTAGCCCACGTACATGATGTGTTTCATGTCTCTATACTTCACAAATATGTGGCAGATCCCGAGCATGTTATTGATTATCACCCGCTCGTGGTGCAAGAGGACGCGTCGTACATCGAGTTGCTTGCCAGTATCGTGGATCGGAAAGAGAAAGTGCTCTGCAACAGTACGATTCTCTATGTGAAGGTCCAGTGGCAGCAGCATACCCCCGAGGAGGCTACTTGGGAGCTAGAGGAGGACATGAGGCGACTTCACCCCCAGTTATTTGCTTAGCCAGGTACGAATTTCGAGGACGAAATTCTTTTAAGGGGGGAGGATTTGTAGTGACCCATAATTAAGAATTAAATTAATTATTGATGTAGTGTGATAATATAATTTAAAGGAAATATTAAAATAATTTGTTGTGATTTAATAAAATTTACTTATGTGATTTTAAGGAAATAAGAAATTAAAATAATTAATTAATTCGTGTTAGGAATTTCTAGAATTAGAGAAAAATTAAAATAAATCAAGTTGTGGGATTTTTAGAAATTTCGGGCATTTCTATAATTAATTAAATGGGTGTTTGTGTATTTAATGGAAAGTTAGGGGTGCTGGCGTGAATTGCGAGAAGGCCAAAAAGTCTCTTCAAATATAACATAATGCATATATAGGTTGAAGATGCATGCGAGCGCGAGCGATCGCGCGCGAGGCGGCCAGGCGGTGGACGCGGCTTCGAATCCGCGGGCAAGCGCGCGAGGGGGGAATTTTTTGCTGATTTAATTCAGCCTCTAGATGTCGAAACGACGTCGTTTCGTCAATGGCGGTGGCTCCCAGTGGCTGGCCCGCGCGCTGCCACGTGGTCGCGCCTCAGTCGCTCGTTTTTGGCCGATTTAAGCCCGATTTTGGGCGTTCTTTTTGCATGCGAACAGTAAGGAAATTGCAGAAAAGAACAGCAGCGTGCGCGAGAGAATTTGAGATTTTGGGGCTTCAAAAATTGGATTAAACTCCGTTTAATCCCTGATTTAATTATCCAGGTATGTAGAGCAACTAGTAATTAATATTCTGTACGGTCAGAATTTCGTTTTGCGTCCAATTTTATTAATTTTGGCAAATAATTGGGATATTACAATTTGTATAATTTTTACTGCTTTTGGACCCAACAAGCCCAAGGATATCTCTGTTAAGGCAAGTTCTTCTTATCTATCTCGTCGTTTCTTTCGTTGGCGATTTATTGGACCTCCATTCGTTTGTTTCGGCTATTAATTAATTATGAAGTTTTTAAACGGTTAGTTTAAGATTTAATTTATTAAATGGATCTCGTGGGTTTTATTCGTTGGTTGCCTACGGGGGTTTGTGCCACCCCCCTTGCCTGTTGGGAATGATGTTGTACTCACCCGGGGCTAGGTTCTTAGCTGTTGGGTATTGTTATTGGATTTTTGGTTATTTATTGGTCAGAGCAGTTGTGCAGTGGGGGCAGGGATTGGCTGTTCAGTGTAGGTGTTACTGTCGTACGGTCTGTCTTAGGCCATCAGATGGTATCTCCTAGTCACTGACTGCTGACCGGTGCCAGGCACTGCTGACTAGCTCTGCCATTATGTGATCATAGCATGCCTGTTATATTTTATTCTTGTTGCATGGTTTGATGTGCACATGGGTACGGGCTATATATTGGGATTATCATGATTTGGTTATGCTTGGTCACGGACATTCTAGTTGGCTAGGTTGCATCCAGCACAGGCATATGCATCGCGTGTGATTTACTATGTGGGCGGAGCATGGCCTGATGCCTGGATGTATGGGCGCCTTGTATCATGTTGATGCTCAATACGCCATTGCATTTATGTGCATTGCATGGATACTGGTATTATTTAGTTCTCGGACGGGAGTACCGTTCCGAGGGAGCCTTTGGCTCGGCTGTCGGGAGTACCGGCAGGGATACGGGCAACGGGAGTACCGACCGGGGACAGTGCGCACAGGCTTATGGAGATATATGTTGCCTTTCAGGGCAGCGGCAGGTTGGTATGGGACTTGGGTGCCAGGTGTCTTATGTGGGCCCCAAGGACCGGTATGTACTTTTATTACGCAGCACTATTGTTTGGTTGCATCACATGGCTTGTGTGTACATGTGGGTTTGTATTTGGGGTGATCTCTTCTTCGATTCATGTTATAGCCTTCATTTTCATATAAACTTGTTGAGTCTTGCGACTCACCTTGCTTTCCATCATTCCAGGTAAGGGTAAAGCGAAGGCCGAGGGCGAGGATCCGCCACCTAGCAGCCAGCCGTGTTGGTAAGGTGTACAGTTAGCTGCCCCCGTCATCTCTGATGTTTTGCTAGAGTCGCTGTCTTTTATTTTTTACTGTGCCAGGTTGTCATTTGTACCTCCTATTGTTGGCACAAGGTCTGTATGTATTTTTATATACTCCATGACCGCTATATCAGCGGGGTGCTTGTGGGCATGCATGTTTACCGTTTTGCTTCCGCTGTTAAATTTCTTATTTATGCATGCCAGGGTATTTTTGTCTTTTGTCTATTCCTCTTCCCTTCTGTGAGCGCACTCGTTTGGATAAACCGAGTGGTTGGGATATCCGAGCGGGGGTGCTTACAAATAAAGTCATCCTATATGGATTGTCAAAACATACCATGATAATTTTTTTTCATAAAATTTAATTTTTTTTCTTGCTTCACAGTTTTTCTCTTCTTGTTGCTTGACATCTGACTTGATGGATAGCCATCTAATGTATCTTTATAGGAATCGCCATCTTCTCCCATTTCTGGATTAGATCTTTTTACAGGCGTTTTATTTGAAAAATTGACCTCATTATTGACATATAGTCCTATATATCACTTAAAGTTTATCGAGTTATGAATACCATAAAGTTATCATAAAAATGCCAGTAGTAATAACAAAGACTACCTTTAGCTCAGCAGTGTCAGTGTATTCAAGTCGAGAAAGCAAATCAGAGTCCTAAAGATAATTTTTTTTGCAATTAGATCAATCAAAAACATGTTAAACATGAAAGAGAATTATTTAATAAATAAAATTAACGTACTTTCTACTAACTTGATTTTCGATATAACGACTTGAAATATATTTTGATGTTAGCTCATTACTGTCAATCAACCTCATAACCGTATAGACTTCATTATGTTCACTAATATTCTGAAGTTTGATTTAAACTTTGAATAAAAATTTTCTTTCCACCAAAGTGTCAATCTCAACAGGATAAAATCCATCAGCAGACATATGAAATTATTTGCTAGATTATATAACAATCATATATGTTAGGTTCATAGTTACATAATATTTATTGGCAAGAAAGTTACCTTTACTAAAGCATCTCTCAAATTGTTAGCAGTCTTACCAAGTAGCTGCAAACATTCACGATCCCATGATAGAAAAAAAGCACTACCAATACCATCAATAACCCTTACTTGGACCTTAAACCTAATGAATCCACCACACAATTGACAAAGATAACAAATAAAAATGGTGATAATAAACATGTAATAAAAAAAAGAATGGTAGTTATTCTGCCTAGGAGTTCCAATTAAATCAAATTTGTCATATTTTGCACAATAAAATCTTCTGCTAACAGGATTAACTTTCTTTGGACATCTTTTACGGGATAAGCACCACCAATCTTGATCACTCTCAATCATAATGATAGTAGCAAGAACCCAACAACTACCAACCTGGGATAAAAAAAAATTATAAAATTATGGTCAGATTAATAGTTAATATTAGTAAAAAATAATTACAAAATTTATAAAATAATTTTTATTTAAAAAAGAACAAAACAGAAGTGTTAAATATATGTACTCGTGATTTACTTATTTTACCTCTACGGACTCTACCAATTCTTCAATAGTTTTTGTAATATTTTGTATTGAGCGATAAGAACCGAAACGACTTACCCTAATAGGCCTACGCGAACTTTCTAGGGGGTCACCCATTCTTGAGCTTCCCCAACTCAAGCATACTTAACCTGAGAGTTCTTTACTAACATTCAATCTAAAAGGTGTCTAGCTGTTGTTATTTTCTTTCTTATATATTCTCGATATATATGTAATATCCCAAGAAAAAAGAAATTGAAAATGATAATAATGATAATAGGGATAATTATATAACCATAATAATAAATGAAATTAAAATTAATTAAATTGAATTAATTTGTTTAATAAGTATGGCGGTGCTCGTGAGCTTTCAGGAAGCTTTCTCCATTACTTTGATATTTGAAATCTAAACAGAGAGAGAGAGAGCTGGGAGATTGGGGAGGGGGTGCGGCCGAGTGAAGAAAAAGCCACGAGAGGAAGAGATCGAGCTTGAGAGAGAAGGAGAGCAGCATGAGAGAGAGAGCTCGAGAGGGAGAGAAGCTGGCCGAGCGAAGCAGCAGCGACCAGCGGCGGCTATGGCCGATTGCAGCGTGCGCGTGGGAAAGATGATGAACAGCAGCAGCCGCTGGAAGAAAAGAATGAGAAAGGAAAAAGAAGAGAAGAAGAAGAAGAAGAGGAAGAAGAAGAAGAATAAAGGAAAGAAGAAGAGAAGAAGAAGAAGGAAAAGGCGTGCTAGAGCAGTGGGCGCGGAGGAGGAGAAGAAGAAGAAGAAGAAGAAGAAGAAAAAGAAAATGAGAAGAAAAAGACGAAAGGGAAGAAAAGAAAAATAAGTGAAAAATAAATGAATTTTGGAATTATTTTGGCGTGGAAAGTGATCAGGTATGTGGGTAAAAATTAGTAGAAGCATTATGTGTTTAAATTATAAATTTTTCGTGATTAAAATTAATTAATTTGAGTCCCGGTTGTGTTATTTGCTAGGAAATGATTTAATTTGCATCGGGAGCTCGAGTGAGGTCGAAATCAGCTAGTTTCAGGTAAGTTTCTAATCCTTTCCTCGTATTCTTTAATTCCCGTGAGAAACCCTGTGATTTCTCGTATTTGATACCTTCCCTTCGTCTGTTTTGGCTCGTTTATTAATTATGGAATTTGGAGTCGTTTGATTTAAATTTAATCTATTAAGCGGGCTTCGATGATTTTATTAGTGTGATTTAATTTAAAATAAATATGAGACTCATTGAGATTTTAATTGTGGTGCGCTTACGAGGGATTTTAGACGGTTAAATTATTTATATTACACGGTAGATTTATTTAATTAAAGCTGCGATTTTATCTATTGCCAGCGAACGTTTTACTTCGCAACGGGTGAGCAAGAAAAGCAAAGAACGGCCGTGCAAAGGCAAGCTCTTAACCCTCTCTTCCTGATCTTTAATTCCCGTGGAAGACCCCATGATTTCCTGTATTTTATCACCTCCCTTACTTTAATTTGGTACTTAGCCCTATTTGTTGAATTATTATTCATCTGATTTAATTTAAATTAAATCCGAGACTTCTAGAATTTTATCCGTTGTGAGCCTATGGGGGTTTGTACCGCCCCCACTCCTTTTGGGAATGATGCTGGACCATCTTGGGGACTAGGTTCCTAGACGTGTGGGTTTATTTACGATTTTATTGGGTTTATTTACAGTTTTCTAGGATTTATTTATGGTTCGGTTAGAGCTATCGAGCAGTAGGGCAGGGGTCGGTTGTTGGTGACGTTGGAGTAGACTATCGTACGACCCTGATGTGGACCGTCGAGTGGACACTCCTAGTCACTGGCCGTTGACCGGTGCCACGCACTGCTAACAAACCCTGCCGGTATGTGATTTACTGCATGGTTAGATACATTGTATTACTGTTCATGATTTGATATGCACATGGGTACGGGATGCATGTTGGGATATTCATTTATTGAGTATGCTTGGACACAGACATTCTAGATTGGTTAGGTTGCATCCAGCGCGACATATGCATGGCGTGTGGTTTATTATGTGGGCGGAGCATGGCTTGATGCCTGGATGTATGGGCGCCTTGTATCACGTTGATGCTCACTACGCCATTGCATTTCTATGTGCATTGCATGGATACTGGTAGTATTTAGTTCTCGGACGGGAGTACCGTTCCGAGGGAGCCTATGGCTCGGTTGTAGGGAGTACCGACGGATACGGGTGACGGGAGTATCGACCCGGGATTGCGCGCGCAGGTTTGTGGAGATATTTGTTGCCTTTCAGGGCAGCGGCAGGTTGGTATGGGACTTGGGTGCCAAGTGTCTTATGTGGGCCCCAAGGATCGGTATGTGCTTTTATTTTATTATGCTATTGAGCTGTTGTGTTGTAGCGTCTCATGGCTTGTGTGTACCTGGGGGTTTATTCTGGGGTGAGATTTCTGGTTTTGTGTAGCCTTCAGCCTTTTCTTCCTTATGCTTGCTGAGTCTCTCGACTCACCTTGCTTTCCATCATTCCAGGTAGTGGCGGCGTGAGCCATGGCAAGGGAGTCAGCTTTAACGGCAGAGTCGATGTGGTGTACAGGCAGTCTCGTCAATCCCTATCCACTCTGATGTCTAAGTAGAATTTACTCTATTATTTCGTACTGTGCCAGGTCTTTTCTCGAGTCTCGTGTATGTCGGCATAAGAGTTTGTGTTTATTTATTTATCTTGTGGCCGTTGTGTTAGCGGGGTACCCATAGTGCATGCATGTCTTGAGCTTTGCTTCCGCTGTTCTTATTTTCGTGTATGCATGCCGGGGTGGTCTTTGTCTGGTGTCTCATTCTTTTCTCCTCCCGTAAGCGCTCCCGTTCGGGTAGTCTGGGCGGCTGGGATATCCGGGCGGGGGTGCTTACAATATACTACTATTTTCTAGGTTCTTGGGGTATTACATTCTCCCTCTCTTGAGTACATGACGTTTGTAACGACCCGTTGGTGGGTCTAGATGTCGAATGGTATTTTTTTTCGAGCATTATAATTTTTGGTCCTTATTGAATTAAGTGTTAGAAATATTATATGTGTTAGTAATGAGACAAATTAATGAAAATAATATTTTGTGTGGAAAAGTCTCAAAGTTATGGGCTAAATGGGTTTGGGCTTTATTTGAAATAGGTCATTTATAAGTATTTAAATTTTAAGTGTAAATGAATTGGGTTGAGCCCAAATTTCAAGAAAAGTCTATTGGACCTTAGTTGGATTGGGCCATATATTTGGACTTGGGCTTAGGCCATGGGTATAGAGAATAGTATCTTAATTAAAAAAGAAAAAATTAAGAAAATGACAAAATGACCTAAAGGGCAAGAGATATTTGAATTATGTGTGTGTTATGTGGGGCAAATTCGGGAAGCCAAAAGAGGGGTTGGATTGGAGAGAGTTGGGAGACAACTCCTCCCTCATTTCCTCCTTTTTCTTTTTTTCTTGTTTTCTTGCTCCCTTCTCCCTCTCCCGATTGTCTTCTTCTCCTCCTTATTCTTTTTTCTTCTTCCTCCATTATTAACCTTCATTGGAGCTTCAAGCAAAGGGATTTTCAAGAGCTGCATCAAGTTCCTCTTTTGGTTTTATCTTCTAAGGCAAGTTTTCCTTGCATCTCTCTTGTTATGCAAGATTATCTCTCTTTATTTTGATGTACAAGTTCTTGTTTAATTCCCCTCAATTTGAGTAGATCTTGCTTATCCATGGCAAAAACCACTATTTTTGGTTTTTAAAATGAGTCTTTCTTTTATTACAAATATTTTGTAAAAAAAAATCTTCAAAATTAATGGATCTTGTTGGATCTTCACTTGGGGCTTGATTTACCCCAAAATCCTTCAAATAATAACATATTTTTGGTTAGATTAGAGCAAAACAATTATTTGTTGGGTTATTTTGCATTATTCTCGTATGTCTATTTTCAGGTTTGGCAGCTTGCGCATGCTTTATTATTTTGAGTATAACTTTCAGTAGAAATATTCGATTTGAGATCTATTTATTGCGCTATAAACTAGACATCTTAAGCTTCATTTTAGACACAAGAATAATTTTTTTTGATTAATATTTGATCCTGTGATAGCCTTGGAAATCCCTGCTAAGATCTGGAAAATTCACTGCTTTTGAGTAATCTGACCTTGCTTCGGTTTTTAAGGAACTCTCTGTGGTTATATCCGATTCAAGATCTATTTATTTCTGTGTAAACTAGACTCGATAAGATTCGTTTAATATTTTTTTTTGGGTATTTTTTGGTTGCATTTGGAGCCTACAACAGCCTTGTTAATTCTTGCCCAGAATCTGGAAATTTTCTACTATGTTTTCAGATAATCTATCCTTGCTTCAATTTTTGGGGTATAACGCTCTTTGGTTATATCTGATTTTCAATCCGTTTGTTTCTGTGTAAACTAGATATCATAAGATTCGATTTGATATAAGATTTGAAATTTTTGGTTATGATTTGGACCCATAACAGATTTATTGAATTCTATCTAGAATTCTAAAATTTTGCGATTACAAATTCTGCATTGTTTCGGTCTTTGTGGGATATTTCCTTGTGGTTATTTTCAATTCTGGATCCATTTGTTGTTTCAAAAACTAGAGATTTGAGGCTTCGATTTGATATATGATTAATGATATTTGACTAAAAATGAGCCCAAAATAGGCCCTTGAAGTTAGACTTCAAAATCTATAAATTTTCTAAATTTTTTCCTAATTAAATCCTTTTATGTTGGCTATTCTTTCTATAATCGAGGTGATGTTTACTATTGATCATTCTTCTTAAATAGTTGAATTATTTTATTCAAAAGTCTCGATATGATTTTGTATCACCCTATATTTCTTAAGGAATGACACATTTATTGATTAAGGTCTAGAGACTTGCAAGATTTGGTGTTTCTTGAATGTATAAATTTTGTTTTCTTGCGGTTGTTGTTAGGATAAAAATATACCGTAAATATTGGTTGGGCATTTCTATAAGTATGAGTAAATAAATGTATTGAGATTTACCATGTGATCATGAGATATTGCACACTTTAATTTATGTAATTGTGCATGATAAGCATGATTTGAGATTTTTTCTTAATCATTAAGGATTGATATGAAATTGGGATATGCATATGTGATGCATGATTATACTAATTGGCACACCTATTATTTTGAGCGACAGTTTTGTCCTTGGGTGAGAAAAGGATATTCTATGAACGCCTAATGCGGGGGAGGTGACCATCAACCCAGTAGGCGAGGCTCAAATTGTTATTGCTTGTTGATGTAATTTTGTGATGCATATATATTCATGTATGAATATATTGGCCGTGGGAGCCTTGGGAATTATGTGGAAAATTTCTTACTATTGGTGCATGTGCATGAGTATGGAAATGATTACATAATATGTATAATAATCACAGCACGAGAAATTGACGTAAATGGAAAACTTATGAGTAGTGCTATATTGATATCTTCTTATAGAGTTATTTACTCTATCTCGACTTTCCATACCTTTGATTCTATATCTTCAAGCTTTATAAATGTACTTGTTGAGGCTTGTGGCTCACCTTGTTTACTCTCGTGTCATTCCATGTAAATGTAAAGCAATGGTTGAGGGTGAGCCTAATGGGGCTAAAGCCAGGGTTAGAGGTGTACAGAGACCTTTCAAACTAAATGGTCCATGTTAGTGTTTGTGATGACGGTATGTATGAGGAAATTTTATGTTGAAAAAATTTGTTAGTACCCTTGTATTTCAATTTGTGTAGGCTATGGTCCAAGATGTTGTAAACCTTTATGTTAGCTTCCGCTAAATTTATCCAATAATAGTATTATGGTGTTGTATGTTATTGTTCTATATCACCCTTGGACAACCTCCTTTTGGATATCCTATGGTAGTGGGACTATCCGGGAGTATGTCACTACAACGTTCTCGTAATGCGACCTTACAACTAGTCCCAGCTCTTCCCTGTCCAGTGTCCTTAGTTTAGTACCTCTAGCCTTAAGCTAGTACACGATCCCCAGTCCAGTATACCCCTAGCCTTTAGCTAGTACACGGTCCCAACACATGGCTTGGGTAAACTTTGATACCACCTGTAACATCCCGCATCAAATGATAGGAAGGACCAGAATAACTTACCCTGATAGATCTACTCAAACTTCCCAGGGAGTTACCCATCTTTGAGCTTCCCCAGCTTAAGCAAGCTTAACTCGGGAGTTCTTTGCCAACATTCAATCTAAAAGATATCCAGCTGATATTGTTTCCTTCCTTACATATCCTCGATACATACTACCCTTCTTTGATCTCTTGAGGAATTACAATTTTTACATCAATTATTCCACTTGCCAGGTCAATAGATATGGCGTAAATAGATGAAGAAGATATTTGACTTATCTTTTGAGAGTTACAATCTCCTCTATTCAACAATCTTCAGAAGAATTAGTTATTTAATTGGAGTAAAAGAAAATAATGATACTGATAGTCGAACATTTTACTAAAATAAAAATTTAGCCGTACTTGTTTCGAAATTCATTAACTTCCTTGATAGGGGCATTAACCAGTAGCTTCGTAATATAATAAGTATTGGATATTCTAAACTCACCTGCAACGAAGTATTTTCTAATTCAAACATGTATATTAGACAAATAAATGTATGTATATTTATAAATTTTATAAAAATAACCTTTGAATCTTTTGGCATAACACATTTGGAATATGATAATTACAGGTTCTGGTTTTTCAGCTTTTAGATAACCCTTAACCTAATCTACAAAGTCACCCCCACAATGTACATGGAAGCTTGTTTTTTCTGGAAAAAAAAATACATACAAAAACTCGCAAATTAGTATACACAAATAAAGTTATTATTTAATATTAGAAAAAATTATGGGTAAAACATAATGAATGTAAGCACCCCCGCTCGGATATCCCCAACCACCCGGACTACCCGAACGGGAGCGCTTACAGGAGGAGAAAGAATGAAACACAAGACCAAAACCACCCTGGCATGCATATACGAAAATAAGGACAGCGGAAACAAAACAAAACACATGCATACACTACGGGTACCCCACTAACACAGCGGTCACATGAGAAATAAATAAACACAGACTCCTGTGCCGACATACATGAGACTCGAGGAAAGACCTGGCACAGTACAAAATAATAGAGTAAACCCTACTCAACCATCAGAGTTGACAGGGATTGACGGGACTGCCTGTACACCACACCGACTCTGCTGCTAAAAGATGACTCCCTTGCCATGGCCCACGCTGTCATTACCTGGAATGATGGAAAAACAAGGTGAGTCGAGAGACTCAGCAAGCATAAGAAAAGAGAGGCTGAAGGCTGCACAAAGCCAGAAATCTCTCCCCAGAATAAACCCCCAGGTACACACAAGCCATGAGACGCTACAACACAACAGCTCAATAGCATAATAAATAAAAGTACATACCGGTCCTTGGGGCCCACATAAGACACTTGGCACCCAAGTCCCATACCAACCTGCCGCTGCCCTGAAAGGCAACAAATATCTGTAACAAACCTGCGCGCGCAATCCCAGGTCGGTACTCCCGTCACCCGTATCCGTCGGTATTCCCGACAACCGAGCCATAGGCTCCCTCGGAACGGTACTCCCATCTGAGAACTAAATACTACTAGTATCCATGCAATGCACATAGAAATTCAATGGCGTAGTGAGCATCAACGTGATACAAGGCACCCATACATCCAGGCATCAGGCCATGCTCCGCCCACATAGTAAACCACACGCCATGCATATGCCCGTGCTGGATGCAACATAACCAAGCTAGCGTGTCCGTGTCCAAGCATACTCAATAAATGAATATCCCAATATGCAACCCGTACCCATGTGCATATCAAATCATGGACAACAATATAATAAATCTGAACGTACAGTAAATCACATACTGGCAGAGCTAGTCAGCAGTGCCCGGCACCGGTCAACAGCTAGTGACAAGGAGTGTCCACCCGACGGTCCATTTCAGGGCCGTACAATAGTCTACCCCAACGTCACCAACAACCGACCCCTACCCTTCTGCTCGATAGCTCTAACCGAACCATAAATAAATCCAAGAAATCGTAAATAAACCCACACGTCTAGGAACCTAGTTCCCAAACTGGGTTCAACATCATTCCCAAGAAGAGTGGGGGCGGTACAAACCCCCATAGGCTCACAACGAATAAAATTCTAGAAGTCTCGGATTTAATTTACATAAACACAAATGGATAATAATCTAACAAATAAGGCTATGCGCCGAATTGGAGTAAGGGAGATGATAAAATACGAGAAATCATGGGGTCTTTTACGGGAATTAAAGAACACAAGGAGAGGGTTAGGAACTTGCCTTTACACGACCGTTTCTTGCATTCCTTGCACTCACGCTGCGAAGTAAAACGTTTATTAACGATTAATAAAAATCGTGGCTCACACTAATTAAATATAACTATGTAATTTAAATAATTTAACCGTTTAAAATCCCACATAGGCACACCCTAAATAAAACCCCAATGAATTCTATATTTAATTTAAATTATATTACTCCAATAACATTCTCACTGTATATAATTGATTAATCTATAATAATAACAACTCACCTATATGCACATACGGCTAACATTCCTTAACTGTTTTTTCATTTCAATTTCATTGCACTCACCACTGATTCACACTCACACTTTGATTACACATCTATATAATAAAGCAAGAAGGTTTTTGAAATTGAGAGACAAATGTGAGGGGGACATTTTTGAATGGTTGAGATGAGTTTTGACTTTCCATCAATGGCTGAGATCAATATATTTTTCCCCCCTAAAACCATCTCATCCTCACAGCTCACACACACAAACACTCAGCTTCATCCCGTCACGCCTCTCTCTCTCTGTTTCCCTCTCTACCTCTCTCTCTCCCTCTCTGTTTCCCACTCGCCCGCCATTGTCGCCCACGGCCACACTGCCTCTCTCTCTCCCTCTCTCTTTCTCTCTCTCACCCGCGGCCGTCGCCGCCCCTCGCCCACACCGCCTCTCTCTCTGCCTCTCTCTTTCTCTCTCTCACCCGCGGCCGACCCTCGCCTGCCCCCTTCTCTCTTTCTCTCTCCCACGCCATCATCGCCGCCGCGTCCCCTGCAGCGCACTGCCGACCCTCGCCGCCCCTGCTACGCACTGCCGTCGCCCCCCGCCAAGCCGCCGCCCACTTCCAAGGTCCTCTCTATATATCTATATATATATATATATAAATATATATATATATATCTGGTTCTCTCTTTCTGTATTTGGTGTTCACTTCCAGGTCTTCATTTAGTTTAGTGTTAATTTAATTTAGTTTAATTTATGTGTGTATTTGATTATGTGTGTATTTGATTATTTTCTGTATATAGATTTACTATTTTATTTAGTTTAGTTTACTGTTTTATGTTTTAATTTAGTGTATTACACGTGTGTGTGTGTGTTAATGTATATTTGATTATGTGTGTTAATTTAGTTTAGTGTAAATTCATTTAGTGTTAATTTAATTTAATTTAGTGTTAGTTTAGTGTAAATTAATTTAGTGTTAATTTAATTTAGTTTAGTTTATGTAAACAAATATGTGTGTTAATTTATGTACATTTCATTATTTCTATCCTATTATTTTGTGTATTTTTTATAGTGTTTCATGTTTTGTGTACATTTGATATTTTAAAATGTTAGTGTATTAATTTAGTGTATTATATAGATATACACGTGTGTGTGTGTGTGTGTGTGTGTTAATTTAGTGTGTTAATTTAGTTTAGTGTAAATTCATTTAGTGTTAATTTAATTTAGTTTAGTGTAAATTAATTTAGTGTTAATTTAATTTAGTTTTGTTTATTAATTTAGTGTATTTCATTTAGTGTATGTGTTAATTATGTGTATTTGATTATTTGATTATTCATTATGTACATTTGATTTAGTGTATTTCATTTAGTGTATGTGTTAATTATGTGTATTTAATTTAGTGTATTTTTTGTACATTCGATATTTGATATTTTAAAATTATTAATTTTTTGTACACGTGTGCCATCGCCCCTGCAGTCGCTCACACCAATTATACATTTCAATATAATGTTTATTTTTCTTATGTAATTATAATTTGATTGGTAGCAGTAGTATTAATTGATGTGCATTTTAATTTTAGTTTTTATTTGTAACAGTAGAAATTATAATTTGATTGGCAACAATAACACTAACTTTTAATTTAATTTGTTTAGATTATAGAGTATTTTTTTTTAATTTAACTTTTTTATTTTTTATTATACAACATTATACAATAATTTTAATTTTTATTTTTATTCAAAATTTAGTCTTAATATTATTTATACTGTGCCTTTTAGGCACGACATTCCCTAGTATATACATATGGAAATATAAATTGGCACACGGCACACTCACTGCCACACAAATCCTCACAATCAAATTAATATACACACAGAAAGCTCATCACTTGCACACAGTGCACTCGTGTAGATATATATACACATATATATATATATACTTACACAACAAATTATTACACATAACAAAGCATAATCACCCAAACTAAATAAATCAAACTTTTAATTAAATTCCAACCGAGCAAAGTTATTAATACATAATTATTTACTTACTTGGCTAATTAAAATCCATTTAAACCAAGTTTAATCTTGGTTTTCCCTCAAATTTTCCCAACTTCTTCACTACTGGCACTCTTCTTCTTCTCTTTAATTTGTTCCCCGCACTGCATGTTGCTTGCTGGTTCGGAGAAGGCCAAAATTGGCCTTTAAATCAATAAAATTGGAGGCAGAAAGAGAGGGCCACGTGGCGGCCGCTGGAACCTCGCTGGGGAGGCCACCGCCTCATGATCGAAACGGCGCCGTTTTAGGCGCCTGGGATTTAATAAAGGAAAATGCTATTGGTACACCCATTTTGTACACCTTGGGCTACAAAATGGGATATTATGACAAAAAACCCCTCATGAGGCGCGTGAGGCTCATGGAGAGGCGCAGGGTATTTTGGTCATAATACCCCTTGTGTAGCCCAAGATGTACAAAAATGGTATACATGTAGCATGATCCTTTAATAAAAAGCTAGGAAAACCAGACTCGCGCGCGCCCAGCCTACCTCGAACCCGTGACCTCACAATCCTCCTCGCGCGCGCGCACCACCGGTACTTGCCGCTACCTTTGATTATATATGCGCCCCAATTACTTTTAAAGTGAACCCAGCCCCAATTTCGCAAATCACCTTTTAACCCCCACTGCTTCCTTTAATCACACACACACCCCCACGTTTCTTTTATTCTTTATTTCACTTATACCTCCATAGATTCCAGAAAATATACTACATTAATTTACTTTCATTTTTCTTTATTTCCATAAATTTTCTCAAATAAATTAATTAAATACATAAATTTCCTATTTCCTAAAAATACACAAATTATTATTTATCTTCCTAAATCTCCAAATACCCAATAAATTGACATTCCCTTTTAACCCACAAATATTTAATAAATATCATAGATACAATAATTAGTAATTATTAACCATTAATTTCCATAAATGCAAGAATTAATAATTACCATATTTACTTATTTTCTCAAATACTCCATAATGACGTCAAACACCAAAATTAATAATCACTATTTATTTCCCAAATTTTTGGAATGTTACAATGAATGAAGCATACTAAAAAAATGATCATAGTATATGCAAATAAAATTATCATTTCACATATGTACAAATTATGGATTAGGCATAGTCTAGGCCCTCAAGTACAATATCAATGAGTTTGCTCATCCTTCTTCAAGATTCTGAACACTTAGCATTGTCTTTGTTAATGATCTCTCCAATTATATCTTTAATAAAATTTAAAAAAATATTAGTTACAAGGGCATAAATCATTACATAACCAACTATATACTTATCAAACAATTCATTTTCGTTAGATTCAATTGCACTCAAAATATCAGCAAATGATCTGAAAAAATAATTTTGTTTAGAAAACTTTCATCCGTAGCATCGACAACATTAGTCTTTGGCATAAAGTTTAGCTTGTACTTGTGACTTGTAGTTTTATATTTCATATTGTTGTACCCAACTACAAAATTGTGCATAATGTACAATTGTCCTTCACGAATTAATATTTTGAAAGATCGAACCAACGAATGCTTGATTGTTGCATGAATCCTTCAATCCTATAAATTTGATAGAGAAATTTTTAATAATTTATACAAAACAAAAGATATTATATAAATAATTAACATTAAATTTATAAGAAAAAACAACCGGTTCATCCATGAAAACCTTCTCAATACTATAAGTTTCCGACTTATCTTGAAAGCATAGAATCTTCCAAAGTTTCATGATTCGAACCTTCAACATCCATTGTGTTTTGCGAGCATTGATTTGATTGACAAAATCGATTCTTTCATCCATATTCTCAAAAATTATGTTAGAAATATTTTTGTTAAATTGCAGTGTATTATATAAAATAGAAAATCTTAACATTAACATGCTATTTGTGCACAAATGCTATTACAATGGAATAACAAATTATTAAATATTTAAATATATTTTATAATTATTGGAACTTGACATATTTTTTGTAATGCTCTCCTCGTTTCTTCAAATGAGAATGAATAATGTTGTTAAAATTTAATTTTTGTAATGATAATAAAACTTTTAAAATACTCGTTTTGATTTATTTTTCTAGTCACTATACATTAATTTTCTTCTATAGTCTTGAAAATATAATACCTTAAATCTTAATTAGTATTGAAAAATTCATGCATTAGTCTTGAAAATATGATATCTAATACTTATTAATTAGCATTGAAAAACCCATGAATTTTGATTTATTTTTTACTTTGATTATAATTAATTATGAATGTAAAATCATTTATTATATTATATATTTTATATTTAATTATAAATTATAAATATAAATCTTATTAAAAATTCTATTGAAAATTTTTATTTTTGATATTAAAATTTAATTTTTGCAATGATAATAAAACTTTGAAAATATGAATTTTGACATATAAATATAAATATAAATATAAATTAAAACTCCTAAAGATGCATGTGGTATAAAAAATCTTATAAATATACATTTTAAGATCCATGACAAAGAAATCGTAACATATCAAACCAAAATAAAATAAAAAATTGAATAAAAACCATTTATATATCAATAGCTACAATGTTATGAAACAATTAACTACAACGCAAATAAATTTTGTCCATACAATTCTAGGCCGAAAGTTTATCTAATTGACAGTGAAGAAAAACAAAAGTAACTCTCTTTTTTATCTGATATAATTTGACAACAAATATGATATAATATTAACTTTGTCTTATAGAAAATACACTTAAATACAAATCAAACCAACACCTGTAGAATTACATACGATGGTGGAAGAGCAGAGTTTGCAATTAGATACAAATCAAATCAAAATGTACACTGGTTAAAAATAAACGAAATAAAATATAATTGCAGAAACTAAACTAATAAAGACGAAGAAGACTAAAAATAAAATATATAAATATATATATATCTAACAAACTAATCAATTTATTTGTATATTTTCTTAAATTTTAACGCAAAGGAAAAAGTATCATGAAGTTTTTTACCTAGTTTTAGTGTCTCTTCCAAATCTTGCAGACGTGCAATTAGAAGAATTGAAGCAATAGTTTAATTAATTTATATAAGAATAGCATTATGTGCACGCATCTCAAACCATCAGGTACTAAATGTAATTTCTTTTATTTTATATATCAATAGATAGTTTTTTTGAGATTTTAAAATGTTTGTTCAAATTCTTTCTAAATAATATTTATTTAATTAGTAGTAAAAAGGTTTAAAGTGCTTTATTGTTCTGTATTATTATTATATATATTAATTTTTTTTGTAAGAAATCTCCAATTACTTTGAAATAATAAGTACTAAATACAAATTATTTTTATTTTATATAAATGGATGATTTTTTATGACATAATTAATAGTTTAAGTTGCCTGTTCATATTCTTCAAAAATAATATTTATTTTTGATTGTCGAGGGATTAATTCAAGAATTAATTGATGAGAAGATATGATAAAAAATATTTATTTTTTAATAATTAAAGAATTAATCAAAAATAATATTATAAATATATTTGATTAATAATATTATAAAAAAATATTTATTTTTGATTCATTGAGAAATTATATATCTATACATGACTTAATTAGTAATTTAAATTGTCTATTCAAATTTATTATTAATAATATTTATTTAATTGATAGTGAAAAGTTCTAAGATACTTTATAAGAGATCTTCAATTGCTTTGCAATAATAAGTACTAAATGTAAATTATTTTTATTTTATATAAATAGATAATTTTCTATAACTTAATTAATAATTTAAGATGTTTATTTATATTCTTCAGAAATAATATTTATTTTTGATTAATTGAGGGATTAATTGAGTAATTAATTAAGAATAATATTATTAATATTTTTAATTAGTAATATTTATAAAAAATAATACTAATTTTTAATTAATTGAGAAATAATTTATCCGTAAAGTCCAAAATAAATTATCCGACGGGGGTAGGGATAAATTTATCTTAAAAATTCAAGATAAGAAATCATATAATTTTTTTTCAAAAAAATTAACAAATACAATAGAAAGTACTTTTATCTGTGATGTTTTTCATATTTCATATTTTTTTATCTATTTATTGGTTAACAAACACTTCCTAAATAGATTGTCACATTTTTTAGCAATTAAGCATCATGCTAAGTATGAAAGTGATTCAAATAAATATTTTAATCTAATAATAATGGTTTTTGAAAAGTTTTTTTTAGAGCAGTTTCTTAAATATTTAATAAAATATGATAATTTAAACTAAATAGTATAATATTTATATGGCAGTTTCTTAAATATCTAATATTTATGTGATTATATGGTAATACAAATTTGTTAATATGTACTATAATTATGAATATAAATATATAAATATTAGAATTATAATACGCTCACTTTATGTTATGTAATTCTAATCTCATTAGTTCACTTTTGCTAACATGTTATATAAAGGGTAATCTTGGGTCATGGAATCAAAAGGGTAATCTTGGGTCATGGAATCAAAGTGACAGTAGAGTTAAAGTGACAAATAACATAAATAAAGTCATCCTATATGAATTGTCAAAACATACCATGATAATTTTTTTTTCATAAAATTTAATTTTTTTCTTGCTTCACAGTTTTTCTCTTCTTGTTGCTTGACATCTGACTTGATGGATAGCCATCTAATGTATCTTTATAGGAATCGCCATCTTCTCCCATTTCTGGATTAGATCTTTTTACAGGTGTTTTATTTGAAAAATTGACCTCATTATTGACATATAGTCCTATATATCACTTAAAGCTTATTGAGTTATAAATACCATAAAGTTATCATAAAAATGCCAGTGGTAATAACAAAGACTACCTTTAGCTCAGCAGTGTCAGTGTATTCAAGTCGAGAAAGCAAATCAGAGTCCTAAAGATAATTTTTTTTTTTCAATTAGATCAATCAAAAACATGTTAAACATGGAAGAGAATTATTTAATAAATAAAATTAACGTACTTTCTACTAACCTAATTTTCGATATAACGACTTGAAATATATTTTGATGTTAGCTCATTACTGTCAATCAACCTCATAACCGTATAGACTTCGTTATGCTCACTAATATTCTGAAATTTGATTTAAACTTTGAATAAAAATTTTCTTTCCACCAAAGTGTCAATCTCAACAGGATAAAATCCATCAGCAGACATATGAAATTATTTACTAGATTATATAACAGTCATATATGTTAGGTTCATAGTTACATAATATTTATTGGCAAGAAAGTTACCTTTACTAAAGCATCTCTCAAATTGTTAGCAGTCTTACCAAGTAGCTGCAAACATTCCCGATCCCATAATAGAAAAGAAGCATTACCAATACCATCAATAACCCTTACTTGGACCTTAAACCTAATGAATCCACCACACAATTGACAAAGATAACAAATAAAAATGGTGATAATAAACATGTAATAAAAAAAAGAATGGTAGTTATTCTGCCTGGGAGTTCTGATTAAATCAAATTTGTCATATTTTGCACAATAAAATCTTCTGCCAACAGGATTAGCTTTCTTTGGACATCTTTTACGGGATAAGCACCACCAATCTTGATCACTCTCAATCATAATGATAGTAGCAAGAACCCAACAACTACCAACCTGGGATAAAAAAAAATTATAAAATTATGGTCAGATTAATAGTTAATATTAGTAAAAAAATAATTACAAAATTTATAAAATAATGTTTATTTAAAAAAGAACAAAACATAAGTGTTAAATATATGTACTTATGATTTACTTATTTTACCTCTACGGACTCTACCAATTCTTCAATTGTTTTTGTAATATTTCGTATCGAGCGATAAGAACCGAAACGACTTACCCTAATAGGTCTACGCGAACTTTCTAGGGGTCATCCATTCTTGAGCTTCCCCAACTCAAGCATATTTAACCCAGGAGTTCTTTACCAACATTCAATCTAAAAGGTGTCTAGCTGTTGTTATTTTCTTTCTTATATATTCTCGATATATACTACTATTTTCTAGGTTCTTGGGGTATTACATTCTCCCCCTCTTGAGTACATGACGTTTGTAACGACCCGTTGGTGGGTCTAGATGTCGAATGGTATTTTTTTTCGAGCATTATAATTTTTGGTCCTTATTGAATTAAGTGTTAGAAATATTATATGTGTTGGTAATGGGGCAAATTAATGAAAATAATATTTTGTGTGGAAAAGTCTCAAAGTTATGGGCTAAATGGGTTTGGGCTTTATTTGAAATAGGTCATTTATAAGTATTTAAATTTTAAGTGTAAATGAATTGGGTTGAGCCCAAATTTCAAGAAAAGTCTATTGGGCCTTAGTTGGATTGGGCCATATATTTGGACTTGGGCTTAGGCCATGGGTATAGAGAATAGTATCTTAATTAAAAAAGAAAAAAATTAAGAAAATGACAAAATGACCTAAAGGGCAAGAGATATTTGAATTATGTGTGTGTTATGTGAGAGGTAAATTAGGGAAGCCAAAAGAGGGGTTGGATTGGAGAGAGTTGGGAGACAACTCCTCCCCTATTTCCTCCTTCTTCTTTTTTTCTTGTTTTCTTGCTCCCTTCTCCCTCTCTCGATTGTCTTCTTCTCCTCCTTATTCTTTTTTCTTCTTCCTCCATTGTTAACCTTCATTGGAGCTTCAAGCAAAGGGATTTTCAAGAGCTGCATCAAGTTCCTCTTTGGGTTTTATCTTCTAAGGCAAGTTTTCCTTGCATCTCTCTTGTTATGCAAGATTACCTCTCTTTATTTTGATGTACAAGTTCTTGTTTAATTTCCCTCAATTTGAGTAGATCTTGCTTATCCATGGCAAAAACCACCATTTTTGGTTTTTAAAATGAGTCTTTCTTTTATTACAAATATTTTGTAAAAAAAAATCTTCAAAATTAATGGATCTTGTTGGATCTTCATTTGGGGCTTGATTTACCCCCAAATCCTTCAAATAATAACATATCTTTGGTTAGATTAGAGCAAAACAATTATTTGTTGGGTTGTTTTGCATTATTCTCGTATGTCTATTTTCAGGTTTGGCAGCTTGCGCATGCTCTATTATTTTGAGTATAACTTTCAGTAGAAATATTTGATTTGAGATCTATTTATTGCGCTATAAACTAGACATCTTAAGCTTCATTTTAGACACAAGAATAAATTTTTTTGATTAATATTTGATCCCTTGATAGCCTTGGAAATCCCTACTAAGATCTGGAAAATTCACTGCTTTTGAGTAATCTGACCTTGCTTCGGTTTTTAAGGAACTCTCTGTGGTTATATCCGATTCAAGATCTATTTATTTCTGTGTAAACTAGACTCGATAAGATTCGTTTAATATTTTTTTTTTTGGTATTTTTTGGTTGCATTTGGAGCCTACAATAGCCTTGTTAATTCTTGCCCAGAATCTGGAAATTTTCTACTATGTTTTCAAATAATCTATCCTTGCTTCAATTTTTGGGGTATAACACTCTTTGGTTATATCTGATTTGCAATCCGTTTGTTTCTGTGTAAACTAGATATCATAAGCTTCGATTTGATATAAGATTTGAAATTTTTGGTTATGATTTGGACCCATAACAGATTTATTGAATTCTATCTAGAATTCTAAAATTTTGGGATTACAAATTCTGCCTTGTTTCGATCTTTGTGGGATATTTCCTTGTGGTTATTTTCAATTCTGGATCCATTTGTTGTTTCAAAAACTAGAGATCTGAGGCTTCGATTTGATATATGATTCATGATATTTGACTAAAAATGAGCCCAAAATAGGCCCTTGAAGTTAGACTTCAAAATCTATAAATTTTCTAAATTTTTTCCTAATTAAATCCTTTTATGTTGGCTATTCTTTCTATAATCGAGGTGATGTTTACTATTGATCATTCTTCTTAAATAGTTGAAGTATTTTATTCAAAAGCCTCGATATGATTTTGTATCACCCTATATTTCTTAAGGAATGACACATTTATTGATTAAGGTCTAGAGACTTGCAAGATTTGGTGTTTCTTGAATGTATAAATTTTGTTTTCTTGCGGTTGTTGTTGGGATAAAAATATACCGCAAATATTGGTTGGACATTTCTATAAGTATGAGTAAATAAATGTATTGAGATTTACCATGTGATCATGAGATACTGCACACTTTAATTTATGTAATTATGAATGATAAGCATGATTTGAGATTTTTTCTTAATCATTAAGGATTGATATGAAATTGGGATATGCATATGTGATGCATGATTATACTGATTGGCACACTTATTATTTTGAGCGACAGTTTTGTCCTTGGGTGAGAAAAGGATATTCTATGAACGCCTAATGCGGGTGAGGTGGCCATCAACCCGGTAGGCGAGGCTCAAATTGTTATTGCTTGTTGATGTAATTTCGTGATGCATATATATTCATGTATGAATATATTGGCCGTGGGAGCCTTGGGAATTATGTGGAAAATTTCTTACTATTAGTGCATGTGCATGAGTATGGAAATGATTACATAATATGTATAATAATCACAGCACGAGAAATTGACGTAAATGGAAAACTTATGAGTAGTGCTATATTGATATCTTCTTATAGAGTTATTTACTCTATCTCGACTTTCCATACCTTTGATTCTATATCTTCAAGCTTTATAAATGTACTTGTTGAGGCTTGTGGCTCACCTTGTTTACTCTCGTGTCATTCCATGTAAATGTAAAGCAGTGGTTGAGGGTGAGCCTAATGGGGCTAAAGCCCAGGGTTAGAGGTGTACAGAGACCTTCCAAACTAAATAGTCCATGTTAGTGTTTGTGATGACGGCATGTATGAGGAAATTTTATGTTGAACAAATTTGTTAGTACCCTTGTATTTCAATTTGTGTAGGCTATGGTCCAAGATGTTGTAAACCTTTATGTTAGCTTCCGCTAAATTTATCCAATGATAGTATTATGGTGTTGTATGTTATTGTTTTATATCACCCTTGGAATACCTCCTTTTGGATATCCTATGGTAGTGGGACTATCCGGGAGTATGTCACTACAACGTTCTCGTAATGCGACCTTACAATTGGTCCCAGCTCTTCCTTGTCCAGTGTGCTCAGTCTAGTACCTCTAGTCTTAGGCTAGTACACGATCCCTAGTCCAGTATACCCCCAGGCTTTAGCTAGTACACGGTCCCAACACATGGCTTGGGTAAACTCTGATACCACCTGTAACATCCCGCATCGAATGATAAGAAGAACCAGAATAACTTACCCTGATAGATCTACTCAAAATTCCCAGGGGGTTACCCATCTTTGAGCTTCCCCAGCTTAAACAAGCTTAACTCGGGAGTTCTTTGCCAATATTCAATCCAAAAGGTATCCAGCTGGTATTGTTTCCTTCCTTACATACAAAAAAAATGATCATAGTATATGCAAATAAAATTATCATTTCACATATGTACAAATTATGGATTAGGCATAGTCTAGGCCCTCAAGTACAATATCAATGAGTTTGCTCATCCTTCTTCAAGATTCTAAACACTTAGCATTGTCTTTGTCAATGATCTCTCCAATTATATCTTTAATAAAATTTAAAAAAATATTAGTTATAAGGGCATAAATCATTACATAACCAACTTTATACTTATCAAACAATTCATTTTCGTCAGATTCAATTGCACTCAAAATATCAGCAAATGATCTGAAAAAATAATTTTGTATTAGAAAACTTTCATCCGTAGCATCTACAACATTAGTCTTTGGCATAAAGTTTAGCTTGTACTTGTGACTTGTAGTTTTATATTTCATATTGTTGTACTCAACTACAAAATTGTGCATAATGTACAATTGTCCTTCACGAATTAATATTTTGAAAGATCAAACCAACGAACGCTTGATTGTTGCATGAATCCTTCAATCCTATAAATTTGATAGAGAAATTTTTAATAATTTATACAAAACAAAAGATATTATATAAATAATTAACATTAAATTTATAAGAAAAAACAACTAGTTCATCCATGAAAACCTTCTCAATACTATAAGTTTTTGACTTATCTTGAAAGCATAGAATCTCCCAAAGTCTCATGACTCGAACCTTCAACATCCATTGTGTTTTGCGAGCATTGATTTGATTGACAAAATCGATTCTTTCATCCATATTCTCAAAAATTATGTTAGAAATATTTTTGTTAAATTGCAGTGTATTATATAAAATAGAAAATCTTAACATTAACATGCTATTTGTGCACAAATGCTATTACAATGGAATAACAAATCATTAAATATTTAAATATATTTTATAATTATTGGAACTTGACATATTTTTTGTAATGCTCTCCTCGTTTCTTCAAATGAGAATGAATAATGTTGTTAAAATTTAATTTTTGTAATGATAATAAAATTTTTAAAATACTCGTTTTGATTTATTTTTCTAGTCACTATGTATTAATTTTCTTCCATAGTCTTGAAAATATTATATCTTAAATCTTAATTAGTATTGAAAAAATAATACATAAGTTTTGAAAATGTGATATCTAATACTTATTAATTGGCATTGAAAAATCCTTGAATTTTGATTTATTTTTACTTTGATTATAATTAATTATGAATGTAAAATCATTTATTATATTATATATTATATATTTAATTATAAATTATAAATATAAATCTTATTAAAAATTCTATTGAAATTTTTTATTTTTGATATTAAAATTTAATTTTTGCAATGATAATAAAACTTTGAAAATATGAATTTTGACATATAAATATAAATATAAATATAATTTAAAACTCCTAAAGATGCATGTGGTATAAAAAATCTTATAAATATACATTTTAAGATCCATGACAAAGAAATCGTAACATATCAAACCAAAATAAAATAAAAAATTGAATAAAAACCATTTATCAATAGCTACAATGTTATGAAACAATTAACTACAACGCAAATAAATTTTGTCCATACAATTCTAGGCCGAAAGTTTATTTAATTGGCAGTGAAGAAAAACAAAAGTAACTCTCTTTTTTGTCTTGCATAGAATGCACTTAAATACAACCAACAACTGTAGAATTACATACGATAATGGAAGAGTAGAGTTTGCAATTAGATACAAAATCAGACCATGAAAAGAAAGTGCAAAAAAACTTGTCTTAAATGGTGCAACTCCAAAGAGATGAAGAAACCAAAATCTGTAAATTTTCACTTAAAATTCCAACCAAGAGCAGAAAATGAAAAGGATAGAAGAAAGAAATAAAGAAAAAAAAAAAAAAGAGATAAACGAAAGACAGAGCAAGAGAGTTGGAGAAGAGAGAGAAAAAGATTGTAGAGGAAGCAAGAGAGAATGGGGAGGGAGTGGGTTGCTGTCCAACTCCAACCACGCGCTTCTTTTCTTCTTTCTGATTTTCCCTCCATCACAACCCATACACACAACACATATCAAGCCCATTTTAGACCTTTTTCCCATTTTGTTTCTTTCACTATTTATTTAATCAACCCACATTATTATACACATGGACCTAAGCCCAAATCAAGAGTCCACTCGTATTAGGCCCAAGCCCATTTAGCCCACAACTATGGACTCTTCTACACATTTAAACTCCATTTATATGGGTTTATAAATTTTAATTTCACTTGCATTTATCATCCCACAAAATTATTATTTTCATTAATTGCCTTTTATCAACACATAAATTATTTCCAACAATTAATTAAGGCAAAAACTCAAATGCTGAAATAAATTACCAATAACGCCTAGACCCACTAATGGGTCGTTACAAAAAAAGTGACATATGTTAACAAATAATAATAATAATGCTATAAACACTTTTAAATACATTTACCAATTTAACTTTATCATAAATAGATAATAACACGTGATTATTTTGGGATGTGAATTTTATTAGTTCGAAACATAAAAATGTCCTAAATTTTTCTATTTTTATTGTGTGGCATTTTTCAACTAAGAGTTCGACCCATTATGCCCCTTAACTGTCCAATTTTACAACAATTAGACACTTATATGTTCACATGGTTGTACGTGTTGCATGAACTAGTTTGAAGAGTGTTTAATTGTTGCAAAATTAGATAATTGAGGGACATAAAGAGTTAAAAGTATGAGTTGAAAATGGTACATTACAAAAATGACAAAGTAAATGAGCATTTTTATGCTTTATGCTAATTTTATTTGCTAACCAGAGGGACCCAGGGCGCCCGAACCGAGGGATCCAAAATTGTGGGTTGGGAGCCTGGTTCACTACGAACCAGGGCCGGGCAGGCAACGTACAATTGAAGCATTCACTTTAGAAAGATTTTTTAGTTTCGTTTGGCTATGCGGTTTGACCGCTTATAGGCTAGCTATGTAGCATTTTTTCTTACGCGTTTGGCAACTCTACATAGCTTAAACGCTAATATAACAACGTTTGAGAAAAATTTCTGGCCTCCTGTTTTTCCAAAAAAGCTATCAACAACTTATTGCGTTGATCGAGTCATTTACTATTTTGCCCTTCAATATTTTTAATATTTACACCCTTGTCCTTAATATATCTTCTCCTATCTATCCTTAGCATCTACCATTATCATTGTCGCCCTTCCTCCATTACCACCATCGTCATCGCCCAGCTCTACCATCGCCATCACCCAACTCAACCGTCGTAAGCCGTCTCAGTCCCGCTATCGCCATTGTTGCCTCTGCTTCCAGATTTGTCGCCTAGCGCTGTCACGTCTCCTGCCACCTATTTCACCTCCTCTTACCGTCGCCCATCTCCTCCTCCGTTGTCGGCCTTCTTTTTCACTGTATATGTTGATGTTCTACCCTTGTGCTTAGTTTTGATGATGAAAAACATATGTTATTAAATCCCTAAGTCATGAATCAAGGTGGTGGTTTTCAACAAAATCAATTTCAAGTGCATTGTTAAAATGAAAACCAAAAAGATTTATGATCTTTTATATTAGTTGGAGATTAGCATAAACAAGTTTTAAGATCTAAAAAGAATCTCCTTAAAATCGTTGGTCAAAACAATTCTAAGGCAAAAGACCAACTAGAACATGTTTTTGAAAGTGTGTTCATTTTAGAAAACTATCTCTTGGTATTTTGATATCTAATATCTCTTGGAAATGAAATGGTTTTGATAAATGTCTATATGAATGGTTTTTGATAAATGTTTATATGAAAATCAATTTCTACTATGTGGATTATATGAATGAGAAAATGAATTTTTAGTATATAAGCTTTGAAGCAAGATATGAAAACTTATAGAAGAAATATTGAGTATGGTTGAGAGTGATTTGAAAAACTTGCTTGTTGAGAGTGATTTGTTTCAAAATATACTTTTGATAATCTCAACTTGCTTTCAAGATAATCAAAATGAGGTTTTAAAAGAATCGAATAAGGATGTATTGAAAATTCAAGTTTTTCTAAAGAATAGTCGACTATCAGGTTCATTCTGTCGACTATGCTTCAAAATAGTCGACTATTTTTTATGTTCTGTCGACTATTTAAGCATCTGTCGACTATTTTAGCATCTGTCGACTATCGAGTAAAAATAGTCGACTATGCCTTTTGATCTGTCGACTATTTTTGTTCATAAGTTTCAAAAATTTCTTCATATCTCAGCATCTGTCGACTATTGGAATGTGTCTGTCGACTATTTAAATTTTGTGTTATAAAATAGTCGACTATTCGTTTTGTCTGTCGACTATTTCTTGCTTTAATTGTAAAAATAGTCAACTATATATTTCTTCTGTCGACTATTTCTTTTTGCAGAAAGTTCCAACGGCTATTTTTTCAAATCCCAACGGCTCCAAACGGCTATATTTCTCTTCAACTTCGTGGGACACATATATATACATGTCATAGATGATCAAGAGGAGGCTAATGGATGGGAATGAATTGATTTGAGCTTACAGTTTATATTCCTTTGTATTTACAGTGTTCTGGGCTTTCATTGTTATACTTTTCTCTCCAAGGCTTTATTCTATTATTGTTAATACATTCATTTAAGCCTTGTTTAATCTTGAGAGATATTGTAACTAAGAGATTCATCTCTTAGATCCTCTCATATTCTACATTTCTTTTTCTTCCTAGCTTGTGTAGCTAGAGGGCCCAATTCAGTGGGAGGTTTTTGTAATTCCTAGTCTTGGACTAGAGGACCTACTTGGTTTAAGTAGGGGGTTTTAGTGGATGGTTTGAAAAATCCTTAGTGAGGAGCTAAGGTAGTGGATTAGGCTTGGGTTAAGCCGAACCACTATAAATCCTTTGTGTTCTTCTCTCGTGCTTGTGGTTTTATTTCATTTATTATTTCAAGCAATTCAATAATCCTCACTTGCATCGAATTTTCCATCAAAAGGATTTCAAAGTTCTATCAAAGATTTTTAAAATATCCAATTCACCCCCCCTCTTGGTGTGTGCCATAGAACCTACTGTTCTAACAATTGGTATCAGAGCCTAACTCCCTGTTTCAAGGTTTAACAACCTAAGGAGAGATCCATGGCTCTTAAGGAAGGTTATCCTACAAATGTGGCACCGTACTTTGATGGTTCTTATTATGATTTTTGGAGAAAAAAGATTTGTATTTACTTGCAATCTATTGATTTTAATTTGTGGTATATTGTAGAAAAAGGATTTGTTTCAAAACCAAAATCTGTTTGGAGTGAAGATGATAAAAACAGTTTTGTTTTAAATATCAAAGCTATGAAAATCTTGCATCAAGCTTTACTTGAAAATGTTTATGCAAAAATTTCTAAGTGCTCTAGTGCTAAAGAGATATTGAGTACTCTTGATTCATTATATCTCTCTGACAAATGTTGTGAGCAAGTTGATGAAAATTCACAGGTTGAAAATTCATTGAATCATCAACAAATAGAGGAGAAAGGAAGTTCCCGTGCCTCTAGTGAAGAAAGCTCAAACACGTGCCTTATGGTAAATGAAGAAGAGGAGGTAACCTCTACTTCTACTCTTGTTATTGATATTGAAAATGATCATGAATCTAGTTCTTTGAATGATAAAAATGATGATCATGATACTTTTTCAAATGAAGAGTTGTTAAATGCTTTTAATGATTTACATGCCAACTTTGAAAAACTATGTTTGAAAAACAAAACTCTTCAAGATCAATTAGACTTGCTGTCAAATGAATTGGAAGTATTGAGATCAAATAATGAATATTTTCTTGCTTCCAATAAAGAATTTTCAAAGGAAAATGCTTTGGAAGAATTTGAATTGAAATCCTCGAACAGTGCATTAAATGAGAAATCCATTTTAAAAGAAGAGATTTCAAATTCTTGTAATCATAACAAAGGTGTTGAAATTTTTCATAGTCCAAGAGCAAAAGCCAAGAGCTCACATTTACACACCTATCATGAAATTAAATGCTTTTATTGTGGTAAATTAGGTCACATTGCATACAACTGTCCTTTAAAAAGGAAATCATATTTTGGACCTAATTTGAAATGGATTCCTAAGGGAACTAAGGTGTATACTGTTTCCAATATTAAACCCCAAGGATCCAAGCATGTTTTGATACCTAAAAATTCTCATTTTAGGAGGAATGTGCAAAAGGATAAGAAGCAAACAATTTTCATAAAAAGGAAACATAAATTCTCTGCTTCACATCCTAGCTATTGGTATCAATTTAGAAACAAAGGTTTTAAAAGAAATAGTCCACATAGGTTTAAACAAATTTGGGTTCCTAAGGAAGAGCTCTATGCTAACAGTGGTGATCCCAAGGTGGTTTGGGCACCAAAGGCTTGTGGATGATCTCCTTTTGCAGGTTGCTTGTCATCCAAATATATCACAAAGGAAAATCTTTATGGATGAATCAAGCATGAAGGAAAGAGGAAGTGAACAAGAAGATCACTCCTTATCTTACCAACCAAGAGTAAGAGATATTTGAATTTCATCCTTGGTGGTATATTTCTTTCCCTAAACTCTCTGTTTATAAGTTTTGATGATCTTGAGTTATAAGTGTGGCTTTATGATTTTGTTGAAAACTTATATTGATTTCTAAAATTAAGAGAGAGTTATAGTGTTGTGATATATGCATTGACTAAGGGGGAGAATAACATTTGTTGATATGTGCTGAAAAATGTGTTTGTGGTAAATGGCCTTAAACATATCTTGATCATTGTTACCGATTATGTGATATGAATCATAATAAATGCATTGATGCTAATTCTTGTAAGGTTACATGTATAAAAAAAAAAAAAATGAGACATACAGTATGCTTTAATGTCAATTTATGTGAAGTATTTTGTCTCAAAACAAAGGAAATGAAGATCATAGAAAATAGGATAGAATTTGTGCATAGACTTATTCTTGTCTAGTATAAGAGAAATGCTTAGTATAATTCATATCTCAAATATTTATCTATGACATAATAGACTAAGTCATGCAAATATGAATATGCTTCTATAATCTATCCAAACATGATCTTGTTGAGAAAGTGCCTAAAGCTTAAATATGAAAAATATTTGTGAGGCATCCATGAAAGGCTAACAAATAAGTATATCATTTAAGCCTTCAAAACTTGGCTATGTCATAAAAGACTAGGTCATGTGAGCATGAATGTTGTTGACTATCTATCCAACGTGATCTTGTTGAAGAATTGCCCAAGCTCAAATATTGAAAAGAGCACATTTGTGGTATAGGTATGAAAGGCAAACAACTAAGTGTAATTCTTAAACCTTCAAATGAAGTCTCAACCTCTTGGTCTCCAAACCTACTTTGTTTAGATCTTTTTAGACCTAATGAGAACCCAAACCATAGATAGAAAACCTTATGCTCTTCTCATTGTAGATGACTTGTCTAGATTTACTTGCTAATGTTTCTTGCATATAAAAGTGATATTTAGGTCATTTGAAATATTTTCAAGAGACAAAAATATATGTATTTCAAAAATTAAAAGCAATCGTGGGGAAAATTTTGAAATGAGCAATTCAAACACTATTGTGAAGAAAAATGATATTGGTCATATTTTTCTAGTGCTAGAACAAAATGAGGTAGTTGAAAACAAAGATAGATCTTTACAATAAATGGCTAAAATTGTGCTATGTGATAAAATTCCTTTTTAGTCTAAGCCATTAACACCTCATGCTATATGTTGAATAGGAATTTTATGAAGCCTATCTTAAAGAAAACCCCTATGAGTTATAAACCAAATATTCCATATTTTCATGTTTTTTTTTTTTTTTTTTTTTTTGCAGTACATGTTTTATCCTTAATAGTGGTAAAAACTCTTTAGAAAAGATTTGATGAAAGAATTTTCTTAAGATATTCTACTCAAAGTAAAGCATATAGAGTATTTAATTATAGAACTCTAAAGGTAGAAGAATCTATTCTAGTTATAGTTAATTATGTGAGTGTTGAATTTCCAAAACCTATGGAAGGTGGTGATGAAGAATTAGGATAAAAATTTGAAAAATTCTCATTAGATCAAAAGAATCAAATCTATCAAAGGACAATATGCTAATATATCTTATGAAGAAAGAGAATTATCATTTTCAAGAGAGAAAATATGTAGCTTGTCATTTCTCAAATAGAACCCAAAAATATTAAGGAAGCTCTAATGGATAAAAGAGGAATAGAGCTAGATTAGTAGCTTAAGGGTATAGTCAAGAAGAAAGAAAAGATCATGATGAAACCTAGGCTTCCATAGCAAGTCTAGAAACCATAAGAATGTTGTTGGCATTAGCATGCCACAAATCCTTTAATCCCATCAAAAGAATGTCAAGAGTGCCTCTTCAAATAGTTATAAATGAGGAAGTGTATGTGGAACAAACTCCCAATCTTAAGAATCCTCAATATGAGAATCATGTGCTCAAACTCTCCAAGGCACTATATTGTTGAAAACAAGCCCCTAAGTCATGACATGAAAGTCCTAGCAAGTTTATTCTAGAGGAAGAATCTAAAAGAGGTCAAATAGATATAACATTATTATAAACCTTATATCAAGGGCATCTTATGAATCTACAAATAATCTATGTAGATAACATTTTATTTGAAACCTCAAACAAAATCCCTATGGAATCAATTTGTCAATCTAATGCAAAGGGAACTTGAGATAAGTATAATATAAAGAAGATGAAGGGATCCTTATGTCTAAGCAAACATTATATCTTCTTAAGAAATTTAATATTTTTGAAAAGCTGCATCTCAAAAGAATTGTACATCAAGCCTAGACAATTATGAGAAATGTCAAATGGTGGAAATTGAGCTATATAGAAATATGATTGGACTTTTACTACATTTGATAGCTACTAGGACGAACATCATGTTTAGTGTTTGCCTATGTGCTAGACTTTAATCCAATCCTAAGAAATCCCATTTTGGAGGCAAAATAGCTAAAAAGAACACTAGTGATCCATGTCAAGTTATGAGAAATTTCCTAGTGTCTTTGTTTAGAAGGAAGTGAATTTCCATTCAATTATCTTTCACTAAAGGTGAACATGTAGTTGCTCAAATCCTATGGATGGAACATCAAGACTATGGCATAAGACCCCACAATATTCCAAATCAAATGTGCCAATACAAATGCTATAGCCCTAGCAAAAATTCAAGGAATCTTGCTGAAAAAGAAAATATCAAATGGTATCATGTCCAAATCTATTGGAAATCAAACTCTAGATAAATCCCCATCAATCCTTGAGTTCAAGTGATTTTATCTAAAGAAGTTTCGATCCTTCATGTCTCTCAAATCTATCATTGGTTAAATCAAAAGGCTTTGCCGTCAATTTCTTAGATCTCAAAAAAATTGATAAATGATATATTCTTGATGGCATATAGTATTCATGTCTTGAATCATTTATAATGCTATTTTTCTTGTATGAAATAGCTTGATTATCTTTGTGTGACAAATGAATACTTGAGTATAAAATCAAGCTTTATTTGCTAAAGGATCATCTTGCTTCTTGAAGTTATCTATATGTAATGATCCTATGTGATTACAAGTATGGCTAATATTATCAAAAGACAAATGTATGTTCTTAAAGCCTATCCTTAATATGTCTTGCATTAAATTTGCCATAACTTGTTTGGATTTATGTTTTTGGATGACCACTTATTCTTTGAATATATATGTGAGTGCATGTGGTTCATTCCTCAAATTTATGATCATTGTTATATTTTACTCTTGTGAAAATCATTTGAATTGAGACAAATTACTATTCTATTTTTATATGAAAAATGTCTTTATATCTTAAAACCTCCCGTATAAGTTTAAGGGGGAGTCTTTTTCAAAGAGAGTCTTTCTATTTGCTCGAAATGATTTATTTCACTCCTATATTGATCATTTAATGTATATGCCTCTTATATGATGAATGGCTATGCATTTGATCTAGTGCTTTGATTGTTTAAATATGAGTGATTACTTTGAAAGATATAGATTGGCTCTGATATGATCATGAGTTTGCAATATGGTATGAAAATTTTTTTTTGGCATCTCATGAAAAATGTTTTTTTTATATATGACACGTGCTGAAAAATTATATATGTTTGATATTAACAATGTCATCTTAAGGGGGAGCTATCTCTAGTTTTGAAAACTATCTTACTTGATTTTGTTTATCTCCAATTCCTTTCTATTGAAAAGATTTTGGTTTAAGGGGGAGATTATCTATTTTAAGATTTGTGAAATCGTTTGAAATGTTTTTATTTCAAAATGAAGTTTTTCAAACTATCGTTGGGGGAACGTTAAAAAAGGGGGAGAGATATTATCTTTTGGTCTAAGGAGGTTTCTATTATTTTTTTAAGTATTGCCTTTTTGATTTATGACAAAAAGGGGGAGAGATTTGTGAAATTGATTTTAAGTTTTGTCATCCTCAAAAAGGGGGAGATTGATGTTCTACCCTTGTGCTTAGTTTTGATGATGAAAAACATATGTTATTAAATCCCTAAGTCATGAATCAAGGTGGTGGTTTTCAACAAAATCAATTTCAAGTGCATTGTTAAAATGAAAACCAAAAAGATTTATGATCTTTTATATTAGTTGGAGATTAGCATAAACAAGTTTTAAGATCTAAAAAGAATCTCCTTAAAATCGTTGGTCAAAACAATTCTAAGGCAAAAGACCAACTAGAACATGTTTTTGAAAGTGTGTTCATTTTAGAAAACTATCTCTTGGTATTTTGATATCTAATATCTCTTGGAAATGAAATGGTTTTGATAAATGTCTATATGAATGGTTTTTGATAAATGTTTATATGAAAATCAATTTCTACTATGTGGATTATATGAATGAGAAAATGAATTTTTAGTATATAAGCTTTGAAGCAAGATATGAAAACTTATAGAAGAAATATTGAGTATGGTTGAGAGTGATTTGAAAAACTTGCTTGTTGAGAGTGATTTGTTTCAAAATATACTTTTGATAATCTCAACTTGCTTTCAAGATAATCAAAATGAGGTTTTAAAAGAATCGAATAAGGATGTATTGAAAATTCAAGTTTTTCTAAAGAATAGTCGACTATCAGGTTCATTCTGTCGACTATGCTTCAAAATAGTCGACTATTTTTTATGTTCTGTCGACTATTTAAGCATCTGTCGACTATTTTAGCATCTGTCGACTATCGAGTAAAAATAGTCGACTATGCCTTTTGATCTGTCGACTATTTTTGTTCATAAGTTTCAAAAATTTCTTCATATCTCAGCATCTGTCGACTATTGGAATGTGTCTGTCGACTATTTAAATTTTGTGTTATAAAATAGTCGACTATTCGTTTTGTCTGTCGACTATTTCTTGCTTTAATTGTAAAAATAGTCAACTATATATTTCTTCTGTCGACTATTTCTTTTTGCAGAAAGTTCCAACGGCTATTTTTTCAAATCCCAACGGCTCCAAACGGCTATATTTCTCTTCAACTTCGTGGGACACATATATATACATGTCATAGATGATCAAGAGGAGGCTAATGGATGGGAATGAATTGATTTGAGCTTACAGTTTATATTCCTTTGTATTTACAGTGTTCTGGGCTTTCATTGTTATACTTTTCTCTCCAAGGCTTTATTCTATTATTGTTAATACATTCATTTAAGCCTTGTTTAATCTTGAGAGACATTGTAACTAAGAGATTCATCTCTTAGATCCTCTCATATTCTACATTTCTTTTTCTTCCTAGCTTGTGTAGCTAGAGGGCCCAATTCAGTGGGAGGTTTTTGTAATTCCTAGTCTTGGACTAGAGGACCTACTTGGTTTAAGTAGGGGGTTTTAGTGGATGGTTTGAAAAATCCTTAGTGAGGAGCTAAGGTAGTGGATTAGGCTTGGGTTAAGCCGAACCACTATAAATCCTTTGTGTTCTTCTCTCGTGCTTGTGGTTTTATTTCATTTATTATTTCAAGCAATTCAATAATCCTCACTTGCATCGAATTTTCCATCAAAAGGATTTCAAAGTTCTATCAAAGATTTTTAAAATATCCAATTCACCCCCCCTCTTGGTGTGTGCCATAGAACCTACTGTTCTAACATATGTGTATGTATATATATATATATATAACACGTAATAATATATACTAAGTTTGTATATAACATATATAGCATAATATATATTAATTTTAATAAAATATTATATTAGTATATTTTTAATAATTATATGTAATTTATTAACTTTAAAATTTTATTAATTAATCATTAATTTATAATATTTTTTATTAAAAATTAATATTTTATGAATTTTTTATATTATTTAATAGCATGTCTATTTTCATTTTTTTATTTATCAATTATTTCAAATCAAACACATAACTATTAATTGATAACTTAAAAAGACATTTATCTAAACACATTATTTACTTTAACACTATCAAACTTAAAAGTTTTATACCACTTAAAAATTACACAGCTTAAAAGCTGTCAATGAAAACGCATAGCCAAAGAAGTGCATATGAACCAATTGAAGATAAAGATTAAATTTATTTCTTATTCCAAGTCTCTGAAATTCTGTTTCATCAGAGTTCAACGAACTATTTGTATAGGTTTGCATTTGTGGCTGGTTTGGTTATTGGATACGGGTTTTGTGAACCCATGACTTGAGACCCTTCCAACAAAATATTATTTCAGCACCACGAAGTTGCTTATTCTTGTTGGGGGATTTGGAACATGGATGAGACCTGTAATCCTCAGTATGACGAAACCACTGCATCACGTTTTATTCCATAGGAACACAATCTTATTGAAGAAAATTGACTTCTTCTGAGATTTTATTCAATCAAGATTCCTGATTGGTAGCAAATAGCTAGAATATTTGACATGATACATATATATACATATCATCAGCTTAATGTACCTGGGTTTCATTTGTAATCTTGGAACCAAAAGGTAAAATCTCTCATTCGAGCGATTCCCACAATTCAGTTCTAAAATTTTTGTAGAGGAGTTAAATCATGGAACCCAGCGGTGAGATTCGAACACGGGATCAACATCGGTTATATAGCGGCTAAATCTAAGACTTTTTGAGGCCAACGCATGTATGGGCTATGTCCGTGGGGGCTTCATTTATAATCTTTGACCAGTCAATGGATGACAAAGAGGGAAAGTAGGGAGGAAGAAACGAATGCTCACTTTTTAACTAACCCAAACAGTTAATAAAAAAATGTAAAAATTCTTTTTTGCCTTCAAAGTTTGTTGATGCATAATTCAATTAAGATGGCATATAAAAAATTTTGAAGAGAATTTTTAAAAGCAAAAGTTTGATGGGATTAAAAAACGAGGCTACAGAAAACACAACTCCTGTGTTTTATAGTAGCATAGATTCTCCTCTTGCGTTGGAGCACTTCTTTTTGATATATCATTAATATAGAATTTGAAATAAAATGAGAAAAAAATAATGCATACAAAATCAATCTTGGGATTAGGCCCCCTCGCGAACGCCCCACACCACTGAGTCCCAACAAACGGTGCAGGAGGTAAATAAGAAAATCTGGTGATCCTTGGTTTCGGTCCCAGACAACACTCTAACCATGACGGAGCAAGCCCTTTTTGAAGAGTCGTCAGGACCACCAGGCTATACTCCTGGGGGCATACAAAATCAATCTTATTCAACATGTCTAATTGTGTGCGTGTGCGTGTGTTTTTTTTTTTTAGGCAAGGGGTGCTAATTTCAATAAATCCACATATACATTTCATATCATTTATATTTCACTTTTACACTCATCATTCTTTCATTTTTATATGTTATTTTTTTTTTTTATTGAAATACATATATGCATTCCAAATTACATACTCAAGGTGGTGTTTATACCCAAACGACAAAAATGAAATGAAGAATATAGATCAACCCAAATTAAGAGTGACAAACCAATTTCACATAAATACGATTTGTACTGATTAAACTATAGATTGTAATTCCACATTCTTATGTAGAATAACAACAAACATGAATCAAGGGAAAGATAACATTCCACTTCAGTCACAGATATAATTTGGCTTGGCCCTACAATCAGGTGACGATTTGATATTGTATAATAAATTAGAAGCAAGAAGGCATCTAGCTGACACTGTGCTATTGCATCATCACACTATTAGTAGGTGGTATTGTTTGCACATAGAAACATACCATTTTGCCTAAGAATTTTTGTTTCCCAACAATTGTAACACCCAAATCCAAATGACCAAGTAAATAAACCATTTTGGAAAAGAACATCTAAATGTCTATGACATTTTATGAAATGGCTCACATTAGCAATAAAAACATATTATGATACAGAGAAGGGGTAAAAAAGAAAAGATTTCAAATAACATGAACGTATTTTGTGAATTTATATATATTATTTAATACTCATAAAGATAAAAAGTGACAGTTATAAAAATATTTAAATATTTCAATTGTCACTTGCCATATCAGTTAAGATTCAATGTAGAAAATTTATAAATTAGAGATCAAACTGTCTAAAGAAGTTTATAAGAACTGAACACATATTCAAGAACTCTTCTCTCAAGTTTCAAGTGATTATTTTCAAAAGTCTTGTACTTTTTAGGAGCTTATTTTAAAATCTTTCCATGATAATTTTTTTCAAAAAAGTGATTTACATTCCAATCTTGTAATTTTTTTTTAAAAGCATGCTTAAGTGTTTACTGTTTCATTTCATATTTTTTTCTTAAAAAATCTTTTTACAATATTTGTGAAACTTGTAAAAGATTACGCCTGATCTTTTGTAAAGCTATGTATTGGTTTTTCTTGAGCCAACTCTAGTAGGTTGTAACGCCTCATAAATGTTAATTTAATTTAATTTGGGATAATAATTGTTAATTTAATTTAATTTGGGATAATAATTGTTAATTTAATTTAATTTGGGGTAATTGGATTTAAAAGAAATATCAAAATAAGTTGTTGGGATTAAATAAAAATTTAATTATATGATTTTATGGAAATAAGAAATTAAGATAATTAATTTTGTTATTTTAGGAATTTCTGGGATTTTAAAAAAATAATAATAAAATAAATTAAATTAAATTCTATGATTTTTGGAAGTTTCGGGCATTACTGTAATTATTATAGGGGGTGAGAGTGTAATTAATGGAAAGTTTCGGGTGCTGGCGTGTATTGTAGAAAAGGCCTACAAATCACAATAAATATAATATATATCATATAAATTTTGAAGACACATGCGGGCCCGAGCGGTTGCGCGCGAGGCTGCCAGGCGGTGGACGCGGCTTCGAGTCGCGGGGGGCGTGCGCGAGAAGGTGGAGAATTTTGGCTGATTTAATTCAGCCATAGGCGTCAAAACGACGCCGTTTCGCCCATGAGCGGTGGCCTCCAGCGGCCACCCGCGCGCTGCCACGTGGCCGCGCCTCAACCGCTTATTTTGCTTCTAATTTAAGCCCAATTCGGGCGTTCCTTTTTGCAGATCGAACAGAAACATTTTTGCAAAAATTTCAGTGAGCTGGCGACGTGAAATGGGGAAATTTGGGCTTCAAAAATCAGGATTAAATCACGTATAATTTCAAATTTAATTATTCAGGTATGTAGAGTAGCTAGTAATTAATATTTTGTACGGTCAGAATTTCGTTTTGCGTCCAATTTTGTTAATTTTGGTAATTAATTGGCATATTACAGTTTGTATAGTTTTTACTGCTTTTGGACCAAACGAGCCTAAGGATATCTCTGTTAAGGCAAGTTCTTTTCATCCACCTCGTCGTTACTTTCGTTGTCATTTCATTTGACCTCCTTTCGTTTGATTCGGCTGTTAATAAATTATGGGATATTTAAACAGTGTGTTTTAAAAATTTATTCAGGTCTTGAGGATTTTATTCATTAATTGCCTACGGGGGTTTGTACCACCCCAAGCCTATGGGAATGATATCGTACTCACCCGGGACTAGGTTCTTAGCTGTTGGGTATTATTATTGGATTTTTGGTTGATTATTGGCTAGAGCAGTTGTGTAATGGGGGCAGGGATTGGTTGTTCGGTGTAGGTGTGACTGTCATACGGTCTATCTTAGGTCATCAGATGGTCTCTCATAGTCACTGACTACTGACCAGTGCTAGGCACTGTTGACTAACTCTGTCGTTATGTGATTATAGCATACATGTTTATATTCTATTCTTGATGCATGGTTTGATGTGCACATGGGTACGGGCTGCATGTTGGGATTATCATGTTTTGGTTATGCTTGATCACGATCATTCTAGTTGGTTAGGTTGCATCCAGCACGGGCATATGCATCGCGTGTGATTTACTATGTGGGCGGAGCATGGCCTAATGCCTGGATGTATGGGCGCCTTGTATCATGTTGATGCTCATTACGCCATTGCATTTTATGTGCGTTGTATGGATACTGGTAGTATTTAGTTCTCAAACGAGAGTAGCGTTCCGAGGGAGCCTTTGCCTCGGCTGTCGGGAGTATCGGCAGAGATACGGGTGACGGGAGTACCAACTCGGGACAGTGCGCACAGGCTTATGGAGATATATGTTGCCTTTCAGGACAACGGCAGGTTGGTATGGGACTTAGGTGCCAGGTGTCTTATGTGGGCCCCAATGACCAGTACGTGCTTTTATTACGCGACACTATTGTTTGGTTGCATCACATGACTTGTGTGTACATGTGGGTTTGTATTTGGGGTGATTTCTTTTTCGATTCATGTTATAGCCTTTCTTTTCATATAAACTTGCTGAGTTTTGCGACTCACCTTGCTTTCCATCATTCCAGGTAAGGGTAAAGCGAAGGCCGAGGGCGAGGATCGCGCCACCTAGCAACCAGCTGTGTTGGTAAGGTGTACAGTTAGCTGCCCCCGTCATCTCTGATGTTTTGCTAGAGTCGCTGTCTTTTATTTTTTACTGTGCCAGGTTGTCATTTGTATCTCCTATTGTTGGCACATGGTCTGTATGTATTTTTATATACTCCATGATCGCTGTTTCAGCGGGGTATTTGTGGGCATGCATGTTTACCGTTTTGCTTTCGCTGTTAAATTTCTTATTTATGCATGCCAGGGTATTTTTGACTTGTGTTTATTTCTCTTCCCTTTTGTAAGCACTCTCATTCGGATAGACTGGGTGGTTGGGATATCCAAGTGGGGGTGCTTACATAGGTTATGTCTTATCCTTGAAATGTAGTGGTTGTGGCTGAATTTGTTTGTAAAAAATGAACTGTAAATGTTATGTAGCTAAACTTATAAAAAACTATAAGGTATAGTAAAATACACTTGGTATATTTGCAAAATCTTTGGTTGTGAACCAAGATAGTAGATTGAGACTTATAGGCGACCCACTTTAAATCAAATGTGCTGCATTCTTATTTCAATTTCATTTATTTAAGTTCAAATTTTAAAAAAGAAGAACAAACTTAATTCATCTCTCTCTTTGAGTTAATAATTGTATCAAAGAAATTACAATAAAACATTATCATCTTTAAAAAATAAGTTAAACCATGCACCTATATGGACAAGAGTGAGGAAAGTGAAAGAGGAAAGGAGATGGTTAGGTTGATTATTTGGTGAAAGGTAGAGAAAATGAGAACGAGAGTAGAGAAATAGAAGGAAAAAAGAAATAAATGTCAAAAGAAAAGACAAGGAGGGAGAGAATAGGATACTTTGCATTTTAGATATTTTTTAAAAATTTAATTATGGTTGTTTAATTAGGAGGTATATAATGTCACTATTTCTTGACTTTAAAAGGTATTGACAAATGGAAGAAGCTATTGTATTTAAATCAAATGAGAGGGGTATAAAGTGTTATTAGATTTAAATCTAAAGTGGATTTATATGTTCAAAACATTTTTGGCCATATAAAAGCTTATATGTTGAGCCCAAAATATAAATCTAATCAAGTTCGGATAAGAATTATATGTTTTAAGTTTGAGTATCCACTAAGTTTAAGTATGGTATAAAGATAAACAGCTAATATTATATTTACTAATGATGAATCATCAAGAATTATATATGTAATAAATTGTTTAATATTTTTTTTAAAAATTTTAAATTTTTCATGATTCCAAATGTGTTCATGAACTATGTAATAACACTCATTTTAACACTTGACCAATAAATAATATGCACGTGTGTGCTGACGTGATAATTTTTTAATATTTTTTTAACTTTTCCTCTTTTCTTTCGCCATCTCCCTTTTTCTTTAGTGTCTTCTCAACTCCATTACTTTATGTAGCAACTTTTCCTCAATTCCCTCTCTTTATCATGTGTCTCCTTAACTCTTTTTTTCTCTTTGAGTTGCGTCTTCTCTCTTTCAAAAAATAAACTATCACCTCAACTTGTGTGCATCACTTGCTATGCTATCTAGATATTTAAATGAGTAATGTTGCATCATTGTTGTGTGTGGTGCTGGTAATACCGTCTCAAACCAACCATTTTAATGCTAACATTCCATGACAAGGATTTATGAAACCATTGTTTATTTAAAAAATAATAATAAAATCTGCCAATAGTCAAATAGAACGTTAGCATGGTACAGATAAGATAATTGCGGGTCAACTTGTGGTTCAATTTGATCACCTTCACCTCAATGAAATTTCCGGGGAAGTCCGCTCATCAAAGGAGTAATTTTCTTCAAACCGCATTGCTCGTCAAAGAAGGTTCTATGCTCTTTGACTTCTTCAAACCCGCGTTTAAGCTTCTAAAAAATTTGGGTGTTGGTTTTATACGTATGCATGTATGTATATTAGCGCACACAGAATATGCAGGATTGCTAATCTACGAAAACTAAGCCGGTGACATAGAAAACTTAAGAGAGACTTGTCTTTGTGGGGAGATATGTATGTGACCAGGCTTCTTTCCCGCTGCCTAAGATCTCCCGAGTATCTTTCCTTGCCACCAGAAGGACCGAATTCGGGCTACCTAGTGCTGCAAGATGAAGAATCCGAGACTACTACTTGTTTCGGGTTGTGCAAGGACCGATATATGTCAGATCTGCCTTTCCCTCAGAACAAGGACCTAACTATTCGATACTCATCCGGATCGGGAAAAAACAGACATGTTTCTCTTTACGGCATCGTGCTTATTCCTGTTCTTAATCAGCCATTGTCTTCCAACCGATACTATGCAATGAAGCCACATGGATCACACAAGGGGTATGTGCGCTTTTACTCGATCAACTTCATTTCAGTACTCTAGAATGGATTGAGCCTTTTATATTCTTTTTATTCCCACGCTCTTTAGATCAAATAACAAGAATTATAGAATACTAATGAGCTATAGAATTCACGTAGGTAACTCCATATAGTGAGATAGAAACTTGGTATGTTGCTGTTGATGAACTCAGGGATGCAGTGTATGCATCCAGACTCCACTGGCTAGTTCAAGCCAGCGGTGCTATAACCCTTGACACAAAAAACAAAAGAAGGTGTTCATGGATTGAAACTTCAATACTTATATTGTCAACCAGCGTGGATTGCCATGGATTGTAATGCCCGAGCAGAGAGCTCTGCCAGAGGACTATGCAACTAGAGGCAGGCATATCCTCTAAACAAGTTTCAGGAAATAATTTTGTGGATTAACAATCTAATGACCTGTAAGCAATCCCGCCCGGATATCCCAACCGTCCGGTCTATCTGAACGAGAGCGCCTACCTAAGAGAAGAGAAACAAACACAAGACGAAAATACATTGGCATGCATACATATAAAAATACAACAGCGAAAGTAAAACAATATACATGCACGCTTACAAGTACCCCGCTGGAACAGCGGTCACGGGGTACATAAAAATATATACAAACCCTGTGCCAATAAGTAGGAAAAACGAGGGACAACCCGGCACAGTCAAAAATAAGAGTCAGGACTCCTAACAAAACATCAGAGCAAACGGGGGCAGCAAACTGTACACCCTATCGACACGGCTGGCTGCTAGGCGGCGCGGTCCTCGCCCTCGACTTAGCTTTACCCTTGCCTGGAATGATGGAAAGCAAGGTGAGTCGCAAGACTCAGCAAGTTTATATGAAAAGTAAGGCTGTAAATGAAACAGAAGAGGAGATCATCCCAAATATAAACCCACATGTACACACAAGTCATGTGACGCAACAACACAACAGTGCCGCATAATAAAACATATACCGGTCATTGGGGCCCACATAAAACACCTAGCACCCAAGTCCCATACCAACCTGCCGCTACCCTGAAAGGCAATATAAATCACCACAAACCTGTGCGCACTGTCTCGGGTCGGTACTCCCGTCACCCGTATCCCTGCCGGTACTCCCGACAGCCGAGCCAAAGGCTCCCTCAGAACGGTACTCCCGTCCGAGAACTAATAACTACCAGTAACCATGCAATGCATATAAAATGCAAGGCGTAATGAGCATCAACGTGATACAAGGCGCCCATACATCCAAGCATCAGGCCATGCTCCGCCCACGTAGTAAATCACACGGGATGCATATGCCCGTGCTGGATGCAACCTGACCAATCTAAAATGTCCGTAATCAAGCATAACCAAATCATGATAATCCCATCATGCAGCCCGAACCCATGTGCATATCAAACCATGCAACAAAAATAAAATAATCAGGCATGCTATAATCACATAACGGTAGAGTAGGTCAGCAGTGCCTGACACCGGTCAGCGGTCAGTGACCAGGAGAGACCATCTAACGGCCTAAAATAGACCGTATAACAGTCACACCGTCACCGTACAGCTAACCCTTGCCCCCACTGTCTAACCACTCTAGCCAATAAATAATCAAAAATCCATAATAATACCCGACAGCTAAGAACCTAGCCCCGGGTGAGTACGACATCATTCCCATAGGATTGGGGGTGATACAAACCCCCGTAGGCAACCAACGAATAATACCCTCGAAACCAGGTTAATAAATTAAATTATTAAACACACCGTTTAAATTCCATAATTTATTAACAGCCAAATCCAACGAAGGGAGGTCAAATAAATTGACATCGAAAGAATCGACAATGAGGGTATAAAGAATTTGCCTTTCCGGAGATAACCTTAGGGAGGCGCCACGTGGCAGCACGTGGCAGGCCGCTGGGGGAGGCCACCGCCTCTATCAAAACGACGTCGTTTTGACCTCTAGGGGCTGAATTAAATCAACCAAAATTCCCCCCCTCGCGTGCGCCTGCCCGGTTTCGATCTCTCGCCCGCAGCCTGGTCGCCCTCGCGTGCGACCGCTCGTGCCCGCATGCCTATTCAACCTATATAGGATTTAAGTTATATTTAAGGTTAATTTTTTGCCTTTCCACAACTCACGCCAGCACCCCTAACTTTTCATTAATTACACTCTCGCCCCCTATATTAATTACAGAAATGCCCGAAACTTCTAAAAATCCCACAACTTGATTTATTTTAATTTTTTTCTCTTTCCAGAAATTCCCAAATAACAAAATTAATTATCTTAATTTCTTATTTCCTTAAAATCACCTAATTTAATTTTATTTAACCACCACAAATTATTTTGATATTCCTCTTAAATCCAATTACCCCCAAAATTAAATTAATAGCTATTTACGGGCGTTACAAATCCTCCCCCCTAAAAAGAATTTCGTCCTCGAAATTCGTACCTGACTAGGCAAATAACTGAGGATGAAGTCGCCTCATTTCCTCCTCTAGCTCCCAAGTAGCCTCCTCAGGGGTATGTCGCTGCCACTGGACCTTTACATAGGGAATCGTACGGTTACGAAGCACTTTTTCTTTCTGATCCACAATGCTAGCAGGCAACTCGGTATATGACGCATCCTTTTGCACCACGAGCGGATGGTAGTCAATTAAATGCCCGGGATCTGCCACGTACTTGCAAAGCATAGAAACATGAAAGACATCATGTACGTGGGCTAACTGAGGGGGTAAAGCTAATCGATAAGCCAACGGTCCGACTCGCTCAAATATCTCAAACGGTCCCACATAGCGAGGACTCAACTTGCCAGATACTCTAAAGCGTCGAACACCCCTCATCGGCATAACCCAAAGAAAAACATGATCACCCACCTCAAACTCCAAATCCCGGCGTCGTCTGTCAGCATAACTCTTCTGACGGTCCTGAGCTGCCTTCATCCTAGCTCGAATCAACTGGATCTTCTCTGACGTCTGCTCTACCAACTCCAGTCCGAGCAATGCTCGCTCCCCAATCTCGGTCCAACAAGGCGGTGATCTACATGGTCGCCCGTACAACGCCTCAAATGGTGCCATCCCAATACTGGCCTGGAAGCTATTATTATAGGCAAACTCCACTAGCGACAAATGGTCATCCCAGCTCCCATAGAAATCCAATACACAGGCGCGGAGCATATCTTCCAAAGTCCGAATGGTCCGCTCCGACTGCCCGTCAGTCTGAGGGTGGAAGGCTGTACTGAAAGTCAACTGAGTCCCCATAGCACTCTGCAACGCCTTCCAAAATCGTGAGGTAAATCGAGGATCCCTGTCTGACACAATGCTAGCTGGGACTCCGTGCAGTCTCACCACCTCGTCAATGTATAATGTGGCCAGTCGATGAATAGGATAGGTCTTCTTGACAGGTAGAAAGTGCGCTGATTTGGTCAATCGATCGATAATCACCCATATCGAATCGAATTCCTGAATAGATCGTGGCAATCCTGAGACAAAATCCATAGCTATGCGCTCCCATTTCCACTCCGGCACAGATAAAGGTCGTAACAATCCCGCAGGCCTTTGGTGCTCAGCTTTGACTTGCTGGCACACTAAACATCGGGATACAAACTCTGCTACGCTCCTCTTCATGCCGCTCCACCAATATTGGCGCCGTAAGCCCCGATACATCTTCGTCGCCCTAGGGTGGATAGTATAGGGAGAACGATGAGCTTCCTCTAGGATCCTCTACCTGATATCACTGTCACTCGACACACAAATCCGCCCATGAAACAATAGCAAACCATCGTCCCTCTGGCTGTACCCTAATGGCCCAAATCTCTCCATATCAGCCATAATCGCGTCAAGCCCCACATCCTGTCGCTGTCGATCGCGAATCTGATCCTCAAGATCTGAATGGATACTCATGGCAGCACAATAGAGTGTAGGATTATCTGATGCCACTGAGATAGTAAGATTACTCATCTGCTCCAATAAGAACCACTCATGCACCATCATAGCTGCAGCTGATGCTCCACGACGACTCAATGCATCTGCAACCACATTGGCTTTACCTGGATGATAGAGGATCTCGCAATCATAATCTTTAAGCAACTCTAACCAACGGCGTTGTCTCATATTGAGTTCCCTCTGTGAGAAGAGGTACTTAAGGCTCTTGTGATCAGTGTAAATCTGAACTCTCTCACCATAAAGATAATGCCTCCAAATCTTCAAGGCAAACACTACGGCTGCTAACTCCAGATCATGTGTAGGGTAATTCTCCTCGTGCCTCTTCAACTGTCTGGATGCATAAGCATTCACTCAGCCGTCCTGCATCAAAACACATCCCAACCCTGCATACGAGGCATCGCTATATACAGTAAATAACTCACCACACCTGGGTATCGTCAGTACTGGCGCCGAAGTCAAACGCCGCTTCAACTCCTGGAAAGACCTCTCACAAGACTCGTCCCAAATAAATCTGACGCCTTTCCTCGTTAACTTCGTCATGGGTGATGCAAGCCGTGCAAAGCCTTCTATGAATCGTCGATAATAACCAGCAAGGCCAAGAAAACTCCGAATCTCTATCACTGTCATCGGTCTCGGCCAATCCATCACGGCTCTAGTCTTTTCTGGGTCTACTGAGATACCCTCACCTGAGACCACGTGTCCCAAGAAAACAACTCGGGTCTGCCAAAACTCACATTTCGAAAACTTAGCATATAACTGCTCTTCTCTGAGCTTCTGCAAAACCACGCTCAGATGTGCCTCGTGTATCTCAGGGCTCGGTGAGTAAATTAGGATGTCGTCAATGAAAACTATGACAAAAGAATCCAAGTATTCCTTGAATACTCTGTTCATCAGATCCATAAATACTGCAGGTGCATTGGTCAGCCCAAATGGTATGATCACAAACTCGTAATGGCCGTAACGTGTACGAAATGCGATCTTCGCAATATCCTCATCTCTGACTCGCACCTGATGATAACCTGACCGCAAGTCTATCTTGGAAAACACTGATGCACCACGCAATTGATCCAGTAAGTCATCCACATGGGGTAAGGGGTACTTATTCTTAATTGTTACCTGATTAAGCTGCCGGTAGTCTATACACAGTCGCATAGACCCGTCTTTCTTACGCACAAATAATACTGGAGGCCCCCCCATGGCGATGTGCTCGGTCGAATAAACCCTTTCTCCAAAAGATCTTGCAACTGCACCTTGAGTTCTTTTAATTCATTAGCAGCCATACGGCAAGGAGTCTTGGAAATAGGCTGCGTACCTGGTATCAGATCGATTGCAAAATCAATCTCCCGGTGCGGCGGTAGTCCCGATAACTCATCTGGGAACACATCTGGAAAGTCTCGCACCACAGGATAAGCAGCCAACTCCTTCTTCTCCCCAGCTATCACGGTCACAAACGCAAAATAGGCTTCACACCCACGTCGTATAAGCCTCTCGGCGTGCATAACCGATATCATCGGCGTAGTCACCACAGGCTTCACACCCCGATATGTAACAACTGGTCTCCCCGGGTGCTCAAATGAAATTACCTTCTGACGACAATCAACTCGAGCATAGTGCCGTGAGAGCCAATCCATACCCAACAGTAAGTCAAAATCCTGGATCGCAAAAACAATAAGATCCCCTAAAAATACCTGGTCATGAATCCCTATCTCGCAATCCCTGACCATCTCACTCCCCAACAATACCATCCCTCCGGTGTCGAAACAGATAAATCATATGGTAAGGGGACACACGGGATTGTGATCTTATGCAACAAATGGGGTGCTATGAAAGAGTGGGTAGAACCTGTATTAAATAAAGCACGTACATCGTGGCCATGAAGAGAAAGTATATCTTGTATCGTATCACTGCCGTCAGCTGCCTCGGCGGCTGTCACCGCAAACGCCTTCCCTGCTGTAAGTCAACAAACTCGAACACCTTCTACTCTCTGACCCAAGCCAGTATATAAGTCTCATTGAACGCCGCGACAAACTGTGCCCATGTCGGGCCTCCATCACCATATCGCTGTCTGGTGGTCTCCCACCATCGCTCGACGTCTCCTCGCAACAGGAAGGTTCCCAGTCGAACTCTATGGGCCTCTGCACAGCCTATGGATCGTAAATGCTTCTCCACAGCCAGTAGCCAATCCTCGGCCTCTGTTGTATCGGCGCCTCCACTAAACTCTGGTGGACGTAAGGTCATGAAATCTTTAAGTAATGCGGCACCAGAACTGTCTCCTGCTCTCGGAGTACCTGAATGTGACGCCTGGGCCGTAGCAGTCCTACCATCATGACTGCGCTCCTGACGTAACTGAGATGCCGCCAGTACGTCTACGGCCCGTAGAAGAGCTGCCAATGTCTCCTGCATGTCCAGAGGCCCTGACTGTCTCTTATCTCCTGTATTTGTCGCCTGTACCTCAGGAGTAGGAACAAGGTGCCCTCTACCTCGCATTGATGGTCTACCACGACCTCGTGGACGGCGTGCGTCCATGAGTCCTACATAACCAAAATTAATTAGAACGCATTTCGAAATTAAGGACACGACCTGACACTTTAACTCTACCTAACAGCCTTGGTGTACAGTTACTTGTCCCCCAAATTGACTCAATGATGCTCTGATACCAACATTGTAAGCAACCCCGCCCGGATATCCCAATCGCTCGGTCTATCCGAACGAGAGCGCCTACCTAAGAGAAGAGAAAAAACACAAGACGAAAATACCCTGGCATGCATACATATAAAAATACAACAGCGGAAGTAAAACAATATACATGCATGCCTACAAGTACCCCGCTGGAACAGTGGTCACGGGGTACATAAAAATATATACAAACCCTGTGCCAATAAGTAGGAAAAATGAGGGACAACCCGGCACAGTCAAAAATAAGAGTCAGGACTCCTAACAAAACATCAGAGCAAACGGGGGCAGCAAACTGTACACCCTACCGACACGGCTGGCTGCTAGGCGGCGCGGTCCTCGCCCTCGACTTAGCTTTACCCTTGCCTGGAATGATGGAAAGCAAGGTGAGTCGCAAGACTCAGCAAGTTTATATGAAAAGGAAGGCTGTAAATGAAACAAAAGAGGAGATCGTCCCAAATATAAACCCACATGTACACACAAGTCATGTGACGCAACAACACAACAGTGCCGCATAATAAAATATATACTGGTCCTTGGAGCCCACATAAAACACCTGGCACCCAAGTCCCATACCAACCTGCCGCTGCCCTGAAAGGCAACATAAATAACCACAAACCTGTGCGCACTGTCCCGGGTCGGTACTCCCGTCACCCGTATCCCTGCCGGTACTCCCAACAGCTGAGCCAAAGGTTCCCTCGGAACGGTACTCCCGTCCGAGAACTAATAACTACCAGTAACCATGCAATGCATATAAAATGCAAGGCGTAATGAGCATCAACGTGATACAAGGCGCCCATACATCCAGGCATCAGGCCATGCTCCGCCCACGTAGTAAATCACACGCGATGCATATGTCCGTGCTGGATGCAACCTGACCAATCTAAAATGTCCGTGATCAAGCATAACCAAATCATGATAATCCCATCATGCAGCCCGAACCCATGTGCATATCAAACCATGCAACAAAAATAAAATAATCAGGCATGCTATAATCACATAACGGTAGAGTAGGTCAGCAGTGCCTGACACCGGTCAGCGGTCAGTGACCAGGAGAGACCATCTAACGGCCTAAAATAGACCGTATAACAGTCACAACGTCACCGTACAGCTAACCCTTGCCCCCACTGTCTAACCACTCTAGCCAATAAATAACCGAAAATCCATAATAATACCTGACAGCTAAGAACCTAGCCCCGGGTAAGTATGACATCATTCCCATAGGATTGAGGGTGATACAAACCCCCGTAGGCAACCAACGAATAATACCCTCGAAACCAGGTTAATAAATTAAATTATTAAACACACCGTTTAAATTCCATAATTTATTAACAGCCAAATCCAACGAAGGGAGGTCAAATAAATTGACATCGAAAGAATTGACAATGAGGGTATAAAGAACTTGCCTTTCCGGAGATAACCTTAGGCTCGATTTGACCAAACGCGGTCAACGTTATACAAACTGCAATATTCCAATTATAGACAAAATTAATAATATTGGGCTCTAAATAAAATTTCAACCGCAGAGAATATTAATTACTAGCTTAGGCACATACCTGGATAATTAAATCCGGGATTAAACGGAATTTAATTTGAATTTAAACTCCAAATTTCTGAAATTTCCTCTCCCTCGCGTGCACGCTGCCTCTGTAAAATTTGTAAAATTTTACTGTTTGAACTGCTCTAATTCACGCCCGAAATCGGGCTTAAATGCGGCCAAAAACGAGTGGGGAGGGAGGCGCCACGTGGCAGCACGTGGCAGGCCGCTGGGGGAGGCCACCGCCTCTATCAAAACGACGTCGTTTTGACCTCTAGGGGCTGAATTAAATCAACCAAAATTCCCTCCCTCGCGTGCGCCTGCCCGGTTTCGATCTCTCGCCCGCAGCTTGGTCGCCCTCGCTCGCGCCCGCATGCCTATTCAACCTATATTGGATTTAAGTTATATTTAAGGTGAATTTTTGGCCTTTCCACAACTCACGCCAGCACCCCTAACTTTTCATTAATTACACTCTCGCCCCCTATATTAATTACAGAAATGCCCGAAACTTCTAAAAATCCCACAACTTGATTTCTTTTAATTTTTTTCTCTTTCCAGAAATTCCCAAATAACAAAATTAATTATTTTAATTTCTTATTTCCTTAAAATCACCTAATTTAATTTTATTTAACCACCACAAATTATTTTGATATTCCTCTTAAATCTAATTACCCCAAAATTAAATTAATAGCTATTTATGGGCGTTACATGACCTGAGCTAACTTTGTACTAGTTGAAATTTGTTCGATTCGTTGTTGTTTCCCTAATTGGTACTGTTCATAATTTGTTTCGATAGGGAAGCATATGCTTGTTCGACGGTGAACAATATGAGTACCTGTTGTTTCTGTAAATGGATTAAAGATGTAAAACCAATGCCATTTGATCCTATTGACATATACCAACAATTTCATATTGGTCCTTACGAAGGAGCATGCAATGCTCGCAGCTTGTTTACTGCCACATCGATAGCACCAGATGGATTCCCTCCATACTTCATGCGAAGAAAAGGGTGGGAAATTTACACCGGAACCCCTAAAAACTACAAACTAGCTGAAGCATTGGGCGTTAACAATGGCCTTCGAAGCAGGCTTCCAGATTTCAATTTCCCACCACACTATAAAACTTCAGGAGCAATTGTTGTGGGAAAATGGTACTGTCCTTTCATGTTTATCAGAGATGGGAAGTTCAAAGATCAGATGAAGAGATCAATGTTTTACGAGATGACGCTCGAGCAACGATGGGAGCAGATATTTGCCTGTGAAAATGATTCTAGCCAGGGCAATGCAGTGACTGTGGATGCTACGGTGCAAATAGAAACGGCCTTTATAGAGGGCAGGGAAGCGACCTGGGATGAAAGTAATCAGGCCAATGGGGTGGTCTGGTTCCGGAGCTTTGGTGCCGGAGGAGAAACAACTATTGGGTTGAGTTCACTGATCGTTTACAGAATGAGATGGGAGCAACAGAGAGCTGGGTGGACTAGCAGCGGAACAGGGTTTGTGAGAGTGAGTAGAACAGAGGAATTTGCAGGGTCTGGTGGGTGGAAGAAGTATGGCTGCTATTTGTTGGTTGAGAGGTTTGTGTTGAAGAGAATGAATGGAAGTTTGTCACTGGCCTGTGATTTCAAGCATACCCACGTGGTTGGGAGCAAATGGGAATGAGCTTGCCGCACCATCATGATGCCTTTTTTATGGCCATATTCTACAAGGCATATATATGTATACCAAACACCAACATTTGTATTTGCTTTTATGTTCTTTCTTTTCATCCGATCGGTTATAAGCTTTGTAGAAATAGCATTTTGAGGTTGTTTTTTGTCCTGATGTTTTGATGTAAATGTTGTCCTACTTGTATTGCTGGCGGATCAAACACTTGGACTTGTCAGCATTCCTTTAATACATGTTGAAATTGCTCAAATGATGTGTTTGACACTTTCCCTTCTGTTGATTCTCTGAAAACCAACAAATAAGGGCCTTGTTTTATTGTCTCTTCAATTTTTTAACTTCACAATTGCATGTTTCTTTTATTTTCCCACGTCTTGGTTTTATGATTTGTTCGATTTTCATACCTTTTATATTTCTATTCTTCAACTCTTTAAATATTAACAGGTTTATAAAGATAAAAATAATTTGATTATAAATTAATTTTTAATTAGATTGGACTTATACATTTGAAATCTTTACTTGTAAATTTTAAATACATATTTGCGAGTTTAAAATATAATTTTTATACTATATTATGGCATCAAAAAAATAAATAATTATTTTATTAATTAATACATTTCGATCATGTCGTGGTCTACCTTTTTGAAAAATATTATGTCTTTTATATTTATACTGTATAATATATTGTCACGACATGTACCTTTTTAATTTATTTTAAAATTTAAAATAAAAATTTAATTTTCAACAAAATTTTAATTTTTCTGTCCCCGTTCATTTTTTTTCTCCTTCGTAAAAGTTCTCATTTCTACTTGCAAGAGACTTGACCCAATCCAACATCACTCAATTATTAAATAAACCTAATCTTATAAAAATAAAAGTAAAAAAGTGACATATATTAACAAATAATAATAATATAAACATTTTTAAATACATTTACGAATTTAACTTTATTATAAATAGATAATAACATCTGAATATTTTGGGATGTGAATTTTATTAGCTCAAAGCATAAAAATAACCCTAAATTTTGCTATTTTTACTGTGTGACATTTTTCAACTTAGGGTGCGTTTGATTACAAGGGTAGAATTTGGGTGAAAATAAAATGAATTCTAGGGAATTGAATTCTGAAAAATAAATTATTAGAAATTGGAAGTTTAAACTGTTTGATTAGTATAATTTTTTATCTAAAAATTGATATTATTTTTCATCTTTTGGTGTTTGATTGGTAATATTTTTTATAGAATCTGATCATTTCCCTGACATTTTTGTGTTTGATAGGCATTATTTTCTATGAAAAATAACACATTTTTCATGAAATTCAATAATGAAAATGTATTAAAAAATACTGAATGAAACATATACAAATATACACACATATATATTTATACACAATCACACATACACATATATACTCATACACACATCCCCGCACACAACATATATATACATAAATATATATATACACACAGATACACATATATATACGCACATATACATATATATATATATATATGAAAATGAAAAGCATAGTGGATTGCTACAAATTTGCTTTTTGTCCCTCTCGTTCACTTGCTGCAAATATACATATATATTTTCTCTCTCGCTTGCTCGCTCTTCCTCTCATTTGCTTTCTGTCTATCTCTCGTTGCAAAATTGCTTCCAAAGAAGTTGAAGAAGATGAAGACGAGAGCAGCACAGTAGTTGCTGCTTCAATTGTTTGGAAAATCGAAGCTCATCCCTCTCAAGGAATTTGATTTTCATGATTTGAAGAAAAAGGCCATCACGTGACAAGAAATGGAAAAATGAATTTATTGAAAAAACTTGGCTGTCAAACACTGCACAAATGAAAATTTGAGTGAAAAAAATGACTATCAAACGGGGCTTAGAGTTTAATTCATTATACCATTTAACTGTTTTATTTTATAATAATTAAACACACGCGACTGCACACATTACCTGAATTAATTTGAAGGGTGTCTAATTGTTGTAAAATGGACAATGGAAAGACATAAAAAGTCAAAGTTGAGTTAAGAGTGCTACGTTACAAAAATTAACATAGTTGAGGGGGTATTTTTATGTTTTACACTAATTTTATTTGCTAACGAGACGGACCCACGGCGCCCTAACCGGGGGATCCAAAATTGTGGGCCGGGAGCCCGGTTCGCCACGAACCCGGGCCGGGCGGGCAACGAATAATTGTCACGCAAAAACCCTAAACCATATATATGTTTCCAGTTGAAGCATTCAGTTCAGAGAGTGTGTTTGTCAATTCCTTCGCCGGAGATTGCTCTTTCAAAGAGCGGGAAAAGGAACAGCGAGGGAGAGAGAGATGGTGGACGAAGACCAGCAATGGCTCATCAACTGCTTGATTGCTACTCTCGACACCAATCCCCAAGTTCGTTCCTTCGCCGAAGCCTCTCTCCACCAAGCCTCCCTTCAACCAGGTTCCTTCATCCCATTCAATCAATTCCATCTCTCTCTCTCTCTCTGTATGTGTATATGCATGTATGTATGTACGTAAACACAGACAGTAGGGGTGGTGTGCACATGGCGAGTGTGGGAATTTTGTATGGAAGCATATCATGGTAAGTATCTGACATTGTCTTCAGAATACGTCATGCATTCATCTCAAATAATCCGAGCGTGTATAATGAGGATAATCATAGATATCAAAGTTTTATTATAAGGGAAAAAGAAAAGCGAAAATTGAAAATTTCACCATAAGTAATGGACATACAGGCTTCTGTAACAGCTTCGGAAGAGGAAAGCTAATGGCGACATTTTATCAAACAGTTAATAATAGGCAGTCAACTGTGTAATTCAGAACACATGGCAGATTTGATAATCTCGAGACCAATTGGGAATTGTTTGAATGCGGGAACTGTAGAAACCCTAACTACCATGTGCAAAACGACATTCCATAAAAACTATATTATAAATTGTTTATTTGATATAAAGAGAAACCTATAAATAATTCCAGCATAAGAAAAAGGTATAAAAGCTCAAAGCACGGCAGAAAGATCAACCAAAGAAGTGCTTATGGACCAATTGAAGATAAAGATTAAATTTATTTTCTTATTCCAAGTCTCTCTGAAATTTCTGTTTCATCAGAGTTAAACAAACTATTTGTATAGGTTTGCATTTGTGGCTGGTTTGGTTATTGCATACAGGTTTTGTGAACCCATGACTTGAGACCCTTCCAACAAAATATTATTTCAGCACTACGAAGTTGCTTATTCTTGTTGTGGGATTTGGAACATGGATGAGACCTGTAATCCTCAGTATGACGAAACCACTGCATCACATTTTATTCCATAGGAACACAATCTTATTGAAGAAAATTGACTTCTTAGATTTTATTCAACCAAGATTCCTGATTGGTAGCAAATAGCTAGAATATTTGAGATGATACATATATATACATATCAGCAGCTTAATATACCTGGGTTTCATTTGCAATCTTTGGCCTGTCAATGGATGACAAAGAGGGAGAGTAGGGAGGAAGAGACGAATGCTCATTTTTTATCAAACCCAAGCAGTTATAAAAAATGTAAAATTATTTTTTGCCTTTAAATTTTGTAGATGCATAATTCAATTAAGATGACATATCAAAAATTTTGAAGAGAATTTTTAAAAGCAAAAGTTTGATGGGGATTAAAAAACGAGGCTACAGAAAACTTGGCTCCTCCTTTCTTTACAGTAGCATAGATTCTCCTCTAGTGTTGCAGCACTTCTTTTTGATATACCATTAATATAGAATTTGAAATAAAATGAGAAAAAAAGATTGCATACAAAATCAATCTTATTCAACACGTCTAATTGTGTGTGCGTGCTTGCATGTGTTTTTTTTTTTTTTTTGGGTTGGGGTGCTAATTTCAATAAATCCACATATTCATCTCCTATCATTCATATTTTACTTTTACACTCATCATTCTTTCATTTTTATATATTATTTTTTTTATTGAATTGCATATATGCATACCAAATTACTCAAGGTGGTGATTATACCAAAACGACAAAAATGAAATGTGGAATATAGATCATCCCAAGTTAACAAACCATTTTGGAAAAGAACATCTGAATGTGTTTGACATTTTATGAAATGGCACATTAACAATTAACAATAGAAACATATTATGATACAGAGAAGGGGTAAAAAAGAAAAGGGGTGAATCTACATTAAAAATTCTTCACTTCCACCTAAATGCAAGACTAAATCATAAGGACTCATCTCTCTCACTCTCCTAATCAGTCTACCTCTCTTATTTGCCAATTGGTTGTACAAATTTCAACAACCAGCACAACCAATTAGCATTATTCTGAGACAGTGTTTAACATGAAACCACATGAAAATCTTAGCAAAAGATGAACATGGAGAATGCCACCCACAGTTATATTGGTACAGATAGAGGCAGGGACAGAGATTGAGGCAGAAAGAACAAATTAAACAAATGGCTGACTAAAGTTGTCCATGTTTATAAAGGATCTCAGAAAGTTCCACTTTCAGTTCTGAAATTGTGAACTCACCCAAGTTTCATATGGTCTGATCTACTGAGTGGAAGACCAAATCATGGAATCTGTTACTGTTTTGCCTAAAGTAAAAGCTGGATTTATTGAAGAAACCAGGAAAGAATTAAAGATGATGTGGCAGCAGTTAGTTAATAGGACTTAAGTGTATCTAATTGCTTTAGTAAGGGTAGTTTTGACTTTTGTAAAGTTTGTTATCTCCCTTAGATATTTCCGCCTCCCTTAGTCTATATATAGAAGGGTGTGGAGGCCGGTTTATTAATCAATCATTTTTCATATCTTTTTTTCCTTGGGTTCGAGTACAGTGAGAGGCGTGAGAGAGAGCTGTGTGTTTCAAGTTCTTGTTAGCTTCGGTTGAGTATTGTATCCGAGAGTAAAGGAAGAGGGAAGAAGGGGAATTCCTGTACTGGTTTCAGACTTGTTTCTAGTGGATTGTTTGCTTCTTGGATTGCTGGATGTAGTGCCATGTAAATGGCATGAACTAGGGTAATTTGTGTGTGCTGCAATCTGGTTTGATTTCTCCTTTTTACATTCTGTTTTACATTTCTACTTTCAGTATTCAATGTTGGTTTGAATTCGGTGAGATTCTTGAGTGATTCTTTAGAGATCATAGTCTCGGTTTTAACAATTTGGTATCAGAGCTTTAGTTGTTTTTAAATCAAGAAACATCAAGAAACCTTTAGAATCTTTAGAAACCTATAGTAGAGTTGTCTTCCATGGCTTCCGCAACCCCAACCGCCCGGTATGATATTGAAAAATTTGATGACACAAATGATTTTGGACTTTGGAGGATTAAGATGAAAGCCTTGATGGGAAATTTAGGGTTAAAGGAAGCTTTAGTACCCCAAAAGCCTTTTCCAGAAACTGCTACTGCCGAACAAAGATTAGAAGCTAATAATCGTAGGCAAGAAATTAGTGAAAGAGCTTTCAACACTCTAATCTTGAGTTTAGGAGATAAAGTCCTAAGAGAAGTGTCTAAAATGGAAACTGCCGAGGATTTGTGGGTCAAGTTAGAAAGTCTATATATGACTAAATCCCTTTCAATTAGGCTGTATCTGAAAGCAAAATTCTTTACTTTCAAAATGCAAGAAGGGCAAAAACTTCAAAATCATATTGATGAATTTAACAAATTGTGTCTTGATTTGGAAAACTTAAGTATATCATATGAAGAAGAAGATAAAGCCCTAATTCTGTTGCATTCATTGCCTAAGTCATATGAGCATTTTGTAGACATTTTAAAACATGGAAGAGATACCATATCTTTAGAAGATGTTATAGGTGCCCTTAATTCTAAAGATTTACAGCAGAAAGTAGAATCCAAGAAAATAGTTGCTGATGCCCTGTCATCTAGGTATAGATCTGAAAAGAAAGACTCTTAAGGCTAAAGGAAAATCTAGATCAAAGTCCAGAAATGGCAAGAAAACATTTAGATGTTTTCATTGTCATGAGGAAGGACATATAAAGAAAAATTGTCCTAAAAGGAAGCAAGAATTTTCTGATAAAGGTAAATCTGAGTTTTCAAACCCAACTTGTGAGTTAGGCTATGACAGTTCGGATGTCCTTGTAGTTTCAAAACATTCGGATGAAGTGGTATGGGTTTTAGATTCCGGATGCTCCTTCCATATGTCACCTCACATAGAATGGTTTCTGAATTATAAAGACATGAGTGGGGGGAAGGTTCTTCTCGGTAATGATCAAGAGTGTGGAATAAAGGGGATTGGGGATATTAAGCTAAAAATGTTTGATGGATCAACCAGAATTTTGACAGCTGTTAGGTATGTCCCAGAACTTAAAAGAAATCTGATTTCCCTAGGAGAATTAGCTAAGAATGGCTACAGTTACAGTGGCTGTGGGGATATTCTTAAAGTAGCCAAAGAATCTCTTATATGTATGAAGGCAGTCCTTAAAAATGGGATATTTGTTATGATAGCTTCCACAGTATGTGGAGATGCAGCCATAGGGGAAGAAAAGACCTATGAACTATCAAAACTGTGGCATCTTAGGATGGCTCATATAAGTTTCCAAGGGCTTAAAGAACTAGCTAATCAAGGGATTTTAGGTTCTGAAAAATTGACAGATTTAGATACATGTGAAACCTGCATCTATGGAAAATCTGTAAAAACTAAATCCCCTAAGAAAGCATTGCATATCACTAAAGGCCCTTTAGAATATGTCCATTCAGATTTATGGGGCCCTAGTCAAACTCCAACTCATGGTGGAGCTAGGTATTTTCTTTCAATTATAGATGATTTTTCAAGAATGGTTTGGGTTTCTGTTTTAAAAACAAAAGATAACACTTTTGATGCTTTTAAAACTTGGAAAATCATGATTGAAAATCAAAAGGGTGGGAAATTAAAAGTCATTAGAACTGATAATGGCTTAGAATTTTGTAATAAGGAATTCACCCAATTGTGTAATGAAAATGGCATTTTAAGACATCTCACTGCCCCTGGAAATCCTAAGCAAAATGGCTTGGTTGAGCGCATGAATAGGACCCTCCTTGAGAGGGTAAGATGTATGCTATTTCATGCTATTTCATGCTAGGCTTTCAAAAGCATTTTGGGGAGAGGCTGTTGTTTCAGCAGCCTATTTAATAAACAGATCACCTTCTTCAGCCTTAGATTTTAAAACTCCTTATGAAATGTGGTATAATCATAAGCCAAACCTGGATCACCTTAGGGTTTTTGGGTGTATAGCTTATGCACATATAAAACAAGGAAAACTAGAGCCTAGGGCTAAGAAGTGTGTGTTTATTGGATATCCTTCAGGTGTTAAGGGGTATAAGTTGTGGAATTTAGAAAAAGATATGCCTAGAACCATGATAAGTAGAGATGTAACTTTTAAAGAACATTCATTTATTGATCTAAGAAGTGAAAATGAGGATAGGGAAGGAAAAGATAAAGCTGTAAATTTTGAACAGCAACAACAGGATGATATTGCTACTCAAAATGCCCCCTTAGAACCTTTCCAGGATCAGCAAAGTGCTGGTGAAGAATCCTCCAGCCAACACAATCTTGATAGATCTATAGAAGTTAGGGATTCATCAAGCTATGATGAAGAACAGCACACGGACAGTGCTGGTTCATCTAGTACAATAGGAGAGCCTATTGGAGATAGATACAATGTAGGCAGGGATAGACAAAGGAGAATAAGTAGGCCACCATTAGAGGAAGAAATTCTAATGGATCAGCCTAGAGGGTTTAAAGTTAGGGAAAAAGAAGACAAGATCTGCTTGTTGAAGAAGTCCTTATATGGACTAAAGCAGTCCCCTAGGCAGTGGTACAAGAAATTCAATTCTTTATGATAAGCCAAGGGTTTACAAGAAGTTCCTTTGATTGTTGTGTCTACCTTAAACATATTTCCACTAAAATAGCTATTTATCTCTTGCTTTATGTTGATGACATGCTCATAGCAAGCCAATCAACAGCTGAAATCCAAAGTTTAAAACTTAAACTCAAATCTGTTTTTGAGATGAAAGAACTTGGTGAAGCTAAGAGGATTTTAGGAATGGAAATATGTAGAGATAGGAAGAACAAAACTCTTCAGCTATCCCAGAAAAACTACCTACAGAAAATTATGAGAAAATTTCATATGTTAGATGCAAAGGTAGTAAATATACCATTTGCTCAACATTTTAAACTTTCTCATGATCAGTCCCCAACCAATGAAAAGGATTTATCAGAAATGAAGAGAATTCCCTACTCTAATGCTGTTGGCAGCATTATGTATGCAATGGTGTGTTCTAGGCCTGATTTAGCTCAGGCCATGAGTGTAATAAGTAGATTTATGGCCAATCCAGGGAAAGAACACTGGACAACAGTTAAATGGGTGTTTAGATATCTAAAAGGATCAATCGATAAAGTTCTGATTTATGGTGGAGCTGATGTTTTTAAAAATCCAGACATTATAGGATATTCTGATGCTGATTATGCTTCAGATTTAGATAGGAGAAGATCTACAACCGGCTATGTATTTAAATTGTGGAAGTCTACAATTAGTTGGAAGTCTAATCTTCAATCAGTTGTAGCTCTATCAACAACCGAATCAGAGTATATAGCTGTAACAGAGGCTATTAAAGAGTCTTTGTGGCTGAAAGGCTTGATTAGTGAACTCCTAGGATATAATGTGAGGATTATTTTAAAGTGTGATAGTCAAAGTGCCATCCATTTGGCCAAAAATCAGAGTCATTATGAAAGAACAAAACATATTGATATTAGATATCATTTTATAAGAGAAGTCCTTGAGAAGAAGGAGGTAGAGCTTATAAAAGTTGCTGGAAGTGAAAATGCTGCAGATATTTTCACTAAGGCAGTCCCATTGTCCAAATTACTTCATTGCTTAATGTTGTTACAGTTTGATGTGTTTTGATTGATGTGTTTTCAGGATATTTAAGAAGTAAGCAGGGCTAGAAGGCTGAAATTCCAGGATTACTTAAAGCAAAATGGTGGAGAATTGTTACTGTTTTGCCTAAAGTAAAAGCTGGATTTATTGAAGAAACCAGGAAAGAATTAAAGATGATGTGGCGGCAGTTAGTTAATAGGACTTAAGTGTATCTAATTGCTTTAGTAAGGGTAGTTTTGACTTTTGTAAAGTTTGTTATCTCCCTTAGATATTTCCGCCTCCCTTAGTCTATATATAGAAGGGTGTGGAGGCCGGTTTATCAATCAATCATTTTTCATATCTTTTATTCCTTGGGTTCGGGTACAGTGAGAGGCGTGAGAGAGAGCTGTGTGTTTCAAGTTCTTGTTAGCTTCGGTTGAGTATTGTATCCGAGAATAAAGGAAGAGGGAAGAAGGGGAATTCTTGTACTGGTTTCAGACTTGTTTCTAGTGGATTGTTTGCTTCTTGGATTGCTGGATGTAGTGCCATGTAAATGGCATGAACTAGGGTAATTTGTGTGTGCTGCAATCTGGTTTGATTTCTCCTTTTTACATTCTGTTTTACATTTCTACTTTCAGTATTCAATGTTGGTTTGAATTCGGTGAGATTCTTGAGTGATTCTTGAGAGATCATAGTCTCGGTTTTAACAGAATCTCTGGTCTTCTTCACCAAATTGCTTCAAAAAGTGTATCACTTCCTGCTTTTTATTTTTTTATTATTTTTATTTGTGGTTTTCATTTGTGTGGGCAGACTTCATTCAATGTGGAAGAGAGGAGGCAGTTATAAGGTGGAAATTACAAAAAAGGAGACCTATCGCTTATGATTTGAATGTTATGTGATTGCCTTCAGAAGATACTTGTTGATGTTTGGATTGCTAGGTCATTTTTGGAAAATTGAAAGTCTATCAGGGCTTCAAAATCCACTCTGAACTCTGCTCCTGCTTTTAATTGATAGCATAGATGTACCCAAATTAAAGTCGTTGTGGCTTTTATTTCCTTTTAATGTTTGACATGTATATATATTAGCAATTGGCCTTACCATTGGTTGTTCACTTTCTTATTCTGCCTGCATAGATTGGGAAGAAAACTTTGGCCTCTGTGAATAGAAAATGATGTTTGATCTGTGATGAGTTCCTCATCTTCATGTGGAATTTATGGAGACAGTGTTTTGCTTGTTGCACGTTGCTTGATTCTCCTAATTTTTTGCTTGTGGATTGGAGTTCTTCAGCCAGGAACAGAGTTTAGCATTTATGTCTTAAGCTGATGCCTGTATAAGGAATTCAATTTAGATGGACCTAGAGGATTTTTGGTATGTCCCTAGCATTTATGTATTAGCCTTTCGATCTAGGACCTTCATGGAGGCAAAAATTGGCCTGTGAAAGTATGTAGTACTAGTTGTTCTTAGATGTGGTTTCGTTCCGATTTGAGCTGGTTTTGTGTAGAAATGGAGATAGTCTCCTGGGTATTGCGCATTGCTTAATTTTCCTGATTCTTGCTTCTGGAGTGAGTTTGTATAAAAAATTTAGATTTAGATGGACATAGATGTCATGTGACAAGGGGTATTCTTGTAATAAAAGAGGGGCATTCTTGTAATAAAAGAGGATGGGTAGTTACGGGTAGAATGTTGTAGAAGAAAAGGCAATTAGGCAACATGTAATTCAAATGTTGGCGCCAACACACGGAGGATGGGTATATCCGTGGCCATAGCTAATAGGCTTGAATACAATTGAATTCACATTTCTCTCTCATTCTCTTATTCTCCCTCTTTCTCTCAAATTTCTCTCTGCCTTTCTATTCTCCCTTCTCTCACAGTTCATCAATTCCCATGCAATTCCTCACTGCATTGTGAGAGAATTCCCTTGTCAGAATTGAGTTCTGACAATAGAGGACTGGAGTTGGCCATAACCTTTCTGTATCAGCTTTACCTTCTAGAACCTTCACAAATGTAAAATTGAATGCAACATTGCAAGCATCAGAATCTTATATTGTTAAAAGTAAAGGTTAATGACATACATATAGCGATTACATATAGAAGTTTACTAATGACTGTATGTTGGGGAGCACGGATTCTTTCTAAGTGGCTCATAGTTGCAAAAAAACCACTGCCTCATCATTTGAGGACATTTCTGTACAAAAATTCTACAAGGATATTGTTTTCCTAAAGTAAAAAGAATGGCTGTGCTGATACTTATCCACTAATGGCTTTGCAAGTGAGTTTTTATCTAGCAATGAAGAGTTATTACCAGATAGGAGTGCAAACTACTTAGCATCAGAGTCAGACTTGCCTAACTCAACAGTCTTTCTTTTTTATCTTTTTTTCCTGTCTTTGTCATCAGGAATAGGATCAGGACATGGTCAACAATCATGTTTAAGTTGATGTTTTAAGGAGTTTCAAGTAGTCATTATTTTAAGGGTTGCATGTATTTCACCACTTTTTTGATATATGTATATTTTAAAAAAAATTGTTCTCCTTGTGCCTTAAAGGACTAATATGGTGCTACACAAAGTACGAAAACTGATTGGTGTTTATGTGATTTGTTTGAAGGTTTTGGACGTGCATTAGCAATGGTTGCTGCAAATAGGGAGCTTTCATTGGGATTGAGGCAGATATCCTTTCTCAAACTTCACATAACTTATAGTTGTTCCTTTTTCTTTTCTTTTTTTTTTCTCTTTTCATTGAAGGAAAATATTATTTCATCTGTGACTTTGTTCTTTTATAAAGAAATATACACTGTTTCTTATTTGATTAATCAGATCGTGATTGTTTAATTTGTGAGATTTAACTTGCTTTTACCTAGCTGCTGTTCTTCTAAAACAGTTTATTAAGAAACACTGGCAGGAGGATGAGGATTCTTTTGAACATCCTGTTGTTTCAAATCAAGAAAAGGTCCTCTTTTACTGCACATCATGGTTTGTTTATGTTAATTGGTTTCTAGTTATGAGATATGCCTTTTGAATGGAGTGTTTGATATGTTTGTTTTTTATTTGAATGCTATCCCTCAAATTTTATCTTAGTTGGTTTTCAGTTATGAGATAAACTTTTGAATGGTTCATTTATTGTTATTATTATCCCTTCCTCAAATTTTGTTTTGTAAGTAAACTGTTTTCCCTTCAATTAACACATTTTACTTTCTCGATTTCTTTGGCTTGGTTTCTTTTTGGTTTTAAGATAAAATTTTTACTGTATACCTTTGCTTTGACAGATTAATGGACATTTGACAGCCAAAGATGCTAATTTGTAACTTCCATTCGTGTGCAAAATGAGTAGCCATTCAAGGGCTAGAAATCCTCTTAAATGTCATCGGAAGAGGTTCCCTTGAGTTATACAAGCATTTAGATATTGCTGGACTTTGGTGCGACTAATGCTGTGTTCACTTTTCTGTTGCGTACCATTTCATATTATAATTTACATTATATAATATTATATTAATAATATTTTATTATGATGTCATATTATATTATATTACTGACCCATAGCTCTAAGCCAACTATAAAACTAATAAGAGTATAACTCCAATTGTTGATTATTAATATCCCAATAAAAAATATAATAATAATATATTATAATATTAAATATTAATATAAAATATTAGATGAAATATAATATAATATAATATGACATTATTATAATATACTAAATTGTAATATACTAAATATTTTTGTAAAATATTATTAATAAAAATATAATATTAATAATATCATGAAATTAGAAGGGTTCAGCTCATCCCCAACTCACTTCAATCTCATCAAAATCAAGAGGTTGAGCTGGAAAAATTGGTATTGCATTTAACACCTAAACTACTATGTTTGGCTTCAAACTCAAACACAAACAGGTCCATAGTATGTTCTGGACTAAAGGATAACTTCAACATTGGGTCTAGTTACAACTGTGACAAAGATAGTTACTTTTTTTTGTTCTTGTTGAATGGTGTTAAAAATCATTGTTATTATGGAATTAGTGTTTTTTTTCAATTTTTACATTACCATTAATATAGATTGAATGACATCTTAAAATTGGATTAGAGTTACTTTTTCAATATTTTTATTTTTTTAGTTATTATGTTCATAAATATCACCATCAAAAATATTTATTGCTATATCCCTATTGTATTTGTATCTTCTATTTTCTCTCTATCTGTCTATGCACCTGTTTGTTTCCGTAGGCCTGGAAAATGAAATGTCGTCTTGCGAGATAGTTGTAAGTAGAATTTTAAAGATGCTGCAAGGAAGTTTGATTGTTATTCTTACAAACCTAAATTTTTGTTGTTGAGAAAGAATTGAGATCAGACCTTAAATTACATAACCAAAATTCTAGATGTTTTTATGCACTGTGATTCCATTTATAATGATGATTAGAAGTGTGGTAAGATTGTTGATCTGAATGTTTATCAATATGTCTGAGTTGAAGGCCAATAAGTTGCCTAACAAATAAAGAAAACAAAACAAATAATGAAAATAACATGTCATCAGAAAAAAAAAACAAAGAAAAAAACTGCAGACCCATGCTACCCAGTGCGTGAACAGTGAAGAAACAAAAAAAATGCTATAATTCAGGAATGAAAGTAAAAATGAAAGAATAGTTGCTGGAGGTTGTTTCCTTTGTCTGTCCACACTACCAGTGAAAAGCAGGTTGCCAGAGGTAAGCAGGCAAGACATATGTGCTGGTGTGTGACAAAGTATGGCAGACCTCTGGTGACCATCTTCTGGTTTGCCTCTTTCCGACCTATGCGATTATGTTTTCATACTGTAAACAAAGCAGATTCTCCATTGACAAATCAATCTAAAACCTTTTGAATATAAAAAAAATTAAAAAAATTACCAAGGTGTGAAAGGTGCGTGCCTTGCTCCTCAGTGCCTATATGGGTGCATTGCCTCAGCTGTGCAGAGCCCTTAGCTTCACCTAGCACCTAGGCATGGCTTCGCAACTGTGATAACAATGGTTGACTGCAGCTTGTTTTGGATACAGTATTTTCCAGGGTTATTGCTGCAAGGGTTTTACTTACCTTGATTTACAACATAAACTTGCAGTGTGACATTCCCGTATATACTCAGTTGCCAGCAAATACTTTGTTAATGAACTGTGATGTGGTTAACACATCTAAGAAAGGTCTAATGTTTGTGCTATGTGGTGTAAGTGTGTGATAGATACTCCCCCTTTTAATTTATTGCCTATAGCTCTGTTCTTGTTTATCCTTGTTTCTTTGAATAGAACCTGCCCACCCAGCAGTCTGCATTCCCTTTCTCTGCCTTTTTCAAAATCCTTTTCTAATTATTAAATTCATGTTATCAGGAATCTATACGGGGACTTCTTTTATTGTCATTAGATGATTCTCACAGGAAAATCTGCACAGCAGTTGGTATGGCTGTGGCATCAATTGCACATTATGATTGGCCCGAGGAATGGCCTGAATTAATGCCACTTCTCCTAAAGTTGATAAATGATCAAAGTAATATGAATGGGGGTAAGTCTTTGATGCATTTTTTTTTTATTTCACTTGGCTTGAATTTCTTTTATGCACGAATCCTACATAATATTTGGTAATCTTAACTTTTGTCTAATCATTCCACATGTATTGTTCAAGTCTTTCTGCTTTGACTGCTTTCTCTTAGTTTTAATTTGTTTATTGTGATCCAAATTGATATGATTGCCTAGGTTATTTCTTTACCTAGTGTTCCTTTTGAGATTCCATGAGATCATGTTCTTTTGTTTGCTTTGAGTGTGCAAAGGAAGGTTTGTACTTGTTGCCTGATCTTTTTATAGTATCAAAAAATGGTTATGCATCTAATCTATGCTGAAGCTATGCTCAAGTTATTGGTTAATGTATAGAAGACGCTTGTATTCTAGAAGACACTTGTATTCTTTAAGCATGGACATGCCCCAAGGGAATACGCTTAGCTCAAATTATTGGCCTATATATCTAAGAAGATTATATTCTTTAAAGTATGTGCATGCCCCAAGTGTATGCAACTTTAATTTCCTTGTATTTTAAACAATTTTCAGATTCCTCACATGCTGTTCGTGGATTCTGATGTGACCATTAGAGAAGACGCAGTTCCTTTGATAGAAATGTATTTTATTTTATAATGTGACAAGTTGTATCTTTCTATTGCTGATTCTGCGAAGCTTAAATTCCCTTTGTTGGGGTGTTTTGAGTTCTCATGTAACAACCTGTGAGTTGATATGGGCAAAAAATGAGAGAAATAAGTGAAAGAAGGCTCGGGAATCAACCAAGTAATTGACTGGAAGGGTCAGCCGCTGGCTGTAGGTTAAAACTCAGATAAGTGCAGAGATAGTTCTTGTCACGGCAGTGCGGTAACAATTAGCAACTCTCCTGATTCAACGTGAATCGAAGGAGTGTGCTGGAACAGAAAAGAGGAATGGAGAAGGAAATGTAGAAGAAGAGCAAGGGAGGAAGAGAAGTAGGAGGGAGAGTAATGGAGTCTTTGATTGAATTTTTAGATACCTTTTACAGAAGAAGGAGCAAGCTTATATAGCTTGTTCCGTGGGTGCTGCCACTGTAGATCACACCCTCACTAACTAACTAATTTGTCCTATTCTAGCACCTGGACACCTGATAGAATCTGCCATAACAAACTATCCAGCTGGAAAAGAAATACAAGCAAGAGAATAAAATACTAAGGCAATACAAAATAGGTAATATCCGAATCTAATACAAAACTTAGCCGCAAAAATCAGTTGTCTCCCCTATCTCGTCACAGTTCTCTTATGTAACACCCTGTGACTTTGAGCTTGATTTTAGGGGACCAAATGAAGAGATAATTAGCTTCATTTTGAATACGTATAGGCTTAATGAGAGGATTCACATAGTATTAAAATTGTTAAGGCTTTAAACAAAACTTAAAAAACATCAAAGTTGTGCGTTGAACTCCTTGGTGAGGTCCTATGGTGTTACAAGTGGTATAAGAGTTAACCCAGGACCACTACCGCATGGATGCAAGCTAGGAAAGTGTTTTGGATCTGACTTTGGGGCAGATTGATAGATATGGAATTTTTAGCAAGAATGCCAAAGTATTGAAGGAGGGGAGTTTGTTATAATCCAATCCCACGTCGGTAGTCTACTAGGGATATCTTGTGTATATTATTTGGTCTCATGAGCATATGAGTTGTCTTTAACTAGCACCTTTGAGTGAGGATCTGCTGTGTTACAAGTGGTATCAGTGCTAACCCAGGACCACTATTGCTTGGGTGTGGACTACCAAAAGTGTTATGAATTTGACTTAGGTCAAATTGATTGATATGGATTTCTAGCCTGGCAAGGATGCTAGGTATTAAAGGAGCAAATTTGTCACGACCTAATCTCACATCGGTAGTCTACTAGGAAGGTCTTAGGTATATTACTTGGTCTCACAAATCTTAAAATCACCTTCAGCTAGCACTTTTGGGTGAGGACATAGTGGTGTTACAATAGCTTTGAAAAGATTAAATATGGGAGTGGTGTTGTTTGCTTGAGTTGTATTACTTGGTGATATTGTAGAATTAGGTCTGTAGAGTATTGTCACAACCTTGGGTTGGGCTAGGGTTTAAAAAGGAAATTGAGAAGAATTTGAGAGAGAGAGAGAGCAGAAACAGAGAGAATAGAGAGAAAACAGGGGAGATCGGGAGAGAGAAATGTAAGGAGAGAAGTCTGAGTTCAATATATCATTTCATCATAAAATTCTTTTCATACTATAACCTATTTATAGGCTGTCTAATTGAAAGCAGATTCTAGAAACAACACCCATGTGCTCTCAACAAAAATTAAAAATATCTCCTAACAAACAATTGTAGCTCAATTACATTATTGCCCCTCTATTGCCTTTGGGAATGTGACAATTCCCCTCTCCTTAAGAGAGTTTTTGTCCCAAAGAACTTACAGCAGTTGGCCACTGTTATTCATCCAATCTCAGCTTTCCCTATCTGTGTTATTCTTCTTTCTTTTTTTCTCCTAGGCTTTTTTCTCTTTTCTTTTTCGTTCCTGTTCTCTTGCTCTTCCTCTACTAGGACCAACACCAGAAACTGGTCTGCTCCAGCTGAAATGAAAACAAAACTATCATATTACTTGGGACCAAACATATTCATAACAGCAGTGAGATATTTTCTTGCTGGAATTGTCATCATCATCTTGACGCTTGATTTAACCAAAGTCATGGACTCCTCAGCCCCTCCGAAGCCAAGAAAGAGCAAGGGATCAGTATGCCTAGAACCTTCGTCCTTAGGACCAGGCCTCTCAAGGTTCCATTCCTGAATATTAGCCTGTTCTTCAAATTTTGAACTAGGCACTTGGGGTACTGCAATGAATTTTGCTTCCTCTGTCAATTCATTGAATAATTCTTCATTTTTCTCCTATAACCTCCCAATAGGCACATCTTGATTTATTAGCTTCTCTTCTGGCTTATTGCCAATTGTAACTGAATTCATTTCAACAAATTTCTTCCATAGTGGAGCCTCAATATTGTCTTTGGTAGCTGCCATTCCTTCTTTGTAATCCTGAATTGTCCGCTCCAATTCAGGTCTTTCCTCAATTGTAGTAGAAAAATTCCAAACAGACAAATTGCCTTCTAAAACTTTTCTTTTCAAGGAATCAGAATGTTCCTTGGAAAAATATTCAGCTGGAATGCTAACTTGGAACTTCTGTGAAAACAGAATTAGTAAGTCATCTAGCTTGTGTTTGAGGTTAACGAGTTGATTGCGTCCTTCTTGGATTTCTTTTCTTGTTGTAGTTCATTCTTCCTTGAGTCCTTTTCTGATTATGGTCTATTCTTCTTGATAGTAACTTGCCTCCACTTGAATTTGTCTTAAGCCTGAAGGTAGCTTGCAGATTGCCTAACTCATAGCCGAGGTCCGATCGAAAATTAATCACCAAGAAGGGTCGGGAAGTAACAACTGAGTACCATTGGAAACTAATAGTTGAGGAGCATAAAAAATAATTGCCGAAATTTGTTGGGATATGCCTCATGATTGACCACCAAAGTTCACTGGAATTAGCTGGCTTGCCGTCGACGTGATGGCTCGGATTTGCGTTGGATGGGGATCGCCTGGCTCTGAATAGTTTTGATTGGATTTGCTGTCGTCTCGAAAGTTCAATTGGCTCTCATTGCAACTCTTTGTGAATCGCCTATTCTCGGTTATCGCTTCAAGTTGAACCTGATTCAGGAGTAGGAGAAGTCGCACAGTTACAACGACTTTGATCGGCCTTCAAGAATTGCTAGGATTTATCGTCTTAGAATCTGCCCAACTTTGATTTTCGCCTAAATTCTTAACGCAAGATTTGCTAAAATCTTAGCCAAGAATCAACCGACTCTGATACCAAATGTCACAAGCTAAGGTTGGGTGTCATGACCCTAGGAGCAACAAAGGGGTAATATGGTTATAAGCTAATAATAGTTGTTAGGTGATATTTTACAAGTTGTTAGGAGCACATGGGTGCTGTTAGGAATCAGTTAACAGCTAGCTAAGGCCTATATAAAAGCTACTTGTAAGAGGTTGGAGATATGTGTAATGAAATGAAAATTCTATCTTCCTAATTCTCTCTATCCCTCTCTTGTTTCTTCTCTAATTCTCCCGCCCTTTTCTGCTGATTTCTCCCCTCCAATTCTAACATTCTGATTTCTTCCCCCAATTCCAATCACAATCGTAGGTAACCCTAGGAATGTGACATTGGGCTAGGGTTTAGAAAGGAAATTGAGAAGAATTCGAGAGAGAGAGAGAGAGCAGAATTGGAGGGAGAGATTGAGCATAAACAGAGAGAATAGAGGGAAAACATGGGAGATTGGGAGAGAGAAATGTAAGGAGAGAAGTCTGAATTCAATATATCATTTCATCATATCATTCTCCACATACTATAGCCTATTTATAGGCTGTCTAACTTAAAGCAGATTCTAGAAACAACACCCATGTGCTCTCAACAGAAATTAAAAATATCTCTTAACAAACAATTGTAGCTCAATTACATTATTGCTCCTCTATTGCCCTCAGGAATGCGACCAGTGTTTCATCTCTATCTAATTTCATCATAAGAGGAAACAAAATGCATGCTGGCTAATTTTCATTTTCCCTTAATACTTTGTGTATAGTTGCAATGAATTTGTTGAATGTTTGTGCAAGTCTTTGTTCCTTGTTAGTTTGTTTTGACACACTTGTTACATAATTGTAAATCTTTGTTCTCAAATTGTGCAGTGCATGGGGCTTTAAGATGCTTAGCTCTTCTCTCAGGGGACTTGGATGATATGGCTGTGCCAAAACTAGTGCCTATTTTGTTCCCGTGCTTGTATAAAATTGTGTCATCCCCACAGGTTATTTTTTCTTTAATATTGCATTCATTGTTTACTCTTAAAATATTTTTTTGATGTCATATCTTGTTTTAGGCCTTTTCTTCCATTCTTCTCCTGATTCGCCTGCTTATTTTTTTCCGATTGTTGTTAAGATTATGAGTGGTCTTAACATCTAGTAAGTATTTCTTAAGACATGGAGGGTGGAAGGTGTTGAAACTCCTTTTTTTATCTTTGCTTGTTTGATGTTCTGTTTAATTGTTTTTTCTCATACTTTATTGTCCTTTTTTTTGGTTGGGTTGGAGGGTTGAAATCATGGAGTAATCGATGCCATGTCACTTTAAGAGAATCATCATAGTTATAAATTACCATTTTGCTGATATGTCTATTGGGATATCTAATTTCTTTTTTTTGGTCCTTACCTTTTCTCATCCCTCTATGGTGCTTTAGTGTAGACACAACTTCCACTGTTGACTGGATAAGCCTTACTGTCAGAAAACTTTTATCTTCATGTTCATGAGATAAATTAGTTAGAGTGGTGCTTATTGAAGATCAGATGTGTTAGGCATGATTAAAGATGGTTTTTACATTCTAGAAGAAGACCAATTAATGTTCTTAGATGGAATGGAAGAAGTTTGCAGCAAAAGAGATAAAAGAAAGAAGACCAAAGAAAACTTGATGAGATCCCTTGATCATGACATGGGTATAATGACCATACTTTCTGTGTGGCCATGGACACATATGATTGCTTGCTAGAATTCATATAATTGACTCAACCTAGTGGGATTAAGGCTTTGTTGTTGTGATTCATGAAATAAATTGAGGTGGCTGTTAGAAGTCTTTATTTTAATCTGTTCCATGGTCTTGCCTTTTGTTTTGTTTGTTTTAAATCCTCCCTACAGTTTCTCTTGAGTGTGAAGGCTTTCAACAGTCAGAGTATAATGTTTTAGTTGGTTAGGAGCAGGAGATCGTACCATCTGTAGATAGCGGGCAGGCTGGGCTTCGGCCTTATGGTCCATAATGAGGTTGTCAGGACCCTAGGGTGTATGGTAGCTTATAGTAGGGTTGAGTGTAGCAGATTGTTCCTCAGGAGAAGTAGTTAATTCTGTCAAGTTATTAGCAGTAGTTATTTTACTACTTGTATTTTCTGTTTTGTCTTTATAATATAATTCTAGCATAGGAGAAGTGGCTATATAAAGCTACTAGAGCTGTTGTAGATGGATTATTCAGAAATATCAATTGAATCTTCTGATTTCCTCTCTCCAAACTCTCTCTCCCTCTTGGATTTGTCTGTTTCTCTCTCTCAGCTTCTCTTCCTCCCTCCCGATTCTCTTTCTCCTTCTCTTTCTCTAATTCTGCTCTAATTCTTCCTAAAATCAGCCCTAATTCTCTCATTCTACAAAGAATTCACTTCTCAGAATCTGAGGATCCTGACAGAAGCCTCTTTCGGAGATACTTCGCAAAAGCATTTTTTTTTCCTTATCAGGTGAGTAAGTATGTGTGAAGTTGTAAGAAAAATGAACAAGATAAGAGTGTAGCCCTTGTAGGAGCTAATCAATTCCCCTGGAAAACCAAATTGTGGTAATACTGTGGTCCTCTTATTATAATTTAGAAATTGATTATTGGAGATGAATTAAATATTTATATATGGGAGGTGCATGACTGCAAGCTTATCCTTCTAAAGATATTTTGCTCACTTATTTAAGCTTTCTATGTTTTGCAAGCTTTTCTTTGTGTTGCTTAATTCCTTGATATAGGATCTTGGAGCTTTAACTTGTTTAGGAATTTAGAGGTACTGGGTTTCTTGTCCTGATATGAAAGGTAATAGCCTCTTCACTGTTTCAGTGACTGTTATTTTAGAGCCATCTTTACTGCTTCATAGAGTTAGTTCTCATAAGCCCCTTTATTAGGCTAATTTAATTCGGAAGCCCCATTCTTATGTGAAGAGAGGTCCTTGCTTGCTGAGTAGATCAGAGTATAGCAATTAGATAATATGCTCAGAGTGTAAGACCTGATGTTTAAAGCTTTGAGTTGATGTGTCTGTTTCCAACTTCCGTCTAACAATTGTGTGTCATTTATGCATCTATCCCAATGTTCCATAGTTCTTGTCATTAGTTTATTTGATTGTGGCTGTCAAGAAGACTGAAAAAACCAATCTTATTAATCTCAATGAAATGCCAAGACATATATACACATACGCCTATCCTGAATAGGCAAGATCCTAAGGCTAATTATGAAGGATTCTTAATTAATAGTTGCCTAATCTAGCTTAGGAAATATTTACAGGAAGGAAACAAATCATACAGCTATTAATATAATCAAATCAGTCTAGAATACAAAGAATATATGATACAAACACTATTAGGAAACCAATTATAATTCGAAAATCTCCATATTAGGAAAGCATAGAGCCTTCGGCCTTCTAACACTCTCCCTCAAGGTGGAGCGTGTATATCATGCATGCCCATCTTGCTCAAGAACTTGTGATACACATTACCCGGGAGACCCTTAGTTAAGATATCTGCCAATTATTCTCCTGTAGGAACAAAGGGTGTGCAGATCAAGTCACTCTCTAGTTTTTCTTTAATAAAATGTCTATCAACCTCAATATGCTTAGTCCTATCATGTTGGACTGGGCTGTGAGCAATGTTGATGGCTGATTTATTGTCACAATAAAGCCTCATTGGAGATGACCAACTCACCTTTAAGTCTTCCAACAGAATTTTCAGCAACAATTACTCACAAATACCTAGAGCCATGGTTCTAAATTCAACTTCAGCACTTGACCTAGCCACCACATTCTGTTTTTTTACTTCTCCAAGTGACAAGATTTCCACCAAGAAAAGTGCAATAACCCGAAGTAGACCTCTTGTCAACAATAGAGCCATCATAATTTGCATCTATATATCTTCCAAAGTCAATTCGCCTCCCTTTTTAAACAAAATGCCCTTACCAGGAGTTCCTTTAAGATAGTGAAGAATTCTATGCACTGCTTTTAGATGACTCTTATTAGGATAAAGCATGAATTGGCTGGCCACACTTATCGCATAAGTAATGGCGAGTCGAGAGTGAGATAAATAAATAAGTCTTCCTACCAACCTTTGATAGGATTCCTTATCTATTGTACCTTCTTCCGAATCAGCACCAAGTCTATGATTTGGCTCAATAGGTGTATCAACAGCTCTACCACCAAGCATACCAACATCTGTCAAAAGATCCAGCACATATTTATGTTGAGAAATAAATATTCCTTCCTTAGATCGAGCAACTTTGATACCCAGGAAATATTTTAATTTCCCCAACTCTTTTATCTCAAGTTCTTTAATCAAACACACCTTCAAGAGCTCTATTCCTTCTTTATCATCCCCGGTAACAATAATATCATCAACATAGACTAGCAAGGCAGTAATTTTCTATTTTTTTGAATAATGTATAAAGAGAGTGTGATCTGCTTGGCTCTGCTTGTACCATAAACCAACCATAACCCGTGCAAATTGCCCAAACTAGGCTCTTGGTGACTGTTTCAGTCCATAGAGAGCCTTTTTTAAATAGCATACTACATTTTCTCCTTGAATTTGAACTCCAAAACTGGGAGGCACTTCCATATAAATCTCCTCTTCTAAGTCCTCATGCAGAAAAACATTTTTTACATTAAATTGTAGAAGAGGCCAGTCAAAGTTAGCTGCTAATGATAGTAAAACTCTCATTGTGTTCATCTTTACTACTGGGGTAAAAAGTTTCAAGATAATCCAACCCATATGTTTGAGTATACCCCTTAGCTATTAGCCGATCTTTATACCTTTCTAGGGACCCATTAGACTTATATTTCACTGTAAAAACCCATCTACACCCTACCGGCTTCTTCCCTTTTGGTAACTTAGTCAATTCCCAAGTCTGGTTTTTTTCAAGAGCAGCCATCTCAACCTTCATGGCATCCTTCCAATTTTTATTGCTTTAATGCTTCAGATAAGGTTTTTGGAATGGGGATAGAGTGTAGGTTTGTCAAAAAGGCTTTATGAGCTGGAGATAAGTGGGAGTAAGTCAAGAGTAGGTGCAAGGGATGCCTAGTACAGGTTCGAGTTCCCTTCCTTAGGGCAATTGGAATGTCAAGATCATCAAAATTAGGTTCAGATTCTTGATGGGTAGAGAAATTTGGTTCTGATGTGATAGAATCAGGGCAACACATGGGTTGGGGTTTTGAATCAGGGCTTGGATGAGAATCTGGACTTGGTGCAGGTAATTCAGCATTCTTAGGTTTAGGATGTGAGACTTTTCTCCTTGAATGGACCTTTAGTGGAATAGTATAAACTTGTTCCCCATGCATCATATTTAGAGAATCTTGTGGGATATTCTTGGGATGACAAAAAGAAGAGAGAGGAGATGAATAAGGTAGAGTAGGAAAGAACAATTCCCTATCACTATCCTCCAAGAATGCAATCTCCCCCCGAGAATAGGACTTGTTAAAATAGGAACTTTCCTCTACAAAAGTCACATTGGCTGAGACAAAGAACCATTTTGATGGAGGATGGAAACACTTGTACCCCTTTTGAGTGGAAGAATACCTAACAAAAACACATTTCAAAGCTCTCGGATCCAATTGACCTCTATTAGGTAAATGGTTATGAACAAAAACCAGACATCCAAACACTTTAGGATAAAGACTATGAGAGGGACTGAAGTCAGGAAAAAACTTAGAAAGCAACTAAATGGGGTTGTGTGAGTCAAGACTTTTAGATGGCAGCTGATTAATGAGATAGGTTGCTGTTAAGGCAGCTTCTGTCCAATATTTTTTAGGAACATTATTATGAAACAACAAGGCTCCTGTAACAATAAGCAAATGACCATTTTTTCTCTCAGCTACTCCATTTTGCTGAGAAGTGTAGACACAAGATGACTCATGGATTATCCCCTTTAATTTGAAAAAATTGGACACTGTTTGATTGAAGAAGTCTCTGGCATTATCTGTCCGGACTCTTTTAATCTCAACCCCAAACTGATTTTTAATCATAGTGTGAAAGTTTTGAAAGACAGTGATACTTCTGATTTAGCTTTCAGTAGATATAACCACACTACTCGTGTGCAATCATCTATAAAAAGCACAAACCATCGTGCACCTGAGAGATTAGAAATGGGAGAAGGACCCCATATATCACTATGAATGAGAGCAAAAGGAGAAGAACTTCTATTATTATTGAAGGGAAAATAAGCCCTCTTATGTTTAGCAAATTGACAAACGTCACACTGAAATTCTCTAATATCTAATCCCTCAAACAAAGAGGGAAACATAAATTGAAGAACACTAAATGATGGATGGCCGAGGCAAAAATGATGAAGCCAAAGCACATCCTTATTGGATTTCACTAAGAATGATGCAGGAGAAACCCTTTTAGTAATCTGTTCACTAGGACTTTCAAGATGATAAGCCCCTCCTTCACTTTAGCATGCCCAATCACCTTTCTCAAGTCCTTTTCCTGAAACTCACAGAAGGTAGGGTAGAAGATAACACGACAATTAGCATCATGGGTCAATTTTTTAATGGAAACAAGGTTGGTGAATAATTTAGGCACATGGAGAACGTCTTTCAGGGTTAGGTTTTCATTTATCAAGACATCTCCTTGTCCAACCACTGTTGTTAAAGACCCATCTGCTAGAATGATTTTCTTTGTACTAGGACAGGGTTTATAAGACAAGAATTTGTGGGAAAGAGGAGTCATATGTTATGTGGCACCGGAGTCAAGGATCCAAGTATTTTTAAGGCTTAAATTTGAAGCATGAAAAGCAATAGAAGTGGAAGTTATACCTGTGAAGGCTAGATTAGAGGTTCCTATCGCACTTGCTGTCCCCGATTCTTTTTCAAGCAGTCCCAGCAAATTTCTTAGCCTCTCAATTTCCTCCTGCTTTAGCTCCATCAGTCCAATCTGTTCGGAACCTTTTGTTTCAGTAATCTGTTGATTATTGGGAATGTAAGCCTGCCCCTTTGATGGACCTCCTTTAGTTGGTTTCCCATGCAACTTCCAGCACTTTTCAATCGTATGCTGAGGCTTTTGACAATAGGTACACCACAAATCATCCTTGTTTGTGGTCTTAAATGGCTCCATAGCCTTCCTATCTCTCCTTGGCAGCCTCTATTGACCACGCCCTTTCAGACTAAGCAGGGCTGAATTTTCTATATGACCAGTGTCCAACATCACCCCTCTTCTACCTTCTTCTGCTCGTACTATCAATATTGCCTCATTCAATGAAGGCAATTCCATTTTGCCAAGAATTTGCATTCTGACTGCATCATATTCTGCATTTAATCCTGCTAGAAAGTCGTAAGTCCTCTCTTTCTCTACTGAATTCTTGAAAACAACAGCATCCTCGCCACATTTTCATTTGGATGCACTGATAGTGATCCAGCTCCTGCCACAAGGTTTGAAGCAAATTAGCATACTCGGTTATAGACCAAGTTCCCTACTTAGTAGCTACAACCTTGGTTCGAATCTCATAAATCTGTGCAACATCATTCACCTTTGAATATGTTATCTTCATTGCTTCCCAAGTTTCTCTAGTAGTTATGAGAAACATCACAGTGTCACTAATTTCTGGAACCATAGAGTTCCAAAGCCAGGACATTAAGAGTGAATCTTCTTCATCCCATGTAGCGTGTAGGATCCGTCCCCTTGGGACCGGTTCCCTCTAAGTGGCTCAACTTTCCCGTACCTTTCAGGAAAGTCCTAATCAATTGAGACCACTTAAGATAATTTTTTCCATTTAGCCTATAGGTTGCTTGGATATTTTGTAACTCCCCATCGGAAGTTAGATCACTGCCAGAATTGCTCGTGAAAGGAACTTCAATCATGCAGACGGATTCCACAGAGTCGGTCATGTTTCCTAGGTTGGGGAAGAAAAAAGGTGATTGGAAATATGGCAATAACAGCCAGACACAGTCAAGGCGAAAGGGCGAAGAACGGCATTGAGGGCCGGAGGGTGGGCTGAAACTGGAACACAGAAAAAGAAAAACAATTGAGGCCGGAAATCAGAGGGCAATTGGAACCGGCTCTGATACCATGTCAAGAAGACTGAAAAAACCAATCTTATTAATCTCAATGAAATGCCAAGACATATATACACATACCCCTATCTTGAATAGGCAAGATCCTAAGGCTAATTAGGAAGGATTCTTAATTAATAGTTGCCTAATCTAGCTTAGGAAATATTTACAGAAAGGAAACAAATCATACAGCTACTAATATAATCAAATCAGTCTAGAATACAAAGAATATATGATACAAACACTATTAGGAAACCAATCATAATTCGGAAATCTCCATATTAGGAAAGCATAGAACATTCGGCCTTCTAACAGTGGCGCCACTAGTTGAATAGCTACTATTTTGCCCAAGTTTTGTGGTCCTACTCCTAGTTGGAAACTATTTGACTCTGGAGGAATGCTGCAATAAAATCTTAGAAACTGGTCATACATGTTAAAATCTCTTCCTTTTTTCTTACACAAAATTTGTCTCTTTGTGAAGCATTCCCCGTTCTTCCTTTAGTTCTCTATTCCGTTCTTTTTGGGGTCACATAATGTAACAAGTACTCAATTTTTCGGATTATTGGTTCTGCTGTCTGTGTTATGTGGACTTTTTGTCATTCCAATAATGTGAGTTTGTTTTCAGCTTTGAAATCACCTTGCACTTGATACATCAAATTTTGTGCAAATTGTCAAGTTGGTTTCTTTGGAAAAGTCTGTAGCTAAGCGTCGTTGATGTGCATTTGATTGTGGGACTTAATTTGCAGACATATGACAAAACCTTGCGTGCAAAGGCTCTTTCGATCGTTCATGCTTGCGTTTCTGTGCTTGGTTCAATGACTGGTGTATACAAGGTTTTCTCTTAATACTAGAGTTTTACACTGCCCAGATTCAAAATGTGACTAAATTTATATGTGTTAGTAGGAAATGACTGATATACTAGTCCTTGTTGTTTAGACAGAAACTAGTGTTCTCATTTCACCAATGATTCCAACATGGATGGACCAGTTCTCTGTTATCCTAGAACATCCAGTTCAATCTGAAGATCCTGATGACTGGAGCATTAGAATGGAGGTTGGGTTTGTGTCTTGGCTTTTTAAAATCTACCGTCTATCTTTTTCATAAATTTGAATGAGCAAGTGTTTGTAATATATTCTTTTTTGTTTCAATAATCTACGATGTCAGGCTTTAAAGTGCTTGAATCAATTTGTTCAGAATTTCTCAAGCTCTACAGAAGGGCAATTTATAGGTAAGTTTGTCATTACCTTTCTCAGTGGAAGAAATTATTTTAGAGGCCTTCACTTACAGCTTGTTTATTCTTTTGATCCTTCAGTTTCTTGTGATAGTACTTTGTTTTTCCAGTTATTGTTGGACCACTGTGGCAGACATTTGTATCCTCTCTTACGGTATATGAAAGATCATCAATTGAAGGTGCAGAAGATCCTTTTCAAGGGAGATATGATTCTGATGGTGCAGAACAGAGTCTTGAGTCGTTTGTTATTCAGGTAAATGGTTCATGACCTTTGCATGTTTGTTTTTGGTGTGATTGTTTGCAGAGTACTGTAAAACTTTTGAATTCCAAAAAATACCTTAATCTTGACAACTAAAGTCTATTATTTTTTATATTAATTAACAGGCTCTTTCTTCTAACATAGGTGCCTACAATTATGCATTACAACATCATCAACACCACCACCAAACCTTAACTCCACTAAGGGGGTAGCTACGTGCATTTAGGTTTACTAGTTATCTCTATCCGTGACCATATCTTTTGTGAGGCTATTATATCCCATGACATGCTTAAGAGGTTTTTCTCCGAGTTTTCTTCTATCTCCCTTGTTAAACTTTTTCCAATCCCTTCACTCTTTTCATATATCCATCTATTAATAGTTTTATTCTCATATATCTAAACTATCTTAAATGCATCTGCACATTTCAATTGAGTCCAGTCCAAGTTTTTTGCTGTTAAATCTCATTTATTATTATTATTTTATTATTTGGCTGCACCTCAACCTATCAATGATATACATTATTCTTAAAATTGTATTCTTCTTAGCTAAAAATGATAATCAATTATCATCTGTGAAAAATGATATCATAGGTGTAGGCACATATGCAGCTACTTTAGTATTAGAAGAAAAATCTAATTCAAGGTTTGTAAGTATAGTCCATAGATCACCAAGATTAGATTCAAAATTTTTCTATTTATGAATTTCCAACCTAGTAACTTGACGTGTTGATGCAGTACGCGATGAGAAAACAGCAATCTAACAGCAAAGAAGGCTCCAATAGGGAAGGATTGAAGTGGAACGAACAAAGGGTTAGGGTTTCTGGAAAATCCTCTGATAATTTCTGATTATAAGATAAACGGCCCTAAAAGAGACTCAACATAATATATATGGTAGGGTTTCAGTAGCCTAGATATCCTGGCCCTTCTGGGGCCTCCAAATAAATAAAAAGCAGCACATGCTAGTCACATGTGATGCAGTATGGGAGGAAGAATCAGCAAAAGCAAGAGCAAAAATTGTTCAAAAACAGTGTAAGATTAAATGTAGAATGAAGATATGTAATTAGGGTTTAAGAAACCCCAAAAGTTGAATGAGAATTAAAACTGCTCCCTAAAAAGTCTCTTAAAAGACTATTTATATTAGGTTACAACTATAATATATCCTAATCCTTGATCACAAAGGAATCCATCTAATCTTAGGAATCTATCTATTTTAAATGTTACATGCTAGTCACATGACTACTTATTAAAGCTAATAAATGAAAAAGTATTTAGATAACTTAAATACTAAGCAGAATGAAACAATTAAAAATAAAATAAAAACACTTATAACAAAACAACTGCCCCTGCATCAATATGACTTCATTAAAAGTCACATGCTAGTCACATGCCATCACAAATAAAAGAAAACGCAAACAATCTGAACCAACAGAAGACAATAAAATTAAATAACATAATAGTAAATAATTATGCTCCAGCATCCCTTGTTTACGCAAATTCATTTTTGTGAAAAATATGTAGTGCCAATTTGTTGTGAGGAACTTGCTGCAATCCTAAAGAATAAATAGTTAAAGAGGAGTTATATTTAGGATAGCCAGGAGTTATATTTAGGATAGCCTTACTATTCTTCCTGAAGTTCTTGAAGTGTCTCTCAGCGATCCCTTTGTTTGATTTATAGGTAAGGATCTCTGTTAGTAGTGGCTAATTGGCTTGATGAAATATTCAAGAGACAGAAAATAAAGAGAGTACAGAGTTTCTTTGTATCCTTCAAAAAGTGTAAGGCAACCATTTTATTCTTTTATGTATACTTGGATAACGGCTTCCCTACCTAATGTTGAGAGAAGTAGTTCTATTCGTCCTGTACAAAGGAATATTAGTTGCAATTCTGTTAAGTGTGGTTATAGTTTAGTTAAGTTTGTTAGTTAGGACTTGTCCACTTGTCTTTGTATAGCTGTTAAGGTTAGTTGTATCGCTAACAGAATCTGTTAAGTTCAGTCTATAAATACTTAACTGCTTTTTTGTTTCTAATGTCAAGAATCATTTTTGGCAAATTTCAGTTTCAGTTCTCCCTTTTCAGTTTCTTTCTTTTTCTTCATAAAAGCTCTCACTTCATGATATCAGAGTAAACGACTTGTGTTAATGGTTGGAAATCACGAACAATTGAGTTCTTCTTCTCAAAGTTGATCCTGTCCTTTTATTTTGCCTTGCACTATGATTTCTCCTTCATAGCCAGAGCTTTCAATTACAGTCCTATCAAACTAGATTGTAACAACTATCTATTTTGGAAAGCTTCAATCTTGGCGACAATTAGGGATTTTGATTTTATCTCCTCCATCAACAAATAAAAAAAATCTCTAGTCAAATATCTACCAGATCTAGATTCTGGTGATCCTAATGTATAGAAGGTAAATGAAGAATATCTTGCCTGGCTCAAATCAAATTAGGTACTCCTAGGGTGGCTTTTCTCTACAATTGACAAAGAAGTTCTTGACATTGCTTTTGTGGTGAATAAAGTCAGTTAGTGTTTATCTTCTCCTAAATAGCAACATTGGTTTGCTTGCAAAAGGTTTATATTGTCTATTGAGGTTTATATAGATGCAAATCATGTTTGGTGTAGAGTAACATGCAAATCCACAAGTGGATTTTGTGTTTATCTTAATTTGGAGTTCCAAGAAACAATCAGTGGTTGCAAGATCAGCTGGGGAAGTTGAATATAGAGCTCTAGCACAGGGACTTACTGAAGTTTTGTGGCTAAAGTCTCTATTTGTTGAACTGGCCTATTCATTTTCTAAGATTCCTATCATGTGGTGTGACAATATTGCAGGTAAGAATATTGCTGAAAATCCTGTCTCACTTGCACACCAAACATATTGAAATTGATGTTCATTTTGTTAGAGAGAAAGTTGAAAACGGTGAGGTGGAGATCAGATATATTCTAACACAATATCAAACAACTGATATTTTCACCAAAGGTCTGCCTAGAGATAGGTTTCTCTTTTTATATAATAGACTTTGCCTAACATTGTCTCCTAACTGTGCTGTTCAAGATAAACTACTGTGGTTCTATGAAGGATTATTCAAGATGATTCAAGAATAGTACTATAGTGCACTCAACAAAAGACTCTCAGATCTGCACAAGTTCCAAAGTCTAATTTGAGGGGGAATGTTGAGAGAAGTAGTTTTATTTGTCTTGTACAAAGGAATATTAGCTGCAGTTCTGTTAAGTGTAGTTATAGTTTAGTTAATTTAGTCAGTTAGGACTTGTGCACTTGTCTTTGTACAGCTGTCAAGGCTAGTTAGTTGTATTTCTAACAAAATCAATTGAGTTCAGAGTCTATAAATACTCAACTGCTCTTTTGTTTCTAATGTCAAGAATCATTTTTTAGTAAATTTCAATTTCAGTTCTCTCTTTTCAGTTTCTTTCTTTTTCTTCATAGAAGTTCACACTTCACCTAAAGCCACCTTTCTGTACCAATTTGATTACAGACTTGTACCTCTTCTGCAATTTCACCTATTAAACTCATGACCGGCTTTAGTTTTTCATAAGTACTTGGGCACAGAGAAACACCAATCCCATATTCTTCTTTCCCCTTTCCATTTGACAGATTATCTTTCTAAACCAATCATCATTATAAGCTCAATACCATCAGGCTTTCATTGATGCCAAATACCACATACATTTAAATTATCCTCGTGATCCTGTAAATTTTATGGCAGTTCAGATTGTTTGTTCCTATCAACGTGACACTATTATCAATGGTGTATGTTACCAATAACCACTATAACAAGCAAATGCCTTCTAGAAACAATTAAAAACTTTATGCTAAATAGGTTACTTGGAGCTTGTTTTGGTATGAGGACTGGGAAGAAGGCATGTTGCATCCCAAATGACCTAGAACATGGTACAATATGAACAGCTTGTATAAATCCTACTTAAATATGCAGGAGCAATTTTTTGTTGAAGATTAGTGATGATGCACAAATTGGACCACCAATATATTTATAAGGAAGAAAACGTACTATACGACCGAATATTGCAAAAAAGAAACGGTGAGACTGCCGAGGGGTTAGCCGTGAAAGCTACTCTGATGCCTAAGTTAGCCATGGAGCATGACACAAAAGTCAGAAACCTAAAGATTGATTGAGAATGCTTACTCTGGAGGAGAAATCTTCCTTTATTTATAGTAGTCTAGAGATAATTCTTCGCTTAGGATTGTAGAAGGAAATAATGTTGATTAGCTGTTGTGTATTTCCTTATGCTGTGTTACAATTGTATTGTATTGCTTCGACTGTAACTGTTATGATTTCTGTCATATTGTTATTAGTAAGGATTGGATTAGTTAGGCGGTTAGCTGGTTGTTGCAACTTGCAACAACTATTTGCTATCAAGGATAGCTGAGCATAAATACTCAGCTATACCTTCATTTCTGTATTGATTCGTTTATTCAGTAAAGTCTTTCTGCGAGATCTTCTTTCTTCTTTCTCACATTTTCTTTCTTGCACCTTGAAGCTCTTGCTTAAAGGATTAGGTCTCCTTGTTGGATAATGACTAGGAATAGTTATCCTGGACAATTTTGAGGAGATATGTTTTATCCCCTATGACCACCTTCCTAATTTGGGAGAAGGGATTTATCCCTAGTTTATTAGGATTAGGATAAGTCATTAGATTGTAGGAAATATTCTCAGATCATGAGCTTTATTGCTTAATTTTAGGAGGGAATCCTAATAATATTAAGTAATCCAATCCTGAGCAGGATTTGGTTTGCAAAAGACCCCCCCTCTTTTTGGTTGGGGCCGAATAGAATTTCGAGGCTGAGGGTGCCTTGATTAAGAGGACCGAGGTGGAGGATGGTTTGGTTAGGCGGATTGAGACCAAGGGTAGCTTGGTTAAGTAGACTAAGGCTGAGGGTGGCCTAGTTAAACATACTAAGGGTGTGGGTGGTTTGGTTAAGCTACCCAGGAGCCATTCGAGTTGAGCCTCGAGTATCTTCAACTAGTCTTAAAAAGTTAAAGGTCTTTTATCCTTCTTGTAGAAAATTAGTCAACTTAAATTTGACAAAGAAAGTGGACTTATTCTATAAATGTTGAAAGTAGAAAAGTCCTTTTTCTTCCCTCAAATCACTCTCACAGTTGTGTGAAGATGAAAGATCTGTAGCCAACTTATTAGAGGTAATTAAGTGTTGTTAAAATGTGCTTGCCCCATTTCTCATGTGCATGCATGTGCTTATGCGCAAGGGAGGGGCCGCATATGCTATTCTATTGACCTTGGCCTGATTTTCTACTGGATTGAGCTTTGCTTGCTGATGTATGTCACAACCATCTCCAATTCATTTCTCTCTCCTATACATAATCTATATGCTTATGAGAGATTAGTGTGTGTGTCACTAATGCTCTTTCTGTTTTGCCATTATGGTCAATTAATTTGTTAAATAAATCTGAACATGCAGCTATTTGAGTTTCTATTGACCGTTGTGGGTTATGCAAAATTGGTAAAGGTGTGTTCCACAGTCCTTAATCATGATTCTTTCTTGCATTGCTTTATTTGTTTTGCATATGATAACCTTATGCATTATGTGTGTAGGTTATTGCAAATAATGTCAAAGAGTTAGCATATTATACCATTGGTTTTCTGCAGATGACAGAGCAACAGGTAATCTTGCATTTGTTTTGGTCTTAGTTTGGTTCCACATTGTATGCATGATTCATTTCGTGCTTCTTTGGCTTTGGGTTAATTTATCTTGTAAATTACATATCCTAATCTCTAAAATTTTAAACAAATTGTATCTAGAGCATGGGTAAAAGCTTGCCAGTCTCTCTCAATTCAAGTGATTATGTAGCATTTGCATTTGTTTCTATTGAAGTGTATTTTGGTCATCAACATGATCAACAACTATTGAATTGATTATGCTTGCAATTGGGACATCTGAGCAGTGTCCTTCATTTGCTTTTTGTTTTTTTAAACATTAGTACTTCTGTTTATGCATACTGTTATGGATGCTTGTCTTAGAGAAAAATCTGTAGATTCTGAATCAGAACATTTTTTCCATCAATTGTGCCTTGAGATCTTTGTTCTTGCAGAACATACACATGGATAACCTGAGCAATAATGATAAAGAAAGAAAAAAAGGTTAATTTCAAACCTCTTTACAGGGTTAGTGTAATGACGGGCATCCAATGGTGTTGTGATGGCTGTAAAGGAAGATAATGGTGTAATTTTTTATGTAACCATGATTATTTGTCAATTTTGTTTGTTAATAGCTCTTAGGCTTCCTTGTTTTTCACAGAGAAAAACACCAAACGTGTTTCCTTCCCCATTTTGCACATGCTGCTCTTATTTTCTTACAGATATTTATGAGATTGTAAAAATATAACTAGTTGTAATGGGGGATAGTAGAGGTCACTTTTGAAGTGAGTGACAGAAAAAAAATAGAAAGAAAGAAAGAAAGCATTTTATGACCTAACCCCTAAAGACAAGCTTCATGAGAAAATAAATTGAGGTTACTTTTTTTTAATAAGATAAGTTCATGTGATTCTATCAGATTTATTTTTCCATGCCCAAGTGTTAGTTGAGAAATCAAAAAAGTGGGGATGATTGATGTTTCCTATTTTCTGAGTGCCAGAAGAGTTATGGGCCCATGTTATATTCTATTTTATTATATTTTTTTGTTGACAACATTTAAATGGTGCTATTGGTATGAGTTACTGGTTCCTATATGGGGAGTGGATGTTTATCTGGTCAAGTATATGTTTTTGAGTTTGTTGAGAACTGTATAAACTTGGTAATGTTCCAATTTAAACATGAGAGACAAATTCAGTCAACAAAAGGTTCAGTTGATGATATGCTGAAGGAATATGCAGCTAAATTTTGAAAACTTCAAATTTAGAATTTACTGAAAAAATGTTTAACATTACTTTCTTATATGGATGAACCTTTAGGTGATAGAAAATAAGTGAAATTTTGGCTTACTTCACTACCATTAGGGAACATCTTTACAATTACTGAGTAAACTTTTTGAAAGTAACCTGAAAATTGTCAAATTCAGGAGAGGTAGATTGGCATTGTGCCTTTGAATGGAATGAAACATTTTTAACTTGAATGCTTGCTCTCAATCTTTTGCTTTTCCTATTGCCTTATTTGGTAGCATACAGTTTTAACAATAGTGAATTCTGTTGTCTTTTTCTTTCACGGGTAGATCACCTTTTCCTTTCTCCTCCCCTTCTCTAAGATTTATGTTTGTTCGACTTACTTCTAGGTTCATACTTGGTCAATGGATGCTAACCAATATGTTGCTGATGAGGATGATAATACTTATAGTTGTCGCATTTCTGGTAAGGTCTCAGTCTTATTGTTGATCTCATATGGTATGTGTGTCAGGTGTTGTCATTTATCTGTTACTTAAGCAAAGTTGTTGACCAAGTATATAGCAATTATTCTTTCTGTCTTTGTACATGCTAGGCTGTGGAATTCTGTCATTTTGTTGGCCTTTTTTTTTGTTGTTCACCGGGGGGGGGGGGGGGGGGGGGGGGGGGAGTTTAGTTCCTTCTCTTATGTTCATATTGAATTTGACAACATTTATTCTTTCTGTCTTTGTACATGCTAGGCTGTGGAATTCTGTCATTTTGTTGGCCTTTTTTTTGTTGTTCACCGGGGGGGGGGGGGGAGTTTAGTTCCTTCTCTTATGTTCATATTGAATTTGACAACATTCCAATCCTTTATCCCATATATGGGATTGGCTACTTGAATTATAACTCTAGCCATTTCTATCATTTTTAAATGTCTCCCACCAAGTTCTTCTTTACCTCTTCTATTAATCAGATTGACTGATAATTATTGTGTGATTATCTTATCTAGGCTCCTGAACTCTCTGTTACTGCTGTTTATTTCAAAGACCCTTTTTTGCAGGAAGTCTTTTACTGGAAGAGGTTGTTACCTCTTGCGGTGTGGAGGCAATTAATGCTATAATTGATGCTGTGAAAAAACGACTTGCTGAGTCCCAAGAAGCAAAAGTTGCTGGTTCTGCTGCATGGTGGAGAGTAAGTATTTGGCTTTGTATCTTATGTAGGGGTACACAAATGGATTGAAGAACCTGAGAACCAAACCTATCCAATCATATTAGTTAACTTCTATTTGGTTTCCAGAGGGCATTGGTTCTGTGGAAAAATATGGCCATATCTTTCATTGAATTGGTAGACATATATATATACAGAAGCTGCTTTCCTAGATATAGAAACAAATCTCCTAATTGAGAAATCTTCTATTCATAGAAATACATAATCATATCCTAATTACAATTTTAAATCTACAGAATATTGACTAATCACATATAATCAAAGCCTTGATTTCTCTGCATTAATTCGCAACACTTCCTTTTAAGCTGGTAAATAGGCATTGTCCATTCCCAGCTTGATTATAATCTTGTGAAAGACTGGACTATTGATTCCTTGGTTAGGACATCTGCTAGTTGTGATTCATTTTGTATATAAGGTGTACAGATAAGACCACTATCTAATTTCTCTTTAATAAAATGTCAATCAACCTCAATGTGTTTTGTTCGGTAATGCTGCACAGGATCGTGTGCAATGTTGATAGTAGACTTATTATCACAATAAAGTTTCATATGGCCATCCCACTTGAGTCTTAGATCCTCCAAAATAATTTTCAACCATAGCAGTTCACATATACGCTGTGCCATTGCCTAAAATTCTGATACTACACTTGACCTTTCCACCACAGGCTGCTTGTTGTTCCTCCTATCAACCATGGTAGACCTCCTATCAACCATGGTTGCATAATCAGCATCTGTGTAGGCGTTTAGGGTGAGTTTACCCCCCTTTTTTGAATAAAATCCCCTTTCCTAGGGTACCCCTTGAGGTAGTTAAAATTCTGTAGATTGCTTGCAGGTAAAGTTCCTTGGGTTTGTGCATGAATTGACTTACTATGCTAATTGCATAGGCTATATCCGGCTGTGTGTGAGATAGGTAAATTAACCTGCCGCCCAATCTCTGATATGCTTCTTTATCTGTGTCCCTATCTCCCTCAGCTTCACCAAGTTTGTAATTAGGGTCAATTGGGATGCGGGATGGATTGCAAGCCATTTTTCCTATGTCTCGCAAAAGATCAAGGACATACTTGTGTTGGGATATAAATATCCCCAGTTTGGACCGTGCCATTTCAATACCTAGAAAATATTTCAAATTCCTTAGTTCCTTGATCTCAAACTCTTCAACCAAACATTTGCCCCAGTTCTGCCTTTTATTTTCCTCATTTTCTATCATTATAGTGTCATCAACATAAACAATAAGGTCTATAATAGAACCTGAACCTGAGTGTTTTATGAATAAAGTATGGTTCCCTTGGCTCAGTTTGTAACCCATGTGTTATTCAAGTTTTGCATTGAGTGGCTAGACATTCTAGAAGAACTCGAGCATATTAGGTTATAATCTCGGTAGTGGCAAATTAGGAGTAAAAGGGCTAATTTGTGTGTATTTAAGTGAGGGGTAGTAAGGGTATTGCGTACCGATTATTTTCTCTTGTAACTAACGCCCCTTATGTCTATAAATAAGAGGCGATAGGTAGTATGTCGAGTACTGAAATATGATCAATCTCATTGAGTCTTGAGTCCTTAGTTGTTAGGGACAAAATAATTATCACCGTGTTCATCTTGGCTATTGGGGCTAAGGTTTCTTAGTAGTCTATTCCATATGTTTCGGTATATCCTTTAGCTACCAATCTAGATTTGTATCTTTGAAGTGTCCCATCTATTTTATACTTGACTGTAAAGACCCATTTGCATCAATCGGTTTCTTTCCTTTTGGTAAATCCACAATCTCCCGTGTATTATTCTTCTCCAGGACCTACATTTCAACATTCATAACATTCCTCTAGTTTTCACAGTTTAAAGTCTCTAATAATGTGGTAGGAATGGATGCTAAATGTATGTTGGCAAGGAAGTTTCTATGAGGTGGAAAGCATCTTTTCAATGATACAAAGTGAGAGAGTGGATATAAGGGATATTTTGTACACTCTCTAATTCCTTTCCTTAGTGGTATAGGTAGATCAATATCAGTCATGGAATCAATGTTAGAAGGTGAGACAAGAGGTATTACCTCATTTCCAAAAGTTGGATTTGATGATAGGTGCAATCTTGGTTCAGGTTCTAGATTGGTCCTTCTTGAGTAAATCTGTGATAACCGTTTGTCAGTAGTGGTCTTTCCCCTTTAGTTTGGGAACTAGGTTGTAGGGAGCATTCAAGTTCATGGGTTTGTGGATTAGATTCAAGTGTAGGTTCGGGTAGCGGGTTTGGGTTTTGTTGAAGTAGGGTCAAATGTAGGTTTGAGTAGAGGGTTAGGGGCTGATGGTAAGTCAAAGAGGAACAATTCATCCTTATCTTCCATACTTGAGGTCTCCCTTTGAAGATAAGGGTGAGTAAAATAGGGTCCGGCTTCAACAAAGGTAACATCCGCAGAAATCAGAAAATTTGTTAGTCGGAGGATGTAGCATTTATACCCTTTTTGTGTCGAAGAATAGCCCACAAAGACACACTTAACAGCTCTAGGATCCAATTTCCCTTGATTAGGGCTTTGAACAAGAACAAATGAAACACACTGGAATACCCTTGGGCTAAGATGATTTGTGGTAGGAAGATCAGGATAGAACTAGGATAAAATTGCCATGGGAGTCTGAAAATCTAACACTCTGGAGGGTAACTGGTTGATGACATGAGTGACTATAAGGACCGCTTCCTCCCAAAATTATTTAGGCACATTTTTTTGAAACAACAATGCCCTAGTAGTATCTAGGAGATTGTTGTTCTTTCGTTCTGCAACTCCATTTTGTTGAGGGGTGAAAACACAAGATGACTCATGAATAACTCCTCTTTGAAGGAAATAGGTGGAAAGAGTTTAGTTGAAATAATCCTTTGCATTGTTTGACCTAAACTGTTTGATTTGTGCCCCAATTTGATTTTGGATCATAGAAATGAAATTGGGGAGAATGTAACTCACATTAGATTTAGATTTACCTGAAGATGATGGTTTGTCAAGAGTACTTAGGAAGTGCCTCAACCTTTCAATCTCTTGTTGAATTCCTTTGGTTAGTGGGTCTGTTCTTCCCCTTGTGGGGTTGTCATATTGGCTTGCCCTTGGCTCTAATATTGTTGTCCACCTTTATTTCCCCATTTCTTGCTTGGTGCCTTTCCATTCAGCCTCTAGCACATCTCCCTAGTCTGCCTTGGCTTCTTGCAAAAAGTGCACCACAGGTTATCACGGTTGTCATTGTCTGTGGATTTGGAGATTGTATTTCCATTCTTGCCAATTAGTTGGTCCTTAAATCCATGACTTCCTCCATTTGCCATCAGTAATGAGGCCTTAACTGTTTTAGGTTCCAACATTACATCCCACCTACTTTCCTTAGCTAGAATAATCGAAATCACTTCATTAAGTGAAGGTAAGTCATCTTTGCTTAGGATTTGAACCCTCACCTGATCATATTCCACATTGAGACCTGCAAGGAAGTCGTAGGTTTGATCTTTTTCTATGAAAGCTTTCAATGTGGCTGCATCATTATTGTTTTTCATCTCAATGACCTAGTAGTGATCCATCTCTTGCCAGAGCCCCTTTAGGAGATTGGCATACTTGGTCACATTTTTGTTCCCTTGCTTTGTTGAAGCTTTTTTGGACTTCAATTCGTAGATTTGGGCTGCATCTTTAACCTTCGAGTATGTCTATTGGATAGACTCTCAAACCTCCTTGGCTGTTGATAAAAACATGCAGGTGTTAATAATTTTGGGTGCCATGGAACTCCAAAGCCATGCAATTGTCCAGCCCCTAAAATGGGCTGGAGTTGAATCGGAATTTCTGAGAAATTTCGTTAGAACAGATTTAGAAAGAGAGAAGAAAGAGATAGAGAGAGATGAGAGAAGAGACTTGAGAAAGAAGAGAGTTGTTATTCATTCCAAAACTGCCTTTCTGTTTCATCATTTCCTTATTTATTCATAGGTAGGTTAGTTAGTTCTAACCCCCTCTCTCGCCTTCCATTCTTATTACAAAAATACCCCTCAAGTCCTAACAATTCCCCCCCCCCCCCCCCCCGATGAATTAATTCTTGTCCTCAGAATTTAGAGCAAGCTGATAGCATGGGGAAATCTTGTCAGTACATCTGGCAGGTACTCCCAAGTTGGCTGATCTAGCGGTAAATGGGACCATCGAATCAGCACTTGAGTAATAAGGGCAACTCCTCTATAGATCACCCTTTTATCTAAAATTGCCCTGGGTTCAATATGGGTTCTTCTGATTCCTCCTCTATAAGTGGTAAGACAGCAGGTGATAGGCCTTCATTTCCCTCCTATTTCCCTCCTCCACAAGTGGCAGTGAAGTCCCATTAGTGGCTGTCACTCCTTTAGCCTTTTTTAATAAAGATACGTGAAATACCGGATGTATTCTCACATCTTCTAGTAGTTGTAATCGATAAGCCACCTCTCCTACCTTTTCTACAACTGCATAAGGCCCAAAATATTTTGGATTAAATTTGGATATTGCCCTCTTAGTAAAAGCAGGCTGGAAAAATCTTCTGACCTTCAAAAATACTGCCTCCCCCACATTGAACTTCCGCTCACTTCTCTTTTTATTTGCATAGTGAACCATTCTACTCTTGGCAGTTGTTAATTCTCTTTTTAGCTCTGATAAGACTTCTCTTCTTTTCTGAAAGTATTGTTCTACATCTGCCATTGTAGCAGTAGAGTTGGAAATGGCAAGAAGTAAAGGTGGATTATACCCAATCACAGCTTCAAAAGGGGTCCGTTTAATAGCTATATGATATGTAAAATTGTACCACCATTGAGCAAGTGATAGCCAACGGTGCCAACTCCTAGGCCTAGCGAAACACATACAACGAAGGTAGGCCTCTAAACACTGATTTACTCTTTCCGTTTGTCCGTCTGTTTGTGAATGGTAGGCTGTAGATAAGTGTAGACCCACTCCCAAATTCTTGAATAATTCCTGCCAAAATCTACTGGTGAATATCTTATTTCTATCGGACACAATGGTCTTGGGAATTCCATGAATTTTAAAGACTGAATCCAGCAATACTCTGGCCATTTCTGGAGCTGTAAAGGGGTGTGTCAAACTAAGGAAATGAGCGAACTTAGTTAAACGGTCCACAATCACCAAAATTGTATCTTTTCCTTCTGATTTCGGTAAGCCTTCTAAGAAATCCATTGAGATGTCCTCCCATGATTGATCTGGAATTGGTAGTGGCTGTAATAACCCTGGTAGAGCTACTGTTTCATGCTTGCATCTTTGGCACACTTCACATTCCAGCACATATTTCACCACAGTTTTCTTTAATCCTGGCCAATAGAAAAAACGTCTTACCCCTAAATGCTCGCCTATTGCTGATCCGTGCATGGCCCTCAAAATCCGTAATTTCAGCTGGTCATCCTCTTCTACTACAATTCGACCTTTGAACCGAATAAGTCCCCCAACAAGCGTATGGCCCTGTTGTTCGGTAGTTGTTATTGCTAATTGCTGTAACAATGTCTGCAACCAAGGTGTCTGGTCATAACTTCTCACCACTTCCTTCACCCATTCGGGAGTTACAGCTGATATGGCTTGGCAGACCCCCTTTTCTTCTCGTCTTGACAGCGCATTTGCCACCAAATTCTCCTTTCCTCTTCGATATTGAATTGTATAATCTAATCCCAAGAGTTTAGAAACTCCTTTCTTCTATAAATGAGTGTGTAAACGCTGTTGAAGCAGAAATTGAAGGCTTTCGTGGTCTGTTTTAATCACAAACTGATTATTTTCCAAGTAATGGCGCCACTTTTCAACGGCTACCAAGATTGCTATCAGCTCTTTGTCATACACACTCAAGCCTAGGTGTTTAGGAGCTAAACCTTGGCTTATGTAAGCCAATGGTTTCCCTTCTTGCATGAGGACAACACCCACTCCACTATCACAAGCATCTGTTTTAACAACAAACTGTTTTGAGAAATCTGGAAGGGCTAAAACAGGGGCTTGAGTCATGGCTTGTTTAAGGATTCCAAAGGCTGCTTCAGTTTTAGGATTCCAATGAAAATTGTCCTTCCGCAACAACTCTGTCAAAGGGTGACTAATCACTCCATAATTTTTGACAAATTTGCAATAATATCTAGTCAAGCCTAAAAAACCCCTTAACTCCTTCACATTCTTAGGCCTCGGCCAATTCACCATTGCCTCTATTTTTTTAGGATTTGTACTCACCCCTTTAGCTGAAATGACATGGCCTAGATATTCCACCTCTCCTTGAGCAAATGTACACTTAGACATCTTGACATATAATTGATGAACTCGCAAGATCTCAAATGTGGTTTGGAGGTGAGATAGATGGGTTTGTAGGGTTGGGTTGTAAACAAGAATGTCGTCAAAGAAAACAAGTATAAATTTGCGAAGGTAGGGACTGAAAATCTGGTTCATCAAAGCTTGAAAGGTGGCTGGCATGTTGGGTAACCCGAAGGGTATGACAGTGAATTCATAAAGCCCTTGCTGTGTTCGGAAAGCAGTTTTAGGAATATCGATGGGTCTCATTCTAATTTGGTGATAGCCAGCCCTTAGGTCTAGTTTAGAAAAAATGGTAGCACCATTGAGCTCATCTAATAGGTCCTCAATGATAGGAATAGGAAATTTATTCTTTATGGTAAGGGAATTGAGCTATCTATAGTCTATACAAAATCTCCAAGTGCCATCTTTTTTTTTGACAAGAAGGACTGGAGAAGTAAAGGGACTTTGGCTAGGTTGTATGATTGAATTGTTTAGCATGTCCTTTACTTGTTTCTCAATTTCAGTTTTCAGGGTAGGGTTATATCGATATGAGTGAATATTTACAGGTTTTGTGTTGGGTTTAAGATGGATAGCATGGTCTAAAGGCCTTTGGGGTGGTAGGGTAGTCGGTTCTTGGAAGAGATCCTGGAATTCATGCAATAATAAGTGCAAGGGATCCTGAGTATTTACCTCTTGACGAAGTTGCAGTGTAGTTGCTGCTGTCCTCATGGATTGTGGTCTGTCACCTTCTTCCTCCTCATACTCCATTGCATGAATAGAGTATAATTCTGCAATCTGCTCACCTTTCCGGTTCATTAGCTTATGTAACCTCCTCCCCGATATTATTTTGCATTCCCCTTGATCTAGGCTTCCCATCAATGTCAGCTTTTGGCCTTTAACCTCCACTGTCACCTCCAGCTTCTTGAAATCAAATGTTAGAGGACTTACATTCTTCTTCCAATCAACCCCCAACACGATATCACACCCCCCTAACTCCAAGACTCTCAAGTCTGCCACAAATTCTACTCCTTGCATTACCCACTTAAAATTCGAACATTTATGGTTGCTGTACATTCTGTCCCCATTAGCGACAGTTACTGATAGTGGGTTGGTTCTGGTCATTTCACACTTGAGATCTTGGGCTGTTTTCTTGTTCACAAAACTATGGGTGCTTCCGCTATCAATCAGCACCGCTAATTTTCGTCTTCCTACTTGCCCTTTGACTTGTATGATCTTCCCCATAGGCCCCCCTTTCAACGCGTGAAAGGAGATTTGTCCTCCATCATCCTCTTGTTCTTCCTCAGCATGGGGCTCTTCTTCTGTATCTTCTTCTGTCTTTTCATCATCGGAGGCCTCCATTTTCAACATTAATCTCTTACATTGATGGCCAGGTCCATATTTTTCCCCACATTTGAAGCATAGGCCTAATTGGCGCTTCTGCTCCAATGTTGTATTCTTGCTTGTTCCTATTCCATTTCCATTCTTAACACCTCCTTGGTTTGTTCCTCCCATACCCAGTTTGAAATTGCTTCCCCCGAATGGGATTCCCCCTTTGTTGACGGCCGACCCTCCTTGTGGCCATGGCCTATTCTTCTTGAATACTATCTCCCATGTTACTTCTTGGAGACGTGCTTTTTCTGCTGCTTGTCTTACTGACACTGGCCCCAGCATCTTTACTACGGATCTTAAATCATCTCTGAGTCCGCTAATGAAACTCGAGACGAAGTAGGACTCGAGCAAGCTCGGATGAGCTGCTCCTATCAACGCCTTTAATTCCTCGAATCTTCTCATATAATCTTCGACTGATCCTTGCTGTTTCAATTTGTTAAATTCTTCAATCGTGTCCGCTAGATTCCGTTCACCAAAACGACCACACAATTCGTTGGCAAAATTGGTCCATGACACCCATCCCCCTTCTGATTGCCTCCAACTTTGGTACCACGGATCTGCGGTATCATCCAAATAGGCCGCTGCCATCGTCACCCTTTGTTCTTCTCCTATCCGGTATAATTCAAAGAATCTTTCACAGCGTCGCACCCACTAGCGTGGTTTTGATCCATCAAAGATTGGAATTTCCAATCTTGGCGTTGGCGGGTGTTCCCCATCCAATCTCGACTCGGAATTCCTGCCATGGATTTCACGTTCCCATGCATTCCTTTCCCCCGTTCCTCTCAGGCCTCCTGGTCTCGGTAATATTCCATTGCCTCTTACGTCTGTCTCCATTCTTGGAACAGACTCTTCTTGCGATCGAAATTGTGGCCATGTCGACATGATCGCAAACATGCGATCTATCTTCTGTCAATAAAAGTCGGCCCATTCTTGACCCTTTTCCAGCTCCCGTATACTGTCTTTGATGGCAGCTAAATCTTCCCTCTAGATTGTCATATCCTCCCTTTGGATTGCCACGTCTTCTCGTTGGGCCCTCACATCTTCTTGCGTTTGGCCCATTAATCCATCAAGATTCTCCAGGCGAAGCTCCAGTTGTTTCAGGCGTGTTCCTTCCGCCATGCCTTCGTGGTTGCTGCGTTGGACCTTCCGTCACCTTCTAACTGTGCGCCAGAAGCCGCCGAAGAAAGCTTAGCTCTGATACCACTTGTCCAACCCCTAAAATGGGCTGGAGTTGAATCGGAATTTCTGAAAGCTTAGCTCTGATACCACTTGTCCAACCCCTAAAATGGGCTGGAGTTGAATCGGAATTTCTGAGAAATTCCGTTAGAACAGATTTAGAAAGAGAGAAGAAAGAGATAGAGAGAGACGAGAGAAGAGACTTGAGAGAGAAGAGAGTTGTTATTCATTCCAAAACTGCCTTTCTGTTTCATCCTTTCCTTATTTATTCATAGGTAGGTTAGTTAGTTCTAACCCCCTCTCTCGCCTTCCATTCTTATTACAAAAATACCCCTCAAGTCCTAACAGCAATTATCATAGAATCTTCTTCATCCCATGCTACATAGGCTGGATCTTCCTTCTTTGGTTCGGTCCCTATGACATGACTAATCTTCCCTTTCCCTTTCAAAATGGTTCAAATCAATTGCAACAATTTGAGACAATTCTTCCCGTCCAACTGGTAGGCAGCATTGATTTGCTGCAATTCTCCCGATGGCTGAAGCAACGAGGGTGTTGGTGTTTCTCGTGTCATGAGAACTAACATCGCTAGTGGTGGCAGACATCTTTAGTTAATGGAAAGGGTTGGAAAAGAATGGGAAGTAAGTTACTATCGCAACAATGAAGGCTGTGGTAGCAGGCAAGGCTAGGCAGCAATGACAGCTGCTGCTGATGGGTTGTCAGTAGCAGCGGTAGGGCGACTGCAGATTGGTTGGCGATGAAGGTTCAAGAAAGAGAGTCCTAGGTTTTCTTAGGCTCTGATACCATATGGAGAAATATGGCCACATCTTTCATTGAATTGGTAGGCATATATATACAGAAGCTGCTTACCTAGATATGGAAACAAATCCCCTAATTGAGCAATCTTCTAGTTACAGAAATATAAACATAATCATATCCTAATTACAGCTTTAAATCTATAGAATATTGACTAATCACGTATAATCAAAGCCTTGATTTCTCTGCCTTGATTCACGACAGGTTCAGTTCTGGTTCTTGTAAATCAAGAACTAACTTGATTTGGTTCTGGCTTAAGTTGATTGGTGAACTGAATTGGGAATTGTCCCAAACAGAAGCAATTCAGTGCCGACCCTCAGTGAGTATATAAAAGAGCACTATTTCCTTCACAAGATTTACTAGGAAAATACTAAATACAAGTAAACTAAAAGCATACTCACCTTCCTTTCTTTAATGATACAGCTATAAACCCACTTTTCTGAGAATGGGACTTACATTTTTCTGAATGAACACCTTGTGCATATAAAATACAAAACTAGCTGGAAGTAGTTAAAAGCATATTTCCATTGAGTTGAACATTAGTAGTTGTCACTATTACCTTCACCATTGAAGCAAAGAGGAAGATTTTTGTATATATTGATACATAACATGCAGATATATGTGTGTGTATAAAGTGTTGGTATCTACTGATACATACCATATACATGAAAATACAAATATAGGGGCAGAAATAGAACAAGTGTGAGCTTATCAGCAACTTGTTTGATACTCATCCTGCATCAACCAGAAGACTATTCTTAATGCTTCCTTTTTCTTCATATTATGGGTCTCCACCCTTTGAAAAGGTTGTGCCAATCAGTGCTATAATTGTAGAGATAACTAATTTTTACATATTCTCAGAGTTGAAGAATTGATGTCCCATAACTTATATAAAGTTTATCAATTAATGCAAACATGTGGATTTGAACTGGACCTAGCCATTGGTTGGTTTAGTTCACTTGAAGGGTTGGTTTTGGTTTTGTGCTGTAAATGTGGAACTGATAATTAGTTTGCTTATCTGTGAAGCTTCAAACCAAATTGAATTGACCTATGTACACCCCTCTGTAGCATTTTATATTATCATTTTGAACTGTCTACTGAATTTTGAGAACTAAATTTTTGTAGATAAGGGAGGCTACACTTTTTGCTTTGGTTTCTCTGTCTGATCAGTTACTTGAAGGAGAGGTACTTAAAAGAGACTTATCTCTTATGCTTTATTCTCTATTATTGACCTTTCTCAGGGGTTTGTATATTCATCAACAGATATTGATCTTTGGTTGGTCGGTATGTATGTTCTGCAATTATTGAGTTGTGTCCCCTTTGTTGTCTCCTTTTGGTGAAGTTTATTGTTAGTTCTGGAAAAGATTAATTTGTCTGTATTTGATCTTTATATTTGTACATGAAGAATTCCTGTAATTTGCTTATTGGACAATTTTAGGGTTCTAACGGGCAGGATGTTGAGCTCAATCATTTACTTTATCATGAACTTTGTCCTGTTTTCCACAAGAAACTCTACTGGATATTTTTAATTCAATTTTCAGGTTTCTGGACATACTGGTGTCTTAAGGAACCTGTTAGAGCAAATAATTGCTGAAGATATGGGAACAGGTAGCTCTTATTTTCTCTGGGTGTCCTCAGACTGCTAGCTGCTATTAAGTTTGTTTATTTCTGTTGTGCAGGGGTACATGAATATCCATTTCTTTTCGCACGTGTGTTTTCATCGGTTGCCAAGTTTTCCTCTGTGGTAACTATCATAAGAAGTCAGTTATTGTTGTTAGCTTATTCTCTAGCTTGATCTCTTCTAATTGAATTTCTATTGTTTGTACAGTTAAGCCATGAGGTTGTTGAGCATTTTCTCTATGCTGCAATTAAGGCAATTGGCATGGATGTGTAAGTGTTTCTATCATTTATTTAGTTGCAAAACAATGTAAGAGAAGGAGATAATTGGTGGTAATTTTGTCTGTCTTCAGGCCCCCACCAGTGAAAGTTGGTGCTTGTCGAGCACTTTCTCAACTCTTACCTGATGCAAACAAGGGAATCCTTCAGCCTCATATAATGGGTTTATTTTCATCAATTGCAGATCTGCTTAATCATGTAGTGCACCGATAATTCCTTTTACTTAACTGTAGAAATATGTACCAGTACTTATGATTTCTGTTCCGTAGGCATCTGAGGAAACCATGCATCTGGTACTTGAAACACTGCAAGCAGCAATAAAATCAGGTTAGTGTAATACTGATTATTCCAATTTTCTTTGAGTGATTTTGTTCCTGTCTCCAGTATTGCTATTTGCTACCTTTCATTTCTTGCTGTAATATTGATCTCTTTATTTGTATTTTGCTTATTCTAGGTGGTGAAGCATCAGCATCTATAGAGCCTATTATCTCCCCTATCATCCTAAACATGTGGGCATCACATATTTCAGACCCTTTCATTAGCATTGATGCTCTTGAGGTTCTTGAGGTAATGTTGCTGAGTCTTGTTGGTCTTCCAGGTCAATACCTTGTGCTAATCTAACTGTCCTATAAATATCAACTTGGATTTGGTAGTTCTTTTTTTAAAAGAAGTTGAGCTTTTTATATCTCTATATATCTTTAATTAGTGATTAACAACTTTCCAAATAGGATGAAAGTTTGAACAACCAAAATCTTAGGGCACTCACAAGGTACTCTCTTATCAGTTTTTTGTTCACGGTTCACCTTTTGTGTGAGTTTTGTTTCGGTTTCTTACTGTCTTACAAAGAAAGAGAAAATAATAGAAAACTCTTTGATATGTGCAATGTTTTGTAAACAATAGAATCAAAATAAGAAAATTATTTGATGGCCACCAAAAATAAGAAATATATGGTGCAGCCTAGGTCTTAGTTTTATCCCTCTTTTTCGATTCAAAATACCTAACTAATAAGAAATTCCCTCTTGACAGTGATAAATGCTGTATATGCAAATCCTGGATATGCAAACATGTGGACTTTGTCTTCAAAAAGATATGGAAAGAAATAAAAAAGAAGACGAGAAAGAACAGCATTGGGTAGGTGTAAATCAATATATTGAAATGATCAGACCTTAATTCTACATGGTAGGGTCGGCTACATGAATTCTAGATGTGTAGTCATTGCTATTCATGGTCATATATCATCTGAAGGCCAGTATATCTATGTCACACATAAGGGTTTCTTGCCAAAGTTCCTTTTTTTTTTTTTTCAAGGTTTTTCTCCCTTTTGCTGCAAGTCTTTTCAATTTGATCTGTTCACCTTACTGATATTTTTAGTCTCCCTCAAGCTCATTTTGCTAAATATTTGTTTCATTTCATCCACTCTCCTCAGAGGAACCTTTGTTTACATGGCTGTGTTGGTCCCTTTATTCTAGTGATGGCTCAACTCAAGAAGGGAGAGGGGTCAATTGATTGATTCAATTGAAATTTTGGTTAATTCTAAATTTTCTTTCAATTCTTGTATATATATTTATAAACAAAACACTCTATTAATCTTGATGAATATAGACTCCTTTTTAACCCATTGTGAAGTAATTGTCACGCTTATTTAAATATCCTTATGTGATATGACTGCTTGGAATGAATAATCAAATTGAGAAAAAAACAATCAACACAGGAACAATCACAGAAAGATCATGCACAAAGGCATGCAACACATGTAGTGGTTCAAGGCCATTCATTCCTATGTCCACTCCGCTAGATCAAGCTAATCCTGCTTTCTGCTAAAATAACCCTGAGGTTTTAACTAAAGTTCACCTTAGAAACTTCACAACCCTACATTAAGTGGGCTCTAGACAGACGCACCCAACCAATTGGCGAGCAACAACTTGTTTCCCTCCAAACCAATAAAGGTTACAATAAGATTACAATGCTTGTCCACTTAATGGACTAATGATGATGAAAATTACAGCAACAGAAAATACAATTGAAAATTATAGGCTTTACACAACAGTTGTCGAAATGCCAACAAGAAGCTTGATCTTCTTTGTTGGATCAATCGCATAATGTTCTTTCCTCAAAGTTTTGTCTAGCATCTTCAGCGCAGCGGCGTATGGATGCAGTAAAATCTTTTCGCATAGTGTTTGATCGTTTTGAGCAGCTTTCCTTTATTCAGACTTGGCATTGGCTACAAATAGGAATCCACATGTAGAGTTGAAAAAGTATGAGATATTGATTAAAAAAATTGATTACTCAGGTTAAAATAGTAAAATTCAATTGTAGTCAAGATTTTTTCCTGTCAGGTGGCCTTTGTTTTTGGCTGACTCATGTTCTCTGTTTGCCCCTTTTTCAATGTTAATGGGAGGGAAGGACTAGATATCTCCTCTAGCATAAAAAAGCTAAGGGAGATAAATAATTTATGATCCTAATACCTTAAAAATATGCAGGTGGAAAAGTTCAAGAAAAGGGATTTGTATTGCTGTCAAGATGTACAAGTACCTGAACTGCATAAATCATCTTGGAATCATGAACAATATTATTCTTTTAGAATTTGATATGTTCATAGTTGTGAAAGGTGATAGGCGCATTGAGGCGCAAAGGGTCCTAGAGCTTGAGGCGCAAGGCGAGGCGCGCGGCACACCTTTTAGAAAAAAACTCAAAATCTTGCAAAATCATAAACAACTATCAAATTATCAATAATAACACATGCATATCATTCATGATTCATCATCTTCAAAATTCTAAACTAACAACATCAAAGTTGATTCATTCATCATACAAATTTTAAACTAGAAACATCATTAAAGTTCAAACTCAAAGTCTCAAACTCAAACAAGTATCAATCATCATACAAAGTTCTAAATAAATACATAAACACAAGTCCACAATCAATAAAGAAGTTGTTGAAGTATGTCTTGATTTTCAGAATGAAGCTTGTTATTTGACCCGACTCGAATATTTGGGACAAGACCTAAATGTGGATTTTTCATGAGAGCTGTGGTGGTAGCGGAGGGCTTGGGGGGGTGTGGGGGGGGGGCTTTGCCCCCTGAGGTATGGAGCAGTCCTAATCTCCAAATATATATATATTATCATTTGCCGCTTTGAACTCAAAGCCAAAGTTGAACCCAATTGTGATCGAGTTTGTTTAATTCTAATTTTAATCAAATAAAACAAGTAAAAAACTCACAAGAGCAGACTGGAACCAAGAAGAGGGGAGGTTGGAACACAGAATGGCAGCTGGTTTCGGTGGGCAGCAGGTTGCTTGACAGCTGGTTTCATGAGGCGCGCCTCACACCCTGACGCCTCGCTATGCAAGACGTGCGCCTCCTGGAAAATGCCTCGCCTCGGCCCAGTCGAGACGTCGAACTTGCGCCTTAGGGCGCCTTGCGCCTAGGCACGCCTTTAACATCTATGGATATGTTTATTGAATTTCTTAAAGTATGAGATTCAGGGTATGCTTAAATTGAAGAGAGTTTTAGGTAATAAATAGATTATAAGATTGGAGTTGTGAGTTGTGAATGGTTAGGTTTTGAAAATGTGCTCTTGATAGCTTAGAAATTGCTAACCAAAACAATAATATTGGGACTTATTTTAAAAGGGAAATTGTGTATATACTACTCAGTTGAACTCTGGATTTGCTCTAACAACTTTGCTGTTGTTCATCCTTTTCAGGCAATAATGAAAGCTCCTGGTTGTGCCCAACCCCTTGTTTCTCGCGTTTTGCCTTATGTTGGACCGGTCATAAATAAAGTATGGCTTCATGCACTTGTGGATAAATTTCATTCAGGTGGAGTGGTGCACTATCAAATTATATTTAGTCATCTACTTCTAAACTATCCCTTTGAATTTGTCAGCCCCAACAACAGCCTGATGGTTTAGTTGCTGGAGCATTGGATCTTTTGACGATGTTGATAAAGGCAAGTCACACATGTGGTGATATGCAATGTTTTACTTGGCTAATCCATTTTGTGTGTTTGGAGAGCATCTTCATTGTTTTTTGATGTTTTACTAATGGTGGCTCACATTTGCACTGGTCAGAATTCTCCTAATGATGTGGTGAAAGCTGTATATCAGACATGTTTTGACGCTGTTATCCGGATAGTCCTTCAAACAGATGATCATAGTGAGATGCAGGTTCTAGTCTTTTGCTAAATGGCCATCATTATTTTCTCCGGGTTAATGTGCCATTCCCCCCTCTTTGCAGTAGTCAATGTGCTAGTTGCACCCAAATTGTAGCGATGGCTTATTTATTTTTCTATTACATTGACCAGAATGCAACAGAGTGTTTAGCTGCGTTTTTATCCTTTGGAAGACAAGAGTTACTTTCTTGGGGTGGTGATCCTGGATTTGCAATGAGAAGCTTGCTTGATGTGGCCTCGAGGTGGTTCCCTCATTCTTTCATTTTGTTTTATACTTGTGTTTTTCTTTTTGAATCATGAAAGTTTTCAGGTACTTATGCTGCCTGATGCACAAATTGTCAGATCTAGCAAAATGGCTGAGCATTCCTCTTACTCTTTTAGTTTCACAAGGGTCATGTTTGAGGTGGATGTGATAGTGAATTTTTGCCTCATTAACTATGTATGTACCCAAGCTTTTACACTAGTGAATTCTGCAGTCCTCATAAATTGTGGCTGAGTTAGCATTGTGGTGTACTGACTTACAATTAACAGAGAGCATGTTCTGTCTGGCTGCATAATGTTAGCAGTTTGAACACTAAATTCAACTTTCTTATACTTATACGTATACATATTTTGCTTAAGAATAAAGGAGATATTTAAAGTTGTGAAAATTATAGAGGGCTCATGCTAATGAGCCATACTAGGAAACTTCTTGAGAGAATAATTGAGAAAAGGTTAAGAAGAAAAACCAAGGTTTTTAAGAACCAATTTGGTTTTGTGCTTGTTAGGTTAACTATAGGAGCTGTCTGCTTGCTGAGATGTCTAATAGAAAGGTTCAGAGATGAATAAAAAGATTTGCGTATGGTATTTCTATACTTGGAAAGAACCTGTTAGAATCCTTAGAGAAGTCTTGTGGAAGGTGAAAAAGGGGTAATTCAAAGAAGTCTTGTGGAAGGTGAAAAAGAAAGGAGTTTGAATTACCCATATAAACAAGAAATGCGCATTATGACTTATGGAGGAGATACTAAAGCTTTTCTAATTACAACTAGATTACATCAAGCATCTGCATTGAGTCATTACCTCTTTGCTCTTGTTATAGATGAACTCACAAAACATGTTCAAGAAGACTTGTCTTGGTATATGTTATCTGCAGATGATATCTACTTCATGGGCGAAACAAAAGTTGTAAATAATGAACTTGAATTATGGAAAAACACCTTAGAATCCAAAAGTTTTAAATTAAATAGTTAAAAACTGAGTATGTGAAGTGCAGTGTGTATATAAGTTTGGATGATAGTACTTTGAAAGTTGTAGATCAAGTTATATTAGGAAAGATAAATTTTGATATCTTGGATCAATTGTTCAAAAGAAAGGGATGATTATGGAGGATGTTACTCATAGAATAAAGGTAGGACGGTTAAAGTGGAGAAGTCCATTCAACATTTTATATGATCATAAAATCCATTTAAAGCTAAAAGGGAAGTTTTATTGAATGACTATAAGACTATCTTTGTTGAAAGGCTCATAATGTTGGGCAAATTAAGCACTAACATCTGCAAAATAAAAGTGTAGGCGAGAATGTTACAATGGATGTGTTTCCATACAAGAAAAGACCAAATAAGAAACATGATGATATGTAATAGGGTTGGAAGAATGTCTATTGAAGATAAGACGCATGAATCACGATTAAGATAATTTGAACATGCGAGAAGAAGACCGATAGATACACCTATGAGGTGAGTGACTGAATTGGATGAAATTTAAACAAAAGAGGGAGAGGAGTACCAATGAAAATTTGGTTGGAAATCCTTAAACATGATATGGGATATACATGACCTCGCAGAAGATGTGACATGGATATGTTGAAGGTCTAGAATTCATGTAGCTGACTCTTCCTAGTGTGATTAAGGCTTGTGATTGTTGTTGTTTGTATATGTATGTATGTTCTGCGACCTTGATCTGTTTATAGCTTTTTTATTTTATTTGGTTGTTCAGATAATGGTTATCTCATCTGTTTAGACTTTCAATGTCAAGGAAGAATATCATTCCTTCTGATGTCCAACTTTTGCATTCTTTCTGATGTGTCTTGTGGCACATTATTGAAAATTTCTCTGGTTACCTTTTATGTTTCTTTTGTCTGTACCAATTGATCTGTTGGGCCCATGCATCCAGCAGCTAGTCTTATGCTTTTGCTGCAGGTACAGCTAAGCATTCTATTTCTGTATCTTTTTTTTTTTTTTTTTTTGTGCTGTATGACATCTTCTATGTGTCTTGCACCATGAAATCTTGAGTTTTTGAGTAAAACTCATCTGGAAACAGAAAATCATTAAGGCTGAATTGTTGATCATGGTTGCATTGAGTCACTCAACAGTGACTTTTCTAGGATAACTCAAATTATCTCCTCAAAGACCACATGTCAGGGATCTTTTTAAGCTTCTGGAGGCTTAATTTTGGCAGTCCGTGTGCAGGCTTTTAGACCCTAATTTGGAAAGCTCTGGATCACTTTTTGTTGGGAGCTACATTCTGCAACTTATTTTGCACCTGCCAACACAGATGGCACCACATATCAGAGACCTGGTTGCTGCTCTTGTCAAGCGCATGCAATCCTCTACAATTTCTGGATTGCGGAGCTCACTGATACTCATTTTTGCTAGGCTGGTATATTACTTGAACTTTGTTAATGGAACTCAATTTTCTCCCAATGTTTGGGATGGTTCAGTTTTGTGGTGCTTTTAAAGCAAAATTATTTTTATTAAAAAAATTTAAAAGTAGTGTTTGGTTAAGAACCACTTTGCTTTTAAAGCACAACTGAAACTTATAAAAAAACATGTTAAGTTGCTTTAAATTAAAGGCACAACAACTTATAAGGGAACCCACTATTTTAAAAAATAAATTGACAAATTTACCCTTTACCTTTAAACATATTTACATGTAATACAAAAAATCATTTAACATTTTTTCATACTAATGCATTTATAATATGACTATGAATTAGTAATTTTTGGGTTAATTACTAAAACAATACTGCTCTTTGGCGAATGTAGTAATTCTACAACAAACTTTAAAACTTATCATTTTGCATTTGAACTTTCAATTTTGTATCAATTCTAAAACATTATTAAAAAACTTATAATACTCTTTTGATGTATTTATTATTGATTTCTCTTCTCATTTTCCAAATTTAAGATATTCATCAAAGACTTCTTTACTTTACTTTAATATTAATAAACACAATACCATACTCAGTTATCAAATATTATTTTTTTCAACAAGACTTTCAGAGCACAACACAACAAACACAGTATGGTAGCCAGGGTGCAACAAAAGCCAACTAGGCCCTTTTTCTAGTACAAGCTTTTTCAATTGCGGTCAATGATATACTAATTTTAGCAAATGCAGTTCATTTGTTGATATGGATATCTTAGTAAGCATCAATTGACATGTTTATGTAAAAGAATGTGGAAGCTGTGATTATTTCACAAATACTAACTGGATACTACATGTGGAAAACAACAAACCTTTAGCTACCATATAAGTACATCTGGAAAAGTAAACACATAAATTGACTCTTGGGTCTTTGGGCCTTTACAGATATTGCCTTGATGCATTAATGAAAGGCACGGCATTTCTTGGCAGTTCTGATGCTACGTAGCATTTTGTGTGCAGTTCTGGTGTAAATCATTTTTGAACTTGGTTTTTCCATTGGATGTAGGTTCACATGAGCACACCACATGCAGAACAATTTATTGACATGCTAATCTCAATACCTGCTGAAGGCCAAGAGAACTCATTTGTTTATGTGATGTCAGAATGGACCAAGCAGCAAGGTGAGTTATCTTTAATATCATCTGTTGTAGATAATATTATAAAAGAAGCCTAATTTTTTTGTGGGTAGTCTGTTATATTAGTCTTTTTATAATCATTACTCTTTTGTGGTTCACCATAAACACATGTTTTGTCCTACACTATAGTATAATAGTGGTTGCTCTTATATTGTTTACATTATATCACTATCTGTTGAAATAGAAGTAATAAAGAAGATACTAGCATAAATACCTCTGTTGATGTTATTGCTATATCCCACTCTTTATGACCTGTTTTTAACAAGAATAACCGTTTCCAACAATGTGATTTTTTGTTTTTTGTTTTTTTTTTTTTTGGGGGGGGGTTGGGGGGGGGGGGGGGGGGGGGAATTGAAACACCAAAATGTTGTTTCCATGTTCATACTTTGTTTTCATTCGATTAATTAGCCCACTCTCTTCATCAACTCAAATCTCTAGCAACCAACCAGCCACACCTGTTTTATCAACCCAACATCCAGTGACTAACTAGCAATTTTTTGTAATGGATGGGTACGTTTGTCAATATAAATAATTTTTATAAATATTTAATCATCTGATAACTACACCATTTTTTTTTATCAGATATTGTTTCTTTGTGTAGTTTAAAATTTTAAAACATTACAACATTGTTTAATGCAATGCTCGGTTTCTATTTTTTTTAACAGAAAATGAAAATGAACACATAAAAAACTGATGACAAAATTGAACAACCCGCAAGCTTTTCCTGGTTCTTGTAACTCAGATTGTTTATTATTCTTTGAGCACCACTTAATTTGCAACAGAACTAACTGGCATCAAGTAGAAGATCATTATTCTGAAATTCCATGATTTGAACTGTAGGTTTGAGTAACTTGGTTAAGCCATAATTCTCTTTCATTACTGCACTGTTTAATCTTTTATTCTTACTAGATTCCATGAATTCTTCACATTGGCTTAGGATGCCATGAATTCTTCACATTGGTTTTGAATCCTTTCATTTATCATATTTATGCAAACAATTAAATTATAGACGTAAAAAGAACTTGAAATGTTAGTATTTCAAGTGACAATTTGAAGTTCACCTATCTAAACATAAAAGAATTTCTATAGGGCACACTGTAAAGGTGAACTAGCTTTTCAATTTATTGGAGCTTGGTGAGTTTGTATTTTTTTTGTTTTTTGTAGTTTCACACATCTCCCTGTGAGATATACACACGTAAGGTTATTAGGTGATATATTAGTCATAGAAACACCCTATGGACTTTTGTACCTTGGTCATTACTATTCTTGCAAATTATGTTGACACCGGTGAATTGCCTTTGGAATCTCATTATCTTGTAAGATCTTCTATATAATTGTAGCTTTTAATGCATGTTTCAAGCATCATTTATTACAGATCCCAGACATGGACAGTTAATTACTATTGGATGAATATTGTTGATTGATACTCAATAGACACTTTTTAGGGTTGGTGTTTGCATGATTAATTCACTTAGCAAAAGGATGTAGGTTGAGACTAAAAGATACACTTCTGCATCATGGTAATTCCATGCAGGGGAGATTCTGGGGTCCTACCAACTTAAAATCACGACATCAGCATTAGCTATATTGCTATCAACAAGGCATATTGAACTGGGGAAGATCAATGTTCAAGGCCATCTAATTCAGGTTAGCGCTCATCTATGATCACGTTATCAGAGTCTCATTCATTGAAGAACTTATCCAGTTTCATGTGAAGTCTTCTGCAGGGATAACAACTCGCTCAAAGGCTAAATTAACTCCAGATCAATGGATATCTATTCCACTTCCTGCAAAGGTACCTTTTGTAGTTTGCAATGATATATAGGGTTATCAGCAAACATGACAAGTCTCATAATTGGACAGTGAGTTTGCAGCAATGCTGACCATGCCTATAATTTTTCAATGTTTTTTGTAGCCCAACAAGCAATTACCTAGCAGAGATGAACCTTGCTAATTGTAATGAAGAAAATCAAAATTTTAATTTTAAACTAAATTTGTTGTCTCAGTGTTGTATGTACTCTTCTATTAATCCCCTTTTGTCATGTCATTTGGTATGATAAGATTAGTGGGTGTGGCTCTATGCCTAAATTAGCTATTAAGTCTCAATTTTTCTTTCTTTCTTGATGGGTAAAATAGAAATGGAACAAAACCACTAAAAAGCAGGTGAATGATGTACAAAAAGGAGATATAAAAACACCAACTTACAACATGAGATCATCAAGAGAATGCCAAAAAGACTCAGGCAGTAAGAAGGAATGTTCCTTATAGCACAGAATAAAGGAAGTGACAATAGTTCACTTGAAACAAAAACACTAACAACATCCTCAAAAGGCTTTCAAATTCCTTACTTTATGAAATATGCTACATGATGCAAAAGGGATGATCCTCCAAACACAAATCTCTCTCCAGCCCAGATGAGCCCAGCCCCATGAATCCGAAAAATAATCACTGTTGCCAACATCACTGACTGCACATAAAAAATAGTAAAATACAATAAAAAGGTTCCAAATTCCACAAGGCACTGTAAATGTAAAAGTAAATAATCGGCCAACATCCAAGAGAGGCTGCCCAAACAAAAGAAGCCATCCTAGGGGAGCTTTAGTCCTCCGCCTAATCTTCTGAGGCAAAATCACTCTTATCTTTATTACAAAGGTCCTCAGAGAATGTATGAACAAAGAGAATGATGTAGGTCTTGCAAAACCGGACCCATCTGACCTATTTCCTGTCAGCTTTTGGGCTAAATTGCACAGGATGTCTAACAATGCAATCAAATAATGAATTTCCCAGTCAAGAATATTGTGCATCAATTGCACAACCAACCTATGTTATCAGAGAGAAAGTAGAAGCATTTGCTATAGTAACATTTTTACCTCTAGTTAGACAATACAAATCAGGAAACAACTTGCACGATGGCCTTGACCCACTATTCATCTAGCCAAAACAAATCCTAGCACCAGGCCTGACCTTATAAGAGAAAGCTAAAGGACTTATCCTAGATGTTCATATTTGCCTTCCATGGTCCAACTCTGTCAGTAGGATCATTGGACTCATTAACCAACCCCCTCATTTACTTTTCAATAATTATCTCTTTTGAAGACGCCACATTTTTGTTGGAAACCTCCATAACCATTCATGTAAAGGAAAGGAAGGCACGCCTTATTCTTACTAACCAAAATATAACTGACGCAGCGTGTAGCGCGAGTGAAAAAAAAACACACCAAAATAAACCCTTCAAAGAACAAACTTCAATGGTTGAAGTTTGGTTTTCAAGAAGACGCAAAAACAAGACTGTTTTGCTAAGAAAACCCAAATAGGTTGCTGAAATTTGATTAAGAAAAATTTGATTACAAACTCTAGATCCTAGGTATATTTATAGTATTTGACTAATCTAAATCCATCTAATATTTGTAAACAAAATCTAACTAGAATTCTAATAGAAATAAATTCTAAATAAAAGTCAACTAGAATCCTAATAAAAATAAAACCCTAATCAAACATGAAGTAGAATCCTAAATCAAGTAGAAACATGAAATAGATTCCTAAATCAAGTAGAAATATAAAGTAGAATCCTAAATCAAGTAGAATTCTAAAACTTAAGAAGTATTAAAATAACATTATGGCACTACTATTTTGGTGATACTGTTCCGATTTGGTTGGGTCGGCCTTGGGCCGAGTCTTGATTGGTGACCGCATCATTCACCTTCACTTGAGAAAAAATTCGACCTCGAATTTTGATCTTGTTTGGACAAATCCACATCCGGTAAGTACGAAGAGAGATTAGCCACATTGAATGTTTAGAAATACCCATATGATTAGGCAAATCCACAACATAAGCATTATCATTTATCTTCTTTGTAATCTTGTAAGGATCATACTTATTTGGTTTGAGCTTGTTCTGTTGTCCTGCTGGAATCCGTTCCTTCAAGAATATCATGACTTCATCTCCAATCTCAAATATCTTGTGTTTTCTATGCTTGTCAGCTGTCGTCTTGTACTTCTTATTTGTGCAACCTTTGCTTGACACCTTCCTGAACTGTTTGAACTTTTCTGCTAAGGGAACATGAGCAAAGACATTCCTCCCCTTCTTAGCCATATCTGCATTGGCATGGGTCCAACCATTGCTATGTTTGTTGCCCTCTACCTCCATTGTATTATTACTGTTAGATTGAGGATGTTGAACATTCCATCTTGAGTGCTTCTCTAATTTGGTAGATCTTATCACAAGTCTTTCTCCTCTCATTATCTTTTTTGATTTTGACTCCTCAATGGCTTCTGAATTCATTCGTAGATTTTTCTTGCCAGGAGAAGCATTCTTTTGCAACTGTTTCGAATAAAAGCTTATTCCATGACTACCAGCAGTCTCTCCATCACTTAAAATATTGATGCTTGAATCCTCCTTTGGTCTAAGCACTTGATCAGCAATAGCAACAGTTGAGTTAACTAGCCTAGGAGATCCAACACCCATATCCACAAAGAGACCCATGTGACCATCTTGCTTTTGCAATTGCGAAGGTGAATATGTGCTTATTGCCTTAGATTCAACCATGCCAGAGCTTGAATAAACTATAGAAGGATTTGCTACCATGACCTCCATCTCCTTTACAATCACAAGTCGATCAGAAGAACGCCACCATCATTGGGTTGTGAAACAATGCCTGAGCCCTTGGGATTGGAAAATACCCCAGTATGAGTCAATAACTTTGGAGTTTCTGTCATGTTAGCAGCATAAATCAGACCTGAGTTTGTAGACGTTGAGGTTATTAGGACAACATAATCTTCGAAATCAAGCTCCAAACTCGTTGAAAAGCCATTCTTTAGTTTATACTTATCGTTTCCCCAATGGTTGTGTTGCTGCGCATTCCTCCTAACCCCTTTACCAGGGTTGGCTATCATACGACCAAGATCATCCTCATCGTCGCTATCATCCATCATTGGTCTTCTAGGATTAATGAGGACAAGATTAATGGCTAGTCTTCCCGGTTTAACATAACCGGCTTGATTCATGCCATTAGTCCGGTTCCAATTATCCTTAACTTGTTATAAAACGCCCAATTGGTTGCGGATTCGCTCCAATTGCTGCTCCATTATACAAGTTATTTCCCGTTCTTCTTCGATTGCTCTCCAAATAGCGGGCAGCCCTCGATCACCGTCACGAGGCTGGTTGCTACCGTTACCTTCAAGATTGGCCATCTGATTGGTTGATGAACCGCTCTGATACCACCTGACGCAGCGTGTAGCGCGAGTGTGAAAAAAAAACACACCAAAATAAACCCTTCAAAGAACAAACTTCAATGGCTGAAGTTTGGCTTTCAAGAAGACGCAAAAACAAGACTATTTTGCTAAGAAAACCCAAATAGGTTGTTGAAATTTGATTAAGAAAAACTTGATTATAAATTCTAGATCCTAGGCATATTTATAGTATTTGGCTAATCCAAATCCATATAATATTTGTAAACAAAATCTAACTAGAATTCTAATAAAAATAAATCCTAAATAAAAGTCAACTAGAATCCTAATAAAAATAAAACCCTAATCAAACATGAAGTAGAATTCTAAATCAAGTAGAAACATGAAATAGAATCCTAAAACTTAAGAAGTATTAAAATAACATTATGGCACTAATATAAAGTAGAATCCTAAAACTTAAGAAGTATTAAAATAACATTATGGCACTACTATTTTGGTGATACTGTTCCGGTTTGGTTGGGTCAGCCTTGGACCGAGTCTTGATTGGTGACCGCATCAATAACTGATATTCATCATCAAGCCAATCCACTGGACAATTTCTCCAAATAACAACAGAAGCAAAACTGTGCACAGAGATGTGATATAGGTGGAGATCCTAGACAAAGAACTTTAACTCTGCCATCTATAGAAAATACAAACTATTTCTTTGAAGCAAGTCCCAATTTGCTGTTCTAGATCACTACCCTAGTAGGAGACTGAGATATGTAGGTGGTAAAGATCCACTTTACACCCCAGAATTTGAACTAAATTCTGGATATCATGCCCTATAGTAATAAATTTCATTCTTAAACATATTAATTCTATGGCTAGGAATGGCCTCAGAACATGGTAGAATATCACTAAGAAACCTCAACACATCCACATTAAGGTTGCAAAACATAACATATCATTGCCAAAAAGAAAATGAGACATTGTAAAACTAGAACCAATTAACCTTGCCTTAGAACATTGGTCCATCATAACACATCATTGCCAAAAAGAAAGTGGATTTCCTTAGCTTATATCTCTTGACTAAGAAAAAAGCCTTGAGGGATGCGACATTTAATCCATGAGCTCCACTTTCTCCTAAACCCCATTCTACCCAAGAAGGATTAAGAAATCCCTAGAAACATGATTATAAGCTGTTTCAATCTGTAGTTTTACAATTGATTCTTGGAATATTATCTTTTTTAAGGAGGGTCGATACACTTTCTAACTACAAAGCAACATTAGAAATTCCCAGCCCCTGACAGAAGCATTTATTGCTCTAATATCGTGGGCATCAATTACCAACCCATTTAGACAAAACCTCAGCTGGACTTTGATAATACTCCCCCCAAATCTAATTGGCCTAAGTTTTTTACATCCTTGGAGCCTTCCTTCTTGGGAATGGGAGCACAAACCCTTCTTAAAAGAGCACAAGCAGTGAAATTCTTGGAGCATAGCGCAAACCTCACAGCCAACCATACTAACACTGAAGAACTGTAAGGCTTAGGGGCCTTGTCTCCATTGTACTCTTCAAACGTCAATTTCCCCCTCTAGAAAATGACTTTCTAGTCACTGCTTTACTAAGGACAAGGCTTTGAAATGCAGAATTGGAATCTGGACCTCTGCTTTGTAAATACTTGTGAAATTCAACTATGTACAGTTGTGACACCGTCCTCCTTAGTAATAGACTCCATTGCCGATTTAGACAGCTATTTGTTGCCTTCTCAGAGAATACCTTGCCCCAGCCCCAACCCTCCAAGCTGAACAGGAGACCTTGGTCGTCACGATACACCCACAAAATTTTATATTTGGACAGACAACGATGTTTTAAACCCCTCTGAGATAACAAATGACTCATTATTGATACAGATAAATTTTCAATGCCCTTTCATTGAGAGAGGTGGCTGATGAACTCCAAGTACTCCTAGCACCTCTCTCTCTCTCTCGTATAGGTTAGTGGATTCTCCGATCTTATCAATGTTTGAAAAGAAGCTCATTTTATAGGGAAAAAAAGAAGAAAGAAAAGAAGTCTAGCCTCACATAGATGTGAGCAATGGAAGACCCATGAACTTTTTATGGGCCAGCACGTATTTTCTTATAATAAACAATGCTCATGTATGTATGGGATGGAAGAATTTTGTGAATTTTCTTTTTTTTCTTTTGCCCACCGGGGAGGGGGGGAGAATAATTTCGCTTAATTTCAAGTCCAACATTAAATAAGATGTCATTATAATAAAGTATGTTCAAATGTTAATGAATGTATATATCTATGATTAAAATTTGGATACACATACCCAAAACTTACACACTTGTGCCCCCGATATTTGAAGCCCATGTAACATAGACTATGGTACATGTTTGTGTGTATAATGCACTTACATCAATGCATTGAGCTTTGAAAGGCCTCACAATCTCAGTTTTTTGCTGGTACTAACAGATACTGGCTCTATTGGCGGATGTGTTGATTGAGATTCAGGAGCAAATTTTGGGTGATGATGATGAGGTAGTGTTGGCTCTTATACGGTGACGTCCTTGTGACAAACTAGAATGACAGTTGATAAAACTTTGGTTCAACAATCCTGGCAGGATAGTGAATGGGAGGAGGTTCAGGCAGATGCAGGGGCGGATCAAGATTTACTATATTCAGCCAGTGCTGCTTCATATACCAGGCCCTCTTATGAATATCTCAATGCAATGGCAAATGCTCTCGATGAGGTGTGTTGAAAAGATGATATTACCGTGGATTGTGTACTTGATATGAATGATCAGTATGCATTTCCCTCACTACCTAATTAACTAATTTCATTGGATGAATTTTAAGGGCGAAGATGATGGTGGGGAAGATGACTTGTTAAGTGGTGCTGATCCCCTTAATGAGGTACCACTTTTAACTCTCTGTATACCTACAAATCTTCAGATTCTCCTGACACCATTTTTTCATGACAGATTAATTTGGCAAATTATCTCGTGGACTTTTTTCTGAAGTTTTCTCAAAGTGACAGACCGCTGTTTGATCATCTTTGCCAGGTAGAATTGAACCTCCTTTTAGTACGATATTGTTTTCAATTTAGATATGTTGCCATAGTTTAAAATTTTTTGTGTGTTGATTGCAACATCAGAGTTTGACAAAAGCCCAACAAAATGCTATTCGGATGGTTCTAAATCGGTGAATATTTCGATTGCTGAAACAAAAAGTATAGTTTCTATCGGAGAGCAGCCCTTGATTGATCTGGAAACGAGCTTGTTTGTTGAGTTGAGGTTGTAAATTTTGTGTCTGATTGTTTGTCATTGCTTTTGTATTGCTTGCTTTTGGAAGCAGTGTTTATTTGTTTTCACCAGGCTGCTGGCAGCTTGATTTGTTTATTTGTTTTCACCAGGCTGCTGGCAGCAGCTTGATTTTGGCCTTGGAAATGTAGTTTTGTGTGGTAATCAATTGTTGTGAATGTTTCACATTAATTGAATGTAAAATTGAGTGGTTTGGAGGCATAACATCCCCCCTCTCTCTCTCTCTCGGCTGGCAGCTTGATTTTGGCCTTTGAAATGAAGTTTGTGTTCTAATCAATTGTTCTTAATGCATTCTTGGGAAGAAAAATGGGGGCAGAACATCCGTCACAGTAGTCACTGAATGTGAAATCGAGTGGTTTAGACTTTTAAGAGATATAGATCCTGTCTTTATCCCCACATAGTAGGAGTGTTCACAAGGGTTCCTTTGGTATGATTTAAGCTACAACTTAAATTTAACTGTTTTTAGAATGTTGCTTGTGAAAAGTGATTTATTAATGAAAATTTAAAATTCTCTTTCAAAATGCTCAAAAAAATAGGTTGTGTTTTTTGTTTTGTAACTAAACACTTATGATTTTTCCATAAGCTCCTAACAGTAAAAGTCAAATAAGAAATTAATTCCAAACAAGTTCCAAATAGACTCAGGAAACTCAATTTGATCTTGAGCTCAATTCTTTGGCCCTATTGCTATTTACTGTTTGGAGTGTCAATAATTTGATATGTAAGGACCTGCTCTTGGAAGTTTTATAAACACGAGAGTTTTGAGAGAAATTCCTCATAGAAATGAATATAGACGTAGATTTAAAAAAAAATCTGTAAAGAGGCTTTCATTAATATACATAACAAAAGTAGAAGTCATATAGTACACAACTTTCAATGACAAGATTAGGGCCTACATGCTCGCATATCTCACAAAAAATACCGTATCTAGTATAGTAAGATAATATTCTCTCTAGACTCAAAACAAGATAAAATGCCCAAAAAACTTTCAATTAGGGTGTCTTTGTACATGAGATCTATCATAAAGAAAACTAAACTCGACTAAACCCACTCTCGACTGTCTTTTCATGCTTACTTGAAATGATGTAAAGTAAAAATGAATTACAAGATTCAGTAAATATATATAAAAGAAAAAGGATAACAGAGTTGATAGTTGACTCACCCATAAACATCCCCACACATGATATGTATCGCATATCAAGCCATGCCATGTACCATAATAGAAGAAAAAGGATAAACATCCTATAAACATCTCCACACATGATATGTATCGCATATCAAGCTATGCCATGTACCATAATACCAAGTCATAATTGAAAATGCACACATATGGTCATTGGGGCCCACATAAGAGATCACAACCAATGGCTCCCAAGGCCTCATATACAAACTTGCTAGCAATCATAATAGACTACCGAACGAAATTATGAATACCACCACATCAAATATCTCAAGCTATTGTGGGACTCAAACCTCTAATCTTACGCATCACAATCACAAGCCAAGCTTCACCAGAACGATACTCCCGACACTTGGGATAGCAAAACTCATGAGCTAACGCTCACTTGAAACGATTCTCCCATCTCCAGAATAGATGTACATCTCGTGGATAAAACCAGTGTGTGCAAATGAATCATACAATGCAACATATAAAGAAATGCAATGGCTCTTACAACATTAACATGATGGCAAAGCCCCCATAAGCCAAGCATTAAGCCATGCTACTCCTACGTAAGAATCCATACACACGAATGCTCTAATGCATAAGCTCGCGTAACATACACAAGTCAGCACTTACAGGGCAATTGTGTCATGTCAATGCTCACGCTCCCAACACATACAAACATGACCCCTAATGAATGCAACTCATGTCCCAACATCATCATGCGAAGCAATAAAATAACATAATACAATGCAACATAACCGCAATCAGAATCACACAACCAACCAAATATCAACATCTAGAACCTATTCCCTTAGGGACAACATCATTTCACAAAGAAATATAGGGAGGAACAAACCCTACTTAGCTAGTGAATAAAATGCAATAGGAAATACTCAATAAGACTCATTCTGGGGAATTTACTAACAAAAGAAGAAACACAGCCTATTAATGACTCTCAACCATACTCAAATCATAACCCAAGGAATTTATTTATTCCTCGAAAATCGAAGAAAGGTGGACTACTCGAAACAAAAAATTCCAAATTTTGGGCAAAGATTGATAGGGTTACTATGGGCTTGAAACATACTCAAATGATCTAAGAATTATGCCAAAACAAAACTTAAGGAGTCTAGTTTATGGATCAAAAAGTGGATTTCAATTTGGATATCTCTACAGAAAGTTATGATCCAAATCGAGACATGGTTGGATTACGAAGAAATAAAGATTTCCAAATTCAAGCATGAAATTCATAGGGCTCCTATAGGTTCAAAACTTGGCCAAATGATCCAAATTCTATATCAAAACGAATCCAATCGAGTTAGGGTCACAACAAAAAAGACTGATCTTAATTCTGATATCGGGACAAAAAGTTATGGTCTAAAGAATATAAGGTGCGCAGTCTGAAAATGAAAAGTCAACTTTTGAAATAAGAAAGTCAACTTTTGGAGAGTTGACTTCCAAAATTGAAAAGTCGACTTCTAAAAGGAAAATTCGACTTCTACATCAACTTTGTTGACTCAGCCAAAAGCTTAACATACAGAGTCAACTTTTATTCAAAAGAGTCGACTTTTAAGACCTAGAAACGAAAACGGACGAAAGAATATAATGCAAATCAACAATATTTGCATCTAACCAACAAAATGCCATTCTTTGAAAATTTTTGGGAGTAAATCAAGCCCAAATGAAACCTCAACAAGAACTATTTATTTTTAAGAAATCTAGCAAAATGTTTGTAATAAAAAAAAAGAGATCCATTTTATCAAAGACAAGATATTGTAGCAATGGAGGAATATCCTTGATGGAATCTCAAAGAAGAAGCAATTTGCTAGAAGTTGAAACCTTCACCTCTTGAAGCTCAAATCAAGAAGAAGATGGAAGAAAAAAAAGAAGAAGAAGAAAAAGAGAAGAAATTGGGAGAGGAAGAGAAAAATGCAAGAAGAAGAAAAAAAAGAGGAATAGAGGAGGAATGAGGGGAGAGTGGTCTGCCCACCACTTTTCAACCACCCCACCAACTCTTTGCTTCCCATTTTGCCCCTCTGCACACACACTCCACTTTAAAACATACTCCTTTTGAACATTTTCTCCATTTCCTTTTCTTTTCCTTTTTATTAAATTTAAAACAATATTTTAACATGGGCTCAAGCCCACTCAATAATCTAGCCCATACTGTTTAGGCCCAATGAATTTTCTTTTCAAGTTGGCTCAACCCATTTTATTTAATTCTCTACCTCCACTTTTATTGGGCCTTTCAACACTTGGCCCAGCCCATTATTTTAACATTTCCACGCATTAGAAACTTTAACTTTTCAATTTTAATTTACACACATATATACTAACTTAAATAAGTGCACTAGACTCACTAACGAATCGTTACATATTAGCTATTGCTATTTATTGTTTGGGGTGTCAATAATTGTCTTTTCTTTGGCTTGAATGGTCCATTTCAAATGTTGAATTTATGTGTCAGATGGTCCACCTTTACTATTTTAGATCATTATGTGTACTCTATGCAAACTCTTCAATTATGTTCTTTTTGTTGTTTTTAGGCTATTTTTAGTTTTTCATTTTTTAAAACAATAAAAATATATTTATTTTGTCATTTTTAAAAATACATTTTTTAAAACAAGAAAAAAATTTGTGAAAAAAATGCAAAACAACAAATGTTGTGTTTGGTTGAAATCTCTAAGTCCAAAACATGGAAAATACAATCCATTTTTCATGTTTTGGCTCTAAAAAAGAAAAGGAAAACAAGAAAAAAAATATTCTTAAATTTTAAAAATAAAATTATATATTTATTTAAAATTTAAAAATATAGTATATCTATATTATAATTAAAAATATAAGATAGCATATAATATATTATTAAGGATATTACACATATTATATATAATAATATTTAATATAAATTATCACTCAAATATCAGCAATTTATTAATCAAATTTATTATTTTATTTTAATAGTAAAACTTTATTAAAAAAGTTAATTTTATCATTTAATAATCAAATTTATTGAATAAAATATCATAAAATAATTTTTTTTTAAATTCTAAAATAAACGTATTTTTTAATTTTTTATTTTAAGAAATAATTTTTTAAAATACAAAAAAAAAAACACGTTTTCAGTTTTTTAAAAATAAACTATCAAAACATAAAACTGAAAATAAATTTAAAACTCAAAACTAAAAATTAAAAATGCAAAGAGAACACGGTCTTTATTTTTTTTTCCTTTAAAATGTATATATGATCAAAATATAAGATCATTATATTTAAGTTAGAACCAATTTAAACTGAATTAATTCATTTTTTATTGAGTTGGGTAGGCTCATTTTTATTTAATTTTGAGTTTAAACTTTTTAAATTAATAAAAATTAGTCATAAGTTTGAATTCTCATAAAACCCTAAATCAATTTATTTTTTTGTAAATAAGAATTTCATTGTGAAAATCAAAAAGTATCTACAATTTTAAATTAAAAAGACATTCCTCCTAACTGAAAGAAATAATTTATATACAACTAATAAAGAAAATCTGCAAAAAATGTCTATCAAAGTACAAACTATCAAACTTCTATTAACAAATCTCCTCGAACTCTTAAAGACTTATAACACACCTAAAAGAACTCGGGATATAAAACTTGAGACATAAATTAATTTAACTTGAGAAATGAATCAATCTCACTACAACTGGAGGGTATCGGCTAGATTTTAGCCTTAGAAATGAAGTTTTAGGTGCTAATCATTTGTTTGTTTTTTTAGTGTATTTTAATTTAACCAAGTACATGAAATTAAGATTAAATGGAAAAATTTTACAAGCAGAAGGATTTGAGCTTAAGATTTAAAGATTTTCAATACTTTTATTTTATCACTACATCAAAACATTATATGTTAATTAATAGTTGTTAATGTATTAACAAGAAGATGGGGAAAAACATTTTACAGACAGTCAATGAATTCGAAATTGAGTGGTTTAGGCTTTAGAGGTATAAACAAGAAAAATATCATATGTGATCTCTCTCACAAATAATCTAAATTATTTGTGATCTCTCTCTTTTCAATTGTAAATTAAAAATAAAATAAATAAATAACAATCTCCTTTTTTTTTGGGCGCCCTAGGCATAGGCCTTAGTGGCCTCCCCCTTGAGTCGGCCTGTGTTTGTGTCAAGTTTTAAGCACTATAAATTTTACTTGCCTTTTTAATATTTTTTGTAACACTCAAATAATCCATATATTGTAAAAATAAATGAACAATACACTAATGTTAAGTGTGACTAATAAACAATGCGGGCTACCCAAGTGACACGGAGAGTCAAAGCTCTATCCCCCAATAATATTTCGTACTTTCTTTGTGATATAATTTTTTTTCATCAAAAATATACTTTTACTTTAAATGATTTCATGTAAGAGTGTTTAAATTTCAGTTCAGATTGATCGGTCTAGTCTTTGGTCTAAGACCAATGACTAACTAAGTCGATTGTGTGTTATTTATTTTAGAAAAATATAATAAAGTTTTTCTTCAACATACTCGTTCTTTCTATCTTTCATTTGATTTAAAATCGTTAGCCAACACGGAATGATTAATATGCATTTCCCACACTACCTAATTAACTAATATCATTGGGTGAATTTTAAGGGCGAAGATGATGGTGGGGAAGATGACTTGCTAAGTGGTGCTGATCCCCTTAATAGTAGGAGTGTTCACAAGGGTTCGTTTGGTATGATTTAAGCTAAAACCTAAATTTAACAGTTTTTACTTTTTAGAATGCTGCTTATGAAAAGTGATTTATTAATGAAAATTAAAAAAATTTCTTTTAAAATGCTCAAAAAAATAGGTTGTGTTTTTTTTGTTTTGTAACTAAACACTTATGATTTTTCCATAAGCTCCTAACAGTAAAAGTCAAATAAGAAATTAATTCCAAACAAGTTCCAAATAGACTCAGGAAACTCAATTTGACCTTGAGCTTAATTCTTTCACCCTATTGCTATTTACTGTTTGGAGTGTCAAAAATTTGTTAGCTATTGCTTATTTATTGCAATAATTTTCTTTTCTTTGGCTTGAGTGGTCCATTTCAAATGCTGAATTTATGTGTCAAATCGTCCACCTTTACTGTTCTAGATCATTATGTCTACTCCATGCAAACTCTTGATTTTTCTTTTCCTTTAAAATGTATATATGATCAAAATATAAGATCATTATATTTAGGTTAGAACCAATCTAAACTGAATTAATTTTATTTTTATTGAGTTGGGTGGGCTCCATTTTTTTATTTAATTTTGAGTTTAATTTTATAAAATTAAAAAAAAAATAGTCCTAAGTTTGAATTCTCATAAAACCCTAAATCAATTTATTTTTTATAAATAAAAATTTTATTGCAAAAATCGAAAAGCATCTACAATTTTAAATTAAAAGGATATTCTTTAAAATTGAAACAAATAACTTATATATAACTGATAGAGAAAACTGCAAAAAAAATCTATCAAAATACAAACTCTCGAACTCCTCTTATTAATAAGTCTCTTTAAACACTTAAAAACTTATAACATGAATGTTTATATTTGTGATAATAGTATTCGATTACACACCTAAAAGAACATGAGACATAAATTAATTTAACATGAAACATAAAAATTCCTTCCTCAAAGTTATCTTTCAACCACTCAAAGGTGCAATTAGATATATCTTTGAAATCTCCACATACTATTGGAGTTGGTACCTTTCTAGTGAATGAATGTTTGTATTAAGTTCTAGCTGCCATAAGTTTTAGTTGTCTTTTCATTATTTTTTTTGGAAAAAAGGAGTTTCAACCCTTTTTTGAAAATGAATGAAGAAGACATTAATATAAAGTGTGACAATACATATCGAATAAATTGCATGCGGGTTAATTACCAAGTGTCGCACGGAGAGTCAAAGCTTTATCTTTAAATAATATCTTGTATTTTTTTTTGTGATATAATCTTATTTATCAAAAAGATATTTCTACCTTAAATGGTTTTATATAAAGGTGTTCTATTTTAGTTCAGACTGATCGGTTTGATCCGATCATTTTTTTGACACAAATAAAAAGTTAGTCTGATTGTGTGTCATTTAATGTATTTTTGAAAATGTTAGAATGTTATATGTTATTATTTTGCTTTGTGAAGTTTGATATTTAAATAAATGTTAAATTTGGTGATTTTTAATTAGTTTTGTAGAGTTAGATGTTAATTAACTTAATTTAGAATGTTGCACTATGTTGATTGTTGAATGTTGACTTTTATTTAAAAAAATGTTTGAAGATGGCTAGCATGGTTATTTAATGAATGTACGATTAAAATATATCATTAATGATTAGAGTACGGGTGAAATAGCCCATTATAGAGAGTGCATAATATGGTAGGTGCATCGATGAGTTCGAAAGGCATATCATCAAACATCCTTTATTAAATTTTAAGCAAATTTTTGTTTGAATATGATATATATAAATATATGCATATTTTTTAAAATTTTGTATTAAAAAATTGAAAACAAGAAAAAATATGGATTGTGATGCATACACCGACGATATGTACAAATTCAATGACCGAATCAGACTTCATCATTAATTATCAAATTTCATCAATCAAGAAGCCCGACCAAACTTCATCATAAAGCCCAACCGAGCTTCATCATGCATCTAGAGGCAGCAGCGGCAAATTGGGTGAGAACATTTTAAAATTTTGGCGCATTCAGTCATCTTCTCAATAATCCAATTATTTGTACAAGTAATATTTTTTTAAAAAATATATACATACTAAATCGGTTCTTACCAATTTAGTCTAATCTGATCCGACCCTTACTAGTCTAGTTTAGTTCAATCCAATTTGAACTAGATGAAGGGCTTTAATTTTATACTATAAAATATTATTTAGTTATATTGGAAACTATATATAAGAAAAATAATATTTCAATATGTATATGTACAGTATTGTTTTATTTTAAAAAATGCTTAAAACAAAAACAATGAAGAGAAAGCGACGATTGGGCCAAACAAACCGGGCCTAGGGTTTGAAATCTGATGGGCTGTGGGACACAACCGCTATAAATATAAAGCATGAAGATGTGGTCTACGGCGCCAGCCGTACCGTCGCCGGTCGCTGTCCCCTTCTGCACCGGACATGCAGTTTCTGGGCCTCATATCTTCAATATGGGATAGGGGCATAGGACTTTACGTCGCAGGAATATAAACGTTTAACACACCAATGCCATTTGCAGAAATTTAAGCCAAAATGTCTACTTTTGGTCCGATAGATATTTCATTTTAAAAATATTTAAAATTTCATGGGACTTCCAACTTAAAATGTCAAAATTTTATCCTTCTCTCCTACGATACAGAGCCGAGCTTTGCGACACCTCTGATAGCTTCTAGCTAATCAGTCTTCTTTTACTCTGTTATATTGATTCCCTTAATAATTGAGAGTTAATATTACAAATATTAATTTTTACATCAAACAATAAATTAATTCATTAATACACCTTTGACACCCTAAGCTAATATTTGGGAAGTAGTAGGGTGTCTTCATAACCAACATTGACACATGTCTGAATATATTATTCTAATCTTTAGAGACATTAAGATATTCACAAATTCTAATCTTATTTGTGACTTCTCAAAGTTTGCCTCGAATTTTGTTCTTAGGCTTAGGGAGATTGATAACGCCATTGAGAGTTTATGTTGCATGAAGCTACTACATAGAAGACTTTCCCTAATTCTTATATATTATTACACATAGTTTGTTTTTTGTTTTGTTTAGTTTGAATAATATTATTATAACATGCATGTATGAAGAGAAAATGATAACATTAATTAATAATTTAATATATCAAATTTTAATCTTATTATTACATCATATAACGGCCTCCGACGCGCGGCGTAGAACTCCGGCCACTACTCACCGGAGCCACCATGAACTCCGGCCGGAACTTGAACCGAAGTCGCAGAACTTGAAAGACAAGACTTCCTCTCCGAGCTCGGTTGCGCGCCTCCCCGGCGCCAGACAGCCGCGGCAGAGCGGACATGTCCGGTGCTTGTAGCCGACCCATCTGTCCAAGCAGTCCCTGTGGAAGAGATGGGCGCACCTCAACTCTCTGATCTCTTCTCCGGCGTCGATCTTGCAGAGGCAAACCGGGCATTCCGCGGCTTCTCCGGCCTCGTAGCGCTTGATGCTGACCTCGCCGCCGCCGTTTTCTGGCAATAAAGTGTTGGTTGTCCGGCGATTCGGAAACAGGAAATCCCAAATCCACTTCATGGAAATAGCGAAGAGATTGAGCTTGGGGAGAAGACGACGAGAAATGCAGAGAGAGAGCACCACGAGAAGGAACAGAAGATAGAGACTGCTCATCTTTGTGTTCTTTGCAATAATGGCGATGATCAGTGAGATGACCCAACAATACAAACATGCATATATATATATATATAGACACACACACACGTTATACACAGAGGGGAGAGAGAGAAGATGTATATCGCAGCGCAGTGAATGACTTAACAAACCTCTCAACTGTATGGTTTTGTTTTTGTCGTCATTATTTCAAAGTAAAAAATGTCAGATTGCTCCTTTAATTAACTCTTTTTTTTATATTTTATTCATTTTAGGTTCTGATTTTTTTTATTGAATTCAATCTTCAATTTTTTTTTGAAATTGTTTATTTTGCACTTGTAATATTAATTTTTTATTCACCTTACTCTACAAATGCTAATTTTCTCAAATTCACTCATGAATTAAATTATTTGAAAATTTTAAAGGTTAATTTAAGTAAAAAAATATTTGTTAAAATCACAAAATTTAAGAGCTAAGTTAACCTTTTTCTCTTATTTTAAAACAAAAATATTTAAGACCTCAAAAATTAGTAGTTTCACTCATACTATTCCTCAAATGAAAATTAAAGTTCTTAACTTCTAGGTTTGGTGTCTAGAGGTTATTTGAGTGTAGGGTGTTTATTCTATTTGGATCATATCGTGATTGAAACTCAAAGAAATTTTACAAAAAAAAGTGGTTGGAATTGGGATCGGATTGGTCCAAACTGGTTCATAATTTTTTTCTTTTTGTTTTCAATATAAATTTAAAAAAAATTATATGTATTAATATATATATATATATATTGTTAGTGTTGTGTATCCTAATGCTATATTTGAATAACATTTAGTGGGCCTCATATTTATTGTATATTTGTATATATTTATAAAAGGCAAATTTCTTCATTCATTATGTCTCCAATTTAACACATGAATGAATTCCTAAATATTCTATTTGAAAATCTTATTATCAATGATTTAAGATTGTATGACCGGATTCTATATTAACAAGATGTCTTAAACTATATCTAGTACTTAGATTTTTTAGGTGGAGACTACGATTAGTGGAGTATGGACTAGTATAGAGATTACTGTCTCGTTCAGTATGAGATACTGATGAGATGGCGATGTGTCACACGCTACGTCACATGAGATGTTACTAGTAGAATTGTAGGTGGTTGTTGGGGAATAACTAGGCAAATGTCACCTCGATGACTAACCATAGGCATGGTGGATAATGATTTTATCATCAAGCTACGATGGTATCTTAATCCTCTAATTTAAACCAATACGGTTGTTTTATATATTGGTGTACGAGATTTGCTAATTAGTCAAACTATCCAATTGGGAGGTAGAGATGTTCATTTATGTGGTTCTATGTTGCTTGTATATGAAGATAGGTGATAAGAATATAATTTGTCACACTCGTCGATAGTTTGATGGGGTGAACGCCCTATGTGATTTACTGTTAGTGTGACAGGATAATTCTTGATTAAAGCAAATTGAATATCACAAAAGGTATTTTCTGATGTGTCATATAGTCACATTGACAAGGTCAAACACATGATTACTGAGTTTATGAGTATTTCACTCCATAGGTCTCGCTTAATCAAGACGTTAGGTGATGAAAGGATTATAACACACGATAATTGTCAGTCGTAATAAGTTCATTTAAAGTGAGACTTCACTAGTACCTATACTGTCTTGAATCGCAGATAAGCACTATTTAGAAATTCTTAGATAGTCATCAGATATGGAGAGCTTCCAGTGATGAGTTAATGGGTTGGCTGGTACTGAAAGAGGTTTTGATGCTATTTGATTGCTAGCAGATAATGAATTTAGAAAATCACAGATCATATAGTGTCACATATGGTAACCGTATCTTGTGCCCAGAGCGTCTCGAGAGATCACTGATCAAATATTGACCAAGAGGCCAAAATAGTCGATATTTGCTTGGCAAGAGTCGACTTTCAGGGGAAGCGAGAGTCGACTCTCGCTAAGGCTTTCAAGCTATCGATCCAAGTCCAACTTAAGATTAAGTGGGGCCTAAGCGATAATTATTTTAGTGATCTTTTACTAATATAAATAAATAATAAAAATTATTAAAATGTTATTTTTCTTGTTTCTAAAATCATTAATTAAAATTTTGTATTAAAGTTTAGAAAATAAATATTTTTCAATTGACAAAATAGTCAAATTACTTAATCTTTTTTATAACATAATTGAATGTAAATAAAATTTTATTAATTTTAATTTTGAAAACTTTTTTTTTTGCTAAAGATACAGTAACAAGAATAGTTAATAGCATTCTATAAACTATCAATGTATTTTTAAAATAATTTATCTTTTTTATAAAATTTAGTATGACAAGTGGTGTTTTTATTTTTATGGTTATAATTTTTTTTAAAACTTTTAATTCAGAAAATAAATTTAAACCATCAATATTAGAGAACATGTCATATTTATAAAAAATTTCAAAATTTAAATATTTTTTTTTTAAATTATGGAAACACTTTAATTAGATTGGGTGTTACATAAATAGTAGATTCGGATCTATAAATATATTAGATTTATTTACACCAAAAGTCAAATTAGAGCTATCATACATAAATTGAAATTTGTTAAAAACTGGATATCTTATCTCATAGGAAGAGAAAATCGATTATAATACATTTAACTTATAAATGTAACATAATAGTAGTTTGTCTAATTATAACTCTAAATTTATTTATTAATTTAGATTGTTCACACTATAAATGATTTGGTTATCCATTCTTATTTTTAATTTTAATATTATTTTAAATTAGATATGACATCTTTTACGTTAAATTAAATTAATATGAGAAATATACTATTTCATGTAATTCCTACCAAAGGAGAAGTACACTATTTGATATAATTTTTATTAAATTAAATCAATTTTTTTTATTTTTTATTTTTATTTTTTAGAGATCCCACTATTAAGGGCTCCAACCATGGGCGTTAGTGGCCCATGGCATGGGTGGTCGGGACATTGTGGGTAATTTTACCCACCGTTAAATTAAACACAAAGAGAAAGAGGGAGAGAGGCAAATGGAATTGAAGTTGATCTGTTTTCTCTCCTCTCACGACACACACACACACTCTTTCTCTCTCTCTCCCTCCACCTCCAATGACCCCTCCTTTAGCAACAGTGTCTCTCCACTTTCGGTGTGTCGTTTGCCTCTCATCGTCGTTAGAGAATGGTCCTCCATGCACCTCTGGCGTCCCCTCTATTAGCGGCTCTCTCTCTCTCTCTCTCCAGACTCTACTTCATAAATACTAAACAAACATATATCCTCTTCTTGATAGTTCCCATCCAATATCTCATTTTCATCTTCTTTCTCTTCCAAAGCTCCCCTCTTCTGCCATGCCCTTCACCTTTTTCTCCGCACCCACCATCCGGGGTCTCAGACCCCTCAACAAGCCCTCCGACTCCTGCTTCTTCCAAAGTAATAAAAAAATTAGTTAAAAAATACGTATATTTTCTTAGGGGGTGTTTGTTAACCAAGATAAGAGGGAGAAAATGTTAGATATACGAAGCATTCCGGATGTTTGGTATTTCCAACGTGTTTGTTAACCTTATCTGACCATTTCTGGAAAAGACCTTACGTGACCTCTTATCCCCCCATTTCAAGATAAATTTATCCGACTTCCCCCCTCGATAAATTTATCTTGCTCTTTCAAGATAAGGCTGAATTACTTATCTGCCCCTTGTAAGATAATTAATGCCATTTAGAGCATTTTAAAGATTTAAATTTATTAAAAAATCTTATTTATTTAACTCTTATAATTAATATTTTTTAATATATTTTTAAATTATTATATGTTTTGACAATTTTTAAAATTTAAATGACATTATTCATTTAATTAATTTTTAAAATTTAAATTTCTCTCTCTATATATATTTTATTTAACTCTTTTCAACTCTTTTTAAATTTATTTTTGGACATGAATTTGAAAAATAAAATATTATTTTTAATTTTAATCTTAATTTTTTTGACAATTCATATTAATCATAAAATACTATTTTAATCATAAATTTGATAATAGGGATGTTTTGGTAAAAGAAACCCTTATTTTGGTGCTTATCATATGTATTAACAAACACATGGAAAAAAAAAATACAATTATCAGTGAATTCTAAAAAATTTAACAAACAGTCTGATAGAAATCTTGGAATGCTTCCCGGCCTTATCTTGATCATTTCATATCTTGATTCGGAAAGCATCCAAATCTTATCTTGATACCACCTTATCTTGCTCATTTTAACAAATGCTTAAGTGATCTAGGCAAAGAATTTGTTGTTTGGCATGGGTATATAATATACAAGGCTGTGACTTAATTGTTCAACTCTATTTAATTATTAATATCATATTTCCTCGTAGATGGGTATATATAAAATATATAGACCTGTGACTTAATTATTTAACTCTATTTAATTATTAATATTATATTTGACTATAGTGCGAAGTAATTTTAAGTAAATATAAGTATTTTTTCATTATTAAAAGTAATATACGTGTTTTATTTTTTATACATTTGTCTAAATTTTTTTTATTATATAACAGCCATAATACGTAGAAGAAAGAGAGCGTACTTTGGCTGTAGATGTTGAAAACATAATTTTTATCTCTCCATTACAATTTATCTTACAAAAGATTAAAATGAAATCATATCCTGTAATATTAATAGATTACATAATATTTATCATATATTATTACATATAATGTTTAATAAATTTACCCAACAATATCTTTCAGCAAAAAAGGTTTTATTTGAGTTTTATAGTGTCCAAATAGCGATATATAGTTTTATGAATTTGTATAGTTTAAGCACTAAAAAGATTTTAAGAAGTAAGCAAATCATAATTTATGATATGCTACTGTTCAAATTACATAGTGTAAAACCTAAATCAAACAAAATCAAAATTAGGATGCATCATGTCTCCTTTGTAAGCCCAAATAAATTGATAAACCTCCTCCCCATGCAAGAGAGAGAGAGAGGACGCCAGAGATAGAAGGAACACTTGAGGACCATGGTAACTGTTGGAGGGGAAGTCGGAGGATCGCGATCGCTGCTAGAGAGGACACTAGAGAGAGTGGAGGGTCGTTGTTGGGCCGTTGTAGGCAGACGACATACCAGAGAAAGAGAGGACATTGGAGGTGAAGGGGCCGTTGCTAGAGGGGATGAAGAGAGAGAGAGAGAGAGAAAGTGGAGGATCGCTGTAACAGCCCACCTCCTTAGGGCGTGTTATGTCTTAGAATATTTGGGTCTTATTTTTTTTTTAATTACATTATTCCCGAAATTCCCTAAGACCTATCTAGTGCTTGACGAAATAATTTATACACTAGAGATAAATACAATCTTATAAAGCGGAAGCTGAATCGAACCTGCTTATGGCATTACATACATAAATAATTAAATATGGCATTTATTACAAAATTGATACATAAGTTTCTGAAGAAGAATTAAAACGCACATAGTTCTTGAACTATTCATATTACAACATGGCACATTTACTCGTTTCTTGACATCTCGCATCACTACACATCTTCAACATTTGTATCATCACTGCAAATCCCGACTGGAACGTCGAATGTTTCAGGGGCAAAACCCAAGTTAGATGATGAACCATCTAAGTAAGAGTATATAATGTTATATTATGTGTGTATGCAATGTCCTTCATCGTAGGTGTCAACTGCACCCCTCATGCTACCTACCGTTCTTACGGCCACCTCTTTCAAAGCCGGGGTGTCTGGGGGCACCATTTGGTAAGGTAGCAGTGCCAGTTCGTACTCCCTACGGCCTCAATGCGAGTGATCAATGATATCAACGTGTATTTATGTATTTCATAATTATGTCATGTATGCAGTCTACGTGATGGGTACATATCGGAGTATGTCAATATGATGAAAGCATTATCGAAAATAAACATTTTTAACCGTACTAAGCTTGAAACAGTACACTTATTACTAAGTTGCCTCGAAAAGCATGTCGATCTCGAAAATCGTGTCAAGCGACTATTTCTCAATCCTCTTGCCCCCAAGGACTCCTAAAACATTAAATTTATTTTCAGAATATTACTTTACTATTTTTTCATAATTTCTACAATTTCTCTTTATTTCTAAGCCTTATTTCTTTAAAATTACATAATAATTATTTAGACTTTCATATAATCCAATTTCTCTTTACTAATATTCCTTAAATAATATTTCTAGCCTTCTGGATTTTTTTTGGAATTCTCCGAATTAAATTCCTATTTTTTCCTTATTTCCATAATAACAAAACTATTTAAATAAATGATTAATTTAGCATTTTCCAGAATATTTTTCACAAACCAAGATATAACCAAAATTCTAGATTTAATGAAATTTTTTGAAATTTAATTTTTATTTTTTAATTTTTATTTTTTCTTTTCTTTTCTTTTTTCTATTTTTTGTCGGGCGGGTGCAAGCCACGTTCCTTCTTCCTACTCCCGGGCGCGTGGCTGCACGCACCCGACCTGCTGAGTCTTCTCCGGCGGCCTTCTCGCTGCCGGCGACGCTGCTCGGCCCTAAAGCTTCAAAAGAAGCTTGCCTCCCTCCTATATTCGACCTCCTGAACACAATAAAAGCTTTAGATTTGCAAAAAACAAAACAAAAATACCTCAAATATGCAGTCGAAGGCGCGGCTCTAGCGAGACGCAATTTTTCGGCGAAGCTTCAATCCGCCGCTTCCTCTGCTCCGTTGGCCACCAAACTCAACAAAAATGTTACCCACGAAGCAAGGATCAAAACCTCACTCTTAAATCCTCTCAACACTGCCCCAAATGCCCGATCTAAGCAATGAAATTTTTTGATGAATGGGGCTGCTTGATCGCGGTTATTTATAGCCAAAACCCGGTGTGTCTTGTCCCATCACGATCGCCACGCGTCCAAGAAACAACTCTAACGACCACTCCTTCAATAAATGCACCCTCTTCTCCCTGATTTGCTTGTTGCAGGCACAACTAGGGCATGGTGTGCGCTCGCTTCCGATTTTCTGATTTTTGCTCTTTTTATATATATATATACATATATACACATATAATATACATTATAAATAAATAATATACACTTATATACCTATACCAGTAATTATTGTACATATACAATTATATACCTATAAATAATATACAATTATATATATACAATATATAATATATAATTATATACTTATATCAGTAAATCCCAACAATTTCTGGTTTTTTTAATCATTTTTACACTATGTATTTTATGCAATGTATTTAACTATGATTAAATCATACAATATAATTTAATTCAACTATATGTATAAATAAATTCATTTACCATGAAAATATACCTTACCTTCTAGGGTCTAAATACTAATTTATTATTATTCATAATGTCTTAGGGTATTACATTCTCCACTCCTTACAAAAATTTTGTCCTCGAAATTTGATCATTTTTCGCTCATTCTGACTATAGGGTTCTCAAAAAGGTATGAAAAATTGAGCTTCATGTCTTCTTCTCGCTCCCAAGTTATCTCCTCACTTGCCGGGTTTCTCCACAGAACTTGTACAAAGGGAATTGACTTGTTTCTCAGGACTTGATCCCTACGATCCAAAATTTTGATCGGTTTCTCAACGTACGAAAGATTTTCTTGAACCTCGACAGCTTCGGTTGACATTACCTAAGAGGGATCTGGCTCATGCTTACGGAGTTGGGATACATGAAATACATCGTGGAGGTTTGATAGGGCGAAGGGTAGAGCAAGTCGATAAGCGACTGGTCCAATTCTTTCCATTATATCATACGAACCTATATACCTGGGGCTTAACTTGCTCTTTTTCTTATTGCTTCGAGTCACCATTCTTAGTGGAGATATCTTTAGGTACACTTTATCACCAACTTGGAACTCTAAATTCCTTCTCCTCGTATCCGCGTAGGACTTCTGACGATCCTGAGCTTCTTTGATTCTTTCTCAAATGATCTTTATCTTTTCTGTTGTCTCCTGAACTATCTCGGGTCCCAAGATTTGACGTTCGCCTACCTCAGTCCAGCATACCGGGGATCTACACTTTCGATCGTATAAGGCTTCATACGGAGCCATTCCAATGCTGTTGTGATAGCTGTTATTGTAAGCGAACTGTACCAATGGTAAGTGCTCTTCCCAGCTATCTGGAAAGTCAATAGCATAGGCTTGCAACATATCTTCTAGGGTTTGAATGGTCCTTTCTGATTGACCATAAGTCTGGGGGTGATAGGCTATACTTAACCTAAGCTAAGTACCTAAACTCTTTTACAGACTTCCCCAAAACCTAGAAGTGAACCTTGGGTCGCGATCTGATACAATACTTACAGGCACTCCATGCAATCTGACAATCTCGTTCAGATACTGCTGTGCTAACTTGCTGATCGGTTGGCTTACTTTCATAGCTAGAAAATGAGCAGACTTAGACAATCTGTTAATTATCACCCAAATAGCATCATTCCCTTTAGGACTTCTTGGCAATCCTGTCACGAAATCCATCGTGATATGTTCCCATTTCCATTCCGGGATTTCTAATGGCTGCAAACTTCCACCTAGCTTTTGATGCTCAATCTTGATTCTCTGACACGTGTCACATTTACTAACGTATCTTGCCACACTTTTCCTCATTCCTGGCCACCAATACACAACTTTCAAGTATTGGTACATCTTGGTGGCACCAGGGTGTATCGAGTATTTGGATCGGTGGGCTTCTCCCAAAATCACTTGTCGTAATTCCCTCACACGAGGTACATATATTCTTCCTTGAAACTGAAGGATGTTTTCTCTTACCTCAAATTCTGGTCTCTTTGCTCGCCCATGCTCGTCAACCCACATTTTAATTCGAGAGTCTTCTGAGTAGGCTTGTCGTATCTGATTCATTAATTCTGGTTGCAGCGTGAGACTAGCTGCGGGAAACTACTCCTACCGTCATTAAACTAAAAGCCTCCACTAGTTTCCACTCAGATACTATAATTCCAGCCACATAAGTGGTTTCTTTTCTTCTTAGAGCATCAACCACAATGTTAGCTTTACTTAGATGGTATTGGATAGTGTAGTTGTAATCTTTCAACAGCTCCATCCATCTCCGTTGCCTCATGTTTAACTCTTTTTGCGAGAACACGTATTGTAGACTCTTATGATCAGTAAAAATTTCGAACTTCTCACCATATAAATCATGTTTCCAAATCTTTAAGGCAAACACCACCGCAGCCAACTCCAAATCATGAGTCGGGTAATTTCGCTCGTGGTTCTTGAGCTGTCGGGATCCATAGGCAATGACCCTTCTGTGTTGCATCAGCACACACCCCAAACCATTTCTTGAGGCGTTAGTGTATACCATAAATCCTCCTGATCCATTTGGCATAGCCAGTACTGGAACGGTTGTCAGCTTATCCTTAAGCGCCTGAAAGCTTTCTTCGCACTATTCGCTCCAATCGAACTTCACCCCTTTCTGAGTTAACTTGGTGAGGGGCGTTGCAATCCTAGAAAATCCTTCCACGAACTTTCTATAATATCCAGCTAATCCCAAGAAACTCTTAACTTCGGTAATCGACTGAGGTTGCTTCCAATTCTTCACAGCTACTATTTTGGCTAGGTCGACCGATATTCCTTTAATCGATATAACATGACCTAAAAATGCCACTTGGTATAACCAAAATTCATATTTTGAGAATTTGGCATACAGCTTATGTTTTAGCAACGTTTGCAATATTACCCTTAAATGCGACTCGTGCTCTTCTTCCAAGGAAGAGTATATCAGTATGTCATCTATAAACACGATTCGCGAACTTGTCTGAAAATGGCCTGAATACTCGATTCATAGTATCCATAAAAGCTGCTGAGGCATTGGTTAGTCCGAACGGCATCACCAAAAATTCGTAGTGCCCATATCGAGAACGAAAAGCTGTCTTGGGCACATCTTCTGCCTTGATCCTCAACTGGTAATAACCTGATCTCAAGTCGATCTTTGAGAAGACCTTGGCTCCTTGTAACTGGTCAAAGGGCTCCTCTATTCTAGGGAGTAGGTACTTATTCTTGACAGTTATCTTGTTTAGCTGTCGATAGTCTATACACATCCTCAGACTCCCATCATTTTTCTTAACAAAGAGCACTGGTGCCCCCTATGGCGATATGCTTGGTCTGATAAACCTTTTGTCCAATAACTCTTGAAGTTAGGTCTTTAATTCTCTTAATTCTACAGGGGCCATTTTATACGGGGGTATAGAAACCGGACTTGCCCTCGGCACAATTTCTATCGAAAACTCGATCTCTCTCTGGGGTGGCAATCCAAGAAATTTTTCGAGAAACACATCTCCGAACTCTCTAACAATTTGCACTTCTTCGATTTTTAAGGGCTCCTTGCTTTTCTCTTAAACACAAGCCAAGTATCCTTGTGCCCCTTGACGTAATAGTTTCTTAGCCTTTAGAGCCGAGATCCACTTCCGTTCACTTACCCTCTTTTGCCCTCAAAACTTGACGTTCAAGTCTCCGCTTTTGAGACAGACTGTCTTAGCTTTACAGTCCAAGGTAGCGTTGTATATGGTTAGGAAGTTCATTCCTAGAATCACGTCAAAATCTTGAAATTTCAGAAGGATCAGATCCACCAGGAACTCAACTTCTCCTATCTGAATTTTTCTATTTGTATAACCTGATAAGGTTTCTAGAGACTTCCCTATTGGGGTTGCCACAATCATACGACAGTTCAAGTTTTTTGATTTTTCTCCCTGTACTTCAACACATGCATGGGAAATGAATGAATGACTTGCTCCTGAATCTATCAAAACATGCATAGGAATACCAAATGTAGACATGGTACCTTCGATTACTGCTGGGTCTTCTGCCGTATTTTGCCGAGTTAGGTGAAACACTCTTCCCTGCTGTACCCTGGCATTTTCGAACTATCCTTGAGGTTGACTCATTTGCCGTGGCTTAGGGCAATCCCTTGCAAAATGTTCCGTCTGCTGGCAGTTGAAACAAGTGATTCCTCTCTTAGGGCAGTTCTGGTTGAGATGTCCCTCTTCTTCGCAGTTATAGCAACCTTTCGTTCCAAGCCGGCATGGCCTCCCAGGGTGTTGCTTCTGGCATCTGGTGCATGGAGCACTAGGCTTGAACTTCGGCCTCTTGAGATCCGGCTTCTTGCCTGCTTTATGACTGCTCACTTGCTAACTTTCTCTTTGGATAGCTTCGATCCGGCTTAGGTTAGTGACTGCACTCTCACCCTGCAATTAAAACACAATAAAAATAAATCATAATAAAACTTTTATATTTTTTTTTATTTTGGTGAGAGGTTTATACCCGCTAGTGTACGAGTGCAGTTGTAGTCCAAATTTAAATTTATATTTTCTGGATGAGTCCAGGTCGTCCACTGAAAGATTTATTTATAGCAAAAGAAAAAGAATGTCACACACACGCACACGCATTTGGACAAATTGACAACAAGATTTTTTATGGTTTCTTTTTTTTAGACAACAGATACTAGAAAATAAAGTAAGGCAGAAATTGAAATAAACATTAAACGTAAAAATATGAATTTGGATAGTGCTTGAGTTAAGACAATTTCAGTATCAACCCATTGATTCCCAAATTTTAGCATAAAAGATTAGTAACATTAATTTAATTTCAGATATGAGGGTTTGTTATTAAATGCAATTAGAGATGATGATAGTTCTAGGTTAAGCAATCCCTATACATGATATGCGGGATTCTAATTTAAGCAACCACCATAAATCCAATTGCAATTAATATACAAAACAACTAAATTAATCATCTGGGTTTGGGTATGATAGCGTTTTCAGTTCTAGTAACTCTCATACATGGCATGAAAGCTCTAAGTTAGGCTTACGCTCCAATCAAAACCTAGTGATTTTTCAATAATTAATACACACTCATACTGAAATTTAAATTAATGTTACTTATTTAAAGCGCAGCTTTCTTTGGGAATCATTGGCGTTGGACACTGTCCTTGCCTTAACCCAAGATTAGATTTAGCTACTCATCTTTATATGAAAGTTAATTGACAGGAATTTAAATGACGTAATTTAAATAACAGAATTTAAATGACAGGAATTAAAATAGTAAAAACTAATCAGCCATTTAGGCGGTGGATAATTAAAAGACAAGAATTAAAATTACAGAAATTTAAAGGCATAAACTAACCGGCCATTTAGGCGATGAATAATTAAAAGACAAGAATTAAAATTGCAAGAATTTAAAGGCATAAATTAACCGGCCATTTAGGCGGTGAATAATTAAAAGACAATAAATGACATAAGAATTTAAAAGAAGAAAAAAAAAGTAAGATTATAAGAGAAAGTACTAAAAAAAATGAGAAAGAACAAGAACAATTCTCAAAGAGAGAATTATAAGGAAACAACTAAACTTTTATTCAAGAATAATAATCACACTTACAAATGCAATCAAGTGAGCTATTTATAGACTACAAGATGCAATACAAACCACACAATTTCAATTATTCAATTTAGACATAATTATATCTAATGGGCACTCACACACTTAAAGTTAAATGGATTTTAGCTATAATACACACCTAATATTAAATGAATTTTAGCTAAAATACATACCTAATAAAGCACTCATAAAGTTAAATGGATTTTAGCTATAATACACACCTAATAGATAAATGGATTTTAGCTAAAAAACACACCTAATAAAGCACTCACATTAAAAATAAAAATAGATTTCTATAAATTGGTTTTTTAATCTTCATTAGGATTAAAAATAATCCTTGGGCCTTAATTCTTCATGGGTTTGAATTCTTTATGGACTTAAATTCTTCATGGGCTTGAATTCTTCATTCCTAAAAAAATAATAATAATAATAATAATTTAATGTTATTAATAAATTATATATTATATATATATATTACACATGGCACATATATATATATATATTAGATTATATTATATATATATATATTACATACATGCATATAATGATGTATATGTATTATATATAATTTGATATATTATTCTTATTATTATTATTTTTAAATTTTACTTTATAACTTCATTTCATTCATTTTTTTATTTAAACTTGCATATAACCATAAAATATATATTAATATCTCATTTAAGCCATTTTTAAGATCAAAAGAAGATTGTAATTATAACAAATTTTTTACAAAATTAACCACTAATCAGTTAGCCTCAGTGGTAAATGCTTACAATACCACTTCTGTATAAAACTGAGTACTTATGCTGCTCAAGACCCTCTGAAGCCTCAAATTCAGCCCCCCCAAGAACTTCTGAGCTTTGATCCTTTCATCCCCTTCATAGATGGGCATGTACCTGATCAATCGGTTAAAAGCATCCTCGTACTAGGCGACAGTCATGTCCCCGGTTTACTTTAACTCCATAAATTCTCTCTCTTTCTTCATTCTTAGATTTAGGGGAAAGTACTTCTCATTGAAGAGTTGCTTGAATCGCTCCCAGGTAATGTAAGGTGCCCTAGCTCGAGGGGTCATTGCTCTTTTTACTCCTTTCTGCCACCTGTCTGCCTCGTCTTGAAGCATAAAGGTGGCACAGTTGACTTTCTCTTTTTCTCCACAATGTAAGTGGTCTAGTAGCTTTTCTGTTTGTTCGATCCAGAATTCCCCTTCGCTGGGGTCTACGCCAAGTTTCCCTTGAAAGACGGAAGGGTTCTGTTGACGGTAGAGGTTAAGCATGTTGACCATATGGCCGTCCCAGGAGTGAGTTCCTTGCATAAATCCCACCATGCTTCCTAGTATTCGTTCCATTTGATCCAGTCGACTGCTCCCAGTCTCCTGGTTAGAGTTGCCTTCCAGGTGCCCACTTGCGTTTCCTTCTATATTGCCAGCTTGTTGGTTAGGTGTCCTAGGTCCTACTGTTAACCTCCTTTGAGTGTTCACCATCTGAAAGAAATTAGCATTCTGGATTAGATAATAGGGTCTTACCATTCGATAAGGTTAATCCTTCATTAATTTTACAGATATTATACATTCGACTGCAAAATGTCATAGGTACACACTACATAAGTCACGTAGATCATAGACAACACACTACACAAGTCGCGTAGATAGTCAGAGCATTCCTAGCTAGATTTACTTGGGTCCGGATGACCTCTATATCCAAACGTTCTCTTCATCTTCGGACTCGTATGGCGGTCCCTCAAGATCACCCCTAACCTTTTCGTTCTCTTCCTCATCCTCAAAGTCTGTATCCTCAAACTCAAGAGGGTTATCTTCGGCCCAGAATATAGGTATGTTGTTTTCTTCTTCTGCTTCAATCGGATCTCCCATCTCTCCTACTTCTCCTACCTCGATCGGGTTCCCCATTCCTTCTTCCTTTTCCTCCTCGAGCGAGTCTCCCATTTCTTTGTCCGGCTTCTCTACTAGCATCATCTCAGATAGCTCTACAAGTAGCTCACAAATCCGTGCGCAATAAAGACGAAATTTGAGGAATTGCTCACCCTGCCGAACCTAATCTGCGAGGTCCTGCAGGTCGCCTTCTAAGACACTGACCATCATGTCTATTTGGAGATAGACTAGGTCAGGCCAGAGTTGATAACTCGGGGGTACATTATCGAGGATTTCTTCCATTTGGACTAGATGTTCCATGATACCCTCATTTGGTTCCGGGATCCGGTTCTCCAGACGATGTGCCCAATGATAGACTAAGACCTGCTCTGAGAAGTTTCCAACCATCCTGTCATCACAACTTCTGTTAGTACCCCTAACTGTCCTCGAGTTGGTACTCCTAACCTTCTTAGATCCTTGATATAAGTGCTAAGTTTTTCTTTCTAGGTATTCTACTTGGTTGAGCTCTGATACCAACTGTAACAGCCCACCTCCTCAGGACGTGTTATGCCTTAGGAAATTTGGGTCTTATTTTTTTTTTAATTACATTATTCCTGAAATTCCCTAAGACCTATCTAGTGCTTGACGAAATAATTTATACACTAGAGATAAATACAATCTTATAAAGCGGAAGCTGAATCAAACTTGCTCATGGCATTACATACATAAATAACTAAATATGGCATTTATTACAAAGTTGATACATAAGTTTCTGAAGAAGAATTAAAACGCACATAGTTCTTGAACTATTCATATTACAACATGGCACATTTACTCGTTTCTTGACGTCTCGCGTCACTACACATCTTCAACCTCTGTATCATTACTGCAAATCTCGACTAGAACGTCGAATGTTCTAGGGGCGAAACCCAAGTTAGATGATGAACCATCTAAATAAGAGTACATAATGCTATATCATGTGTGTATGCAATGTCCTTCATCGTAGGTGTCAACTGCACCCCTTATGCTATCTACCGTTCTTATGACCACCTCTTTCAAAGCCGGGGTGTCTGGGGGCACCCTTTGGTAAGGTAGCGGTGCCAGTTCGTACTCCCTACGGCCTCAATGCGAGTGATCAATGATATCAACGTGTATTTATGTATTTCATAAACATGTCATGTATGTAGTCTATGTGATAGGTATATATCAGAGTATGTCAATATGATGAAAACATTCTCAAAAATAAACATTTTTAACCGTACTAAGCTTGAAACGGTACACTTACTACTGAGTTGACTCGAAAAGCGTGTCGACCTCGAAAACCGTGTCAAGTGGCTATTTCTCAATCCTCTTGCCCCCAAGGACTCCTAAAATATTAAATTTATTTTCAGAATATTACTTTACTATTTTTTCATAATTTCTCTTTATTTCTAAGCCTTATTTCTTCAAAATTACATAATAATTATGTAGACTTTCATATAATCCAATTTCTCTTTACTAATATTCCTTAAATAATATTTCTAGCCTTCTGAAATTTTCTTGGAATTTTTCAAATTAAATTCCTATTTTTTCCTTATTTCCATAATAGCAAAACTATTTAAATAAATGATTAATTTATCATTTTCTAGAATATTTTTCACAAAAGAAGACATAACCAAAATTCCAGATTTAATGAAAATTTTACAAAATTTTATTTCTTTTATATTTTATTTTTCTTTATTTTTTCTTTTTTATTCTTGTCTTTTCTTTTCTTTTTTTTTTTTCTATTTTTTGTCGGGCGCATGCAAGCCACGCGCCTTCTTCCTACTCGTGGGCGCATGGCTGCACGCGCCCAACCTGCTGCGTCTTCTCTGGTAGCTTTCTCGAAGCCGGCGACGCTGCCCAACCCTAAAGCTTCAAAAGAAGCTTGCCTCCCCCCTATATTCGATCTCCTAAACACAATAAAAGCTTTAAATTTGCGAAAAAACAAAACAAAAATACCTCAAATGTGCAATCGAAGGCGCGGCTCCAGCGAGACGCAATTTTTCGGCGAAGCTTCGATCCGCCGCTTCCTCTACTCCGTTGGCCACATAAGTCAGCAGAAATGTTGCCCACGAAGCAATGATCAAAACCCCACTCTCAAATCCTCTCAACACTGCCCCAAATGCCCGATCTAAGCAATGAAATTTTCGGATGAATGGAGCTGCTCAATCGTGGCTATTTATAGCCAAAATCCGGCGTGTCTTGTCCCATCACGATCGCCACGCGTCCGGGAAACCACTCCGACTGCCACTCCTTCAATAAATGCACCCCTTCTCCCTGATTTGCTTGTTGCAGGCGCAACTAGGGCATGGCATGCGCCTGCTTCCGATTTTCTGATTTTTGCTCTTTTTATATATATACATGCGTACACATATATAATATACATTATAAATAAATAATATACACTTATATACCTATACCAGTAATTAATGTACATATACAATTATATACCTAAAAATAATATACAATTATACATATACAATATATAATATATATAATTATATACTTATATCGATAAATCCCAACATTTTTTTGTATTTTTAATCATTTTTACACTATGTATTTTATGCAAAGTATTTAACTATGATTAAATCATACAATATAATTTAATTCAACTATATGTATAAATAAATTCATTTACCATGAAAATATACCTTACCTTCTAGGGTCTAAATACTAATTTATTATTATTCATAAAGTCTTAGGGTATTACATTGGGTCGCTGTTGGAGGGACGCCAAAGGTGGAAGGCCACTGATGGAAGAGATGGAGAGAGAGGGGGACGCCAGAGGTGGGTGGGTGTGTGTGTGGAGTGTCGTTGCTAGACGGACACTGGAGGTGGAAGGCCACTACTGAAGAGAGAGAGAGAGAGAGAGAGAGTTATTGGAAAGAGAGTGAGTGTAATAGCTGGGAATAATTTGAGGATAAAAATCATATTTGATAAAGGGCATAAATGGAATTTTGGAAAAAATAAGACTATAGGGTACCCCGAACCCTAGATAGCCAAGGAAAATGGTATAGTATCATTGAGTAAAATAAATTATGAGTTTTAGTGATGAAAGAAATAAGATCGGGAACAGTTTTCGGTACAACAAAAATACAACTGCCAATTAGGTCGTATTATCGAATTGTTATAGACAATATCCGAAAAATCAACGGAGTGTGTGTAGGACTAATATTTGATGTATAGAACAACCCTTAAGTGGTTTTAGGTTGAATCAAGTGGATTTGAAGTCAAAACAATCAATCAGACCTAAGTGTAATTTTCTAAAAATGTCCGAGGGAGGTCAAAACGATAATTTTTCGAAAGTTTCAAGGGAGAAATGAGAAGTACTAATCTTGAGGGTCTTAGTGATGGTGCAAGAAAGATCAGGGGTTTGAGGATAAGGGCCAAAATGCAAAAGAGAAATTCCAAGGGGCTAAACTGTAATTTTCAGAAAGTTGCACATGCATGGCCGATTTGGCCATGGATTTGGCCAGAAAATCCGGCCATTTGACAGCCTAGGGTCGTCAGTGAGTGGCCTAGGGTGGTCTAGGAGGCGTGGGGAAGAAGTTTTGGCCAGAGATCGGCCACGTGGGGGGTCGTTTTTGCCTATAAATATCAAGGGCTTTTGGCCGAATTTGAAGCACAAATCGACCTCAATTTTGGATGATTTTGGGAGCTTTGATATAGGGCTTTTGGTCTCTAGGCATCAAGGATCGTTTTGGGAGTGTTTTGAAGCATTTTGGTGAGCTTTTGAGGGTTGTTCGAGTTCGACCGAGGGTTAGAGGTGGACCGCCACCGCCGACCTGTAACCGGCCATTTGGAGGCCTTTCCGGTGTCCTTTCAGCCTGAAACTGGTGGGGCTAGGATCGATTCTTCAAGAGCTTTCAGACAGTACCGATTTTGTGGCCATCGGAGCAACCGTCGACGACCAGCTCGAGGTTGAAGACGGTGGCGCGTGACTGCCACGCGCCAGCCTTTGCTTCCAGCCCACTCGCCCGCGCGTGGAGGCGCGTGCCACATAGGTAATTTCTGAGTTTTTTTCCAAAATTCTTAGAAAATTATTTTATGAATTATTATGTAAAAATATTTGAGAAAATAGTTATGTAGATATTTATTTTGAATCATTAGAGAAGAAAAATAAGAGAAAATAAGAAAATGTGAGAAAATTAAGGAGAAAATTATATTTTGATAATTATTGGGTGATTAGGGTACCTTGCGGCTTGAGGTGAAGTGACTCATGCAAAGTGAGAAGAGGGCACGCAAATCGAGGTAGGCACGCAATTCGAGATAGACACGCAAATCGAGGCAAACTGCAATTATCAATTTGAAATTCTGTCTAAAGGTGAGTGGTTCTACCCGAAAAGACTTTAAGTGACATGTGAATGGTTTACTGTGGTTGTTCATCCCTGTGGCTTGGTTTATTGTGATGGATTGTCCAAACGGTTATTTACACATGTATTAAATTTCGTACGATAAATTGCATACATCGAAATGTTGATTTTAAGCTATGCATGTTATGATTTTCGACATCGAAATGGTTTACTGTGGTGTCATCCATGTGGGACGTGGGTTGGTAACTTGTGACGTAGCCTAGAGTGACAGCACTCGAGATGCGTACCTAGGATTAATACTAGGTGACTCACTTGGGACGGGGTTGAGACGGACTTCACCCTACGAGACCCAAGTGGCGAGGCTGAGAATGGACACCACCCCGGTTGTTGGCTCAAGTGGCGGGGCTGCGAGTGGACACCACCCCAGATTCCTTTGAGCAATAGCATTAATGCCGAGGTGACGTCGATTCCGAGGATAGTGCTGATGTGACACTCTTGGGGCTAGGGTTGCGTTGGGTTTTGGAATGCTTTTGAGTTGGAGCGTAAAGCCTAACAATGACAATGGGGTGATTCCTGGGTTCATATGTCGAGGTTGTCCCTCTTAAGCAGGATTGTTTTGCCAATGGGCCGAAGTGGTCGTATCGCCTTTAAAGAGATTGCATTTTCCCCGGTTAGGGCTAAATGCTGTGTGGGATTCTCTTAGACTGGTGCATGTCAGGATTTATCGGTTTTATACATATGATTTTGCATATCTGCATGAAAATGTTTTTGAACTCTTACTTAGATGATTCAGCATCTAATTTGGACTATGTCCTTGGAATATTCAAACGTTCCAGGTGAATGCAGTGGCGCCAAGGGAAAGAATATCATCGAGATGTAGCGGCTATGTTTAGTTTTCGTAGGTTTTTGTCCATAATTACGATGTTCAGAGGTTATGTAATATTTTGATATTTTCATGTGAAACATCGATTTGGTTATTGTAAAAGGAATTGTCGGTTAAGGGAATTGTCGGTTAAATATTATTGAGATTTTCGATCTTGCTTCCGCTGATGTGATTGATATTACTTGTCTTAGTCTATTAATTCTTAAATTTTGATATGCTAAGAAGGTACGATCGGGATTGTCAGGAAATGACTATGATGAAGGTATGTATGTCAAGAGGCTTGTGTTGTGTATATGATGTGAAAAAAAAAAAAAAATCCCGAGATCTCGAGGTAATGCACGTTCTAAGAAAACGGGGCGTTATAGTGAGAAAGAGAGATAGGTGCGTGAAAGAGTGAAAAGAAGTGTTTGGGCGGGCAGGCGGGCTGCTACATTGGGCCACGTAAAATCAATTAAATATTTTCTTTTCACTCCTCACTGCCTTTTAAGTTAACAGTGGATGACGATGGGTAAAGTTACCCAATTAAGGGGGTGTTTGTTAATCAAGATAAGAAGGAGAAAAAGTCACATATGAGAAGCATTTCGAATGTTTGGCATTTTCAATATGTTTGTTAAACTTATCCGATTATCTCTAAAAAATTTCTAACGTGACCTCTTATCTCTCCCTTTTAAGATAAATTTATTTGACATTTTACAAATAAGCCTCAATCACATATATTCCCCTTGTAAGATAGTTAATGTCATTTAATACATTTTAAAATTTTAATTTTATTAAAAAAAACTTATTAATTTAAGTCTTATAATTAATATTATTTAATACATGTTTAAATTATCATATATTTTGACAATTTTTAAAATTTAAATAACATTATTCATTTTACCGATTTTTAAAATTTAAATTTCTCTCTATCCATATATATATATATATATTATTAATGAATACAATTCCTTTCACCAATTTTTAAATTATTTTATTCAATTTTATATTTTATTATCTATTATGAAAATATGTTTTGGCCATTTTTAATTATCTAGTGGAATTATTGTAATTACAACAATAATTATTTTTACTTTTCAACTCTTTTTAAATATATTTTTGAATATGGATTTAGAAAATAAAATATTAATTTTAATTCTAATTTTAATTTTTTTGACAATTCATATTAATCATAAAATACTATTTTAATCATAAATTTGTTGTTAAGGTTAACAAACAATTTTGAATGAATTTGATAATAGGGATATTTTGGTAAAAAAAACTCTTATCTTGGTATTTATCATATGCATTAACAAATATATAGAAAGAAAAAGTACAATTATCAGTAAATTTTAAAAAAATTAACAAATAGTCTAATAGAAATCTTGGAATACTTCTCAGTCTTATATTAACTATTTTATATTTTGATCCGAAAAGTATTTCAAACTTATTTAATATTTCTTATTTTACTCATTTTAACAAACGCCCCATCAACGGGCACAAGATCGCACTCAATATATTTCCCCTAAAAACTGACAAAATCCGTTGGACATCTTGCTACCCGACAACTTTTGGTTCTAGAGCTTATCTGATTAGTTATATCTAATATTTAAGGTAAAATTTAAGAACTTTAATTAATTTTCTTAACTCATTTAAGTGTTGATATTTGATCGATTAGGTTTAATGTTTGCAGTGACAATTAAAAAATTTTCCTCATTTCTTTTTAAATATAATAGTTAGAACATTAAATATATTTTTTTCAATGATACATATTTGTTGGAGTTTTGCCAACGAGCGTCGATGAATTTAATGTATTTTCATTTTTAGATAAATTGTAATAATTATATATTATTTTTAGTATTCAAATATTTTTGTTGTTGGTTAATAAATTAATATTTTACTAACTAATAGGAGTGTCTCAATATTAAAAACAAAGTGTATTAAGCAAAATTCTGAAAAATAAAACACTACACAATAATACATGAATATCACCAAAGTGTTATATATGAATGTCCAAATAACATTTTTGAAAATTGTTTTAGCTTTAAAAATAGTATGATAAATATGCATTATCTAAAAATTAAGTGTATTTAATGCCTTTAAACATTGACTTTAGACAAGACTCAATACATACAATAGCCTCTCAACAAGATATCTTAATTATAAAAAATTATTTATTTAAGTCTTTACCTTGACTGAGAATAAATTAAATTGTTATCTACACCAGATAAGATGTCAAGTCATACCAAAAAAAAAAAAAAAAAAACTACATCAGTTAGACACATTAAATTCAATTTAATACATAAATATGACATTTAATCTTTCAACAAATAAAAAATTTGACATTTGGTCCCTTATATGAAAAAAATACCTAATTTAATAAAAAGAACCTAAATTTCATAAAGACCTAAAAATAATTAAAAATGACCTAAATTTAGATCTTTTATGAAATTTTTAGGTCTTTTTTGAATATTTTTAGTTCTTTTTATAAAAAAAAAATTAGGTTTTTTATAAAATTTATTTCATTTTTATTATTTTTTAGTTTTTTATATAAAATTTAGGTCTTTTTTTAATCAAATTTGGTCTTTTTTTCATACCAAATACCATTTTTGTTAATTATTGAGGAACCAAATATCATATTTATTTAATAAGCCTAATTTGATATGTTTCGTTGACGAACCTTTTTTTTATGTAACATGGCATCTTATGTGGCGTTAATAATAGATTCGTTTATTTTTAATAATAATAAAGACTTAAAATAATAATTTTTAATAATTAAAATAATAAATCTTGATATTTTATATTTCAAAAACTAAATATCATATTTCTTAATCATTGAAGGGTCGTCTTACATCCTTAATTTAATTTAAATGGACATAATTCTAATCTAAAAATAAAATGTATGAAGTTTTGTAAATATAAAAATAAATCATAAAAAATGATTAAAAATCAAATAATTATCTTAAATTCTAGGGCCGACTTATTTTAATAATTGAGAAGAAATGGTGGGATCCTGGGAGTACAACTTATAATGGTCCCTAACTAAGGGACCACCCTCCTACAAAAGGTTGAAATAAAACCTTGCCCGGGCACCGTCCAAGTACAATTTAAATTTATGAATTATAATATTTAATTAGATAAAATGATATATATACTTATATTAAGATAAGATATGAGTGGAGACTCTATTTTGGTCACTTTATTGTTAGTAGATATTTTAAATATTTTACTTATATATTCTCGACGAGTATTATTTAATATCCAAACTTTCTAAACTAAGGGAGAGTTTTGGCGAGTACCCACCTAGTAAGATTTCTATTGTCATCCTTACTTTTATCTTGCTGGGATGGGGGATACAGAGAAGAAAGTGATGCAAGGTTGGCTTAAGGCACAGACCCTATGCCTAGGGCCCCAAAAAAATTATTGGCCAGATCCAGGCACTTGAACCATCCCTTGTTCAACACTCTCATGGAACACAATAATATTAATCACGAGAAAGACGACTCCTACACATTGGTGAGATGCGAGGTGGTGGTGTTCGATCATCTCTTTTGGGTGTTGGAGAATGCCCAACCCCAACTCATCGTTGATTCTGTGCAGAAGCTTGCTTAGCTCTATGCAATCAATGATGGAAGATGCATTCCAATTTAAGTCTATGTCCTAAATGAAATAATTTCAAACTTTGATTGCTACCATGCATGTATGTGAGTGACAGGGTCGCTTGCGCTGTTGCTAATGTCAACTATCAGTCGTCGAACTATCTAGGGCTCTACCAACCCTTGAGCGGGCCTTGAGGTGACGAGATAAGGAAAAGTATCGTTTCCCTTGGTTAGATAAAGATTTTGTAAAGAATGAAAAGAAAAGAAATGATACATGATATCTTCTCATTCCTTATCATACACTTTCGTTCATGCATAATTTAGGTATGAGAAGAGAGAAAGAAATATTGTTTTTCGTATCTTACTCTTATTAATTTTTGTTTACTTATTTTGAAGTAAATGGGCATAATTGTAATATTTTGTTTTTGTATTATTTCATCCTCCTTCGTTCTCCATCTAAATAAAATAAAGATATATTACACTTTTTATATTATATTCTTATCAAATAAATAGAAGTGTAACAAATTTTACGATATTTTCTTTATCCTTGTCCTTTTATTCTCTACCCAACATCTCTCCCAAAGATAGACTTAATCTCAAGAATACGTTTAGATGGAAGTATTTCAAATAGTTCCATTTGAAATTTTGACTTTCAAATTTTGTTATTTAAAATTACATTATTTGACATTTCAGTGTTTAGATAATTGTTCCTTTCGGCCCAAGGGGATGCTCGGGCATGGGCTTGCAACAATAAAAGATGGGATCCGACGATCAATCCATTGGAGCAGCTGGTACCTATAAGCACTCTGATACTCAAGTAAGTAAGAAAGTAAAATGGGCAGAGTATCAGCAAGCTAGAAGAAAACATACATTGGCTCTGGGGAGGGCTGGTTTATATAGAAAGAGGGAAGAACCTCCTACATACGTCGTGCGTTTACAGGGTGATAGAATTGGACATTCAGCGTATGAGCTTCCTAATGGCAGAATGGTGCCAATGAGACTATTATTAATGTAGATGGGATCTTCTATTAATGAGGATGAGAACTTCCATAAATGAGGATGAGATTTTGAGCGAGCATAGTAGTATCTAACGTGCAGCTATAATGATGTTGTTGTAGGTCAACTCAGGACTAGGATCGGGGCGCGAGCTGGTTTATAGGTCAAGGGCCTAGATTAGGCCGATACAATCCACAGCCCCCTAGGTTGGATGCTCAAAAAATGAGTATCCGAGCTAAAGAATGGGGGTCCGAGCGATTTCGCTGTTTTGACTAAGTTTGGAGAACAAGTTAACATTAGAGTCTAATTGGGGTAGATAGTCGAGCCACTATGCGGTTACGCCTAGATGGATGCAGGTTTTAGGTGCTTGAAGCTAGGTTGGTTCCCATAATGGGGTGGTTCTATTTACACTCTGGTACATAGAGCATGTAGCCTCAGGGTTTGAGGCATTACGCTTGGGAGGTGGGACGTTGTGATGGGTGATTGACAGCTTTTTTTGTGGCCTTGGACATGTGACAGGTGGCAGTTTCATAGCGGTAGATCAGTGACGAGTGATTCCCAACTATTGGATGCGTCACTCAATGGCCATTATAAAGGTTCCCTTTCACACAAAGTTTATACTCCTTGCTTTTCCTAGTCTTTGAAGTCTTACAATCTCACGAGCCCAGGTGTTTTTCTTTCGTCTTTTGAGGCTTATGGTCAAGGCAATGCTTTCTATTTGTACTCCTCATTCGCTTACTACTTTTGACAAAGTAACTCCTTGAATCATGAATCGTTTCATTATTGTGGGTTTGGGTCAGGAAGTTGTGGAGATTTTGCCAAGTGCGTGGGTAGTTTGTCACTTTGCTTACTCCCATGCCTCTACATTCTCTTTTGTAGGAAGAATGGCTCTGACGTTTCCTAAGAAAGAGCTAAGGAAAGAGTTGATGGTACTTTGCGAGGAGAGGAATGAAACTGCGTCGGGCTCTACGCTGGCTAACAAGGCAACTGGGAGGGCCTTAGTCCTTTCAAGGTTGGCTTCTTCTATCATACAACCCCTACCCATGGTTGTCGCTACCCGGGCTTTGATTTCTTACCCTGGGGAGCCCACAATTTTTGAGGAGTTGGCTTGGCACAAGAAGTGACAAAAGGATTCTAGGGAAGGGGCTAAACCATCCGATAACTTAGGCCCTGCTATCCACGAAGCTTATTTGGTCTTATTTCATGATCCCAACTTCTAGGGTAATTGCTTTATTGACACTTACTTATATTCCTTGTCAGAACGGAGGAGGCTATTAGGTCTTGGGCAACCCATCTCATTCCACTAGGTCGAGGGCTAGATACTCCAGCTTGTAGCCCATTATCGATCGCTTGAGACAGACGTTGTGAGCCTACTTACCAAGATGAAGAGGGATTATGAAGAGAAGCTCGATCGGGCTCGGGAATCGGCACACAGAGAGATAAGGAGAGTTATGGAGGCAGCTACTGCTTAGGCGAAGAAATGGGCCGATAAGGCTGAGTTGCTCAGCTCAAAGCAATGTCTTGCGATTGATGTCCTCTAGAGCTAGCTTGACGCTACTAATGCGGAGTTGGTAAGGCTTAGAGTGAAGGTTGTTGTAGCCAAAGTTGAGGTGACAGAGAATGAGATGAAGGCGAAAGCTGAGGTTATGGTCGCTCGATCTAAGGTGGCAAAAGCGAAGGCCAAGGTGGTTCGCGGTCCACTAGCATTTGCATCAAACAAAGCATGAGTAATAAAATGAGGAATTTTTTGAGTACCTTGTAACTTATGTCACCTTTTTTCTTTAAGGTTTTTGTTCAAATATCTTGATTGACATAAGTATCAGACAAGCCGAGGTTGTTGGACTTGCCCGATTTGAGGCTTGGCTTGGTAACTTCAAGGTAGCTTGTGATCAAATCACACTTTTACAATGTGCGGGTTGAGTGACCGGGATAACTCGAGGTTTCTTAACGTTGATGCATGTTTAATACAAGGCATGGTTTAGAGTATGTTAATATGAGGTCATTTGGTGCCTGGAAGAAGGCTAATTTGGAATGAGACCGAGGTAACTCGAGGCCTGCCAATGCATGTTTGCTACAAGGCAAGTTGAGTGACCAAGGTGACTTGAGGTCTATTAATGTTGATGCTTGTTTGCTACAAGGCATGGTTTAGCTCGAGGTGACTTGAGGTTTCTTGGTACCTGTTAGAGGGCAAGTTTTGAATGGGATTGAGTTTACTCAAGGTCCGTTAGTACCTATTTGGTACAAGGTATAGTTGAGGATCGAGATGACTCGAGGTCTATTGGAGTGAGGCCAAGAAGACTCGAGGTCTGCCAACGCCTGTTGGATACAAGGCATCGCTTGAACTAGGGAAATCCACAAGGTCCACCCACCGGGATAGACTCGGGCGCTTAGGGGCAGATTGACTGCCCCGATTTGATACACAGAGCACGGTTGGGACTAAGGAGATGACTCAAGGTATGTTAGGGTGAGACTGAGAAGACTTAAGGTCTACCGATGCCTGTTTGATAAAAGGCATTACTTGAACGAGGGAAGTCTCCAAGGTCCACCCACTGGGATAGACCTCGGCACTTGGGGACGGACTGACCCTGTCGATTTGATGCATGGAGGACAGTTGGGACTGAGATGACTCGAGGTCTGCTGGCGCCTGTTTGATACAAGGCATTGCTTAAACTGGGAAGTTCTTAAGGTCTGCCCGCTAGGATAGACCTGGGTGCTTGGGGGAGAATTGACCACGTTGGTTTGATACATGGAGCACGGTTGGGACCGAGATGACTCGAGGTCTGCCGATTATTGTTTGATACAAGGCATAACTTGAACGGGTGAAGTCCCTGAGGTTCGCTTGCCGAGATAAACCAAGGCATTTGGAGGTAGACTGATCGTGTCGGTTTGATACACGAAGCATGGTTAGGACTAAGATGACTTGAGGTCCATTAGGGCGAGACCAAGAAGACTTGAGGTCTGGCGACACCTATTTGATACAAGGTATCGCTTGAATGGGTGAAGTCCCCGAGATTCACCCGCTAAGATAAACTCGGGCGCTTGGGGGCGAATTGACTGTGTCAATTTGATACACGAAACACAGTTGGGACCGATATGACTCGAGGTTCACTGGGGCAAGACTGAGAAGACTCGAAGTCTGTCGACACCTATTTCATACAAGGCATCGCTTGAACAGGGGAAGTCCTTGAGGTAGTCTTTGGGATACAAGGCATAATCTTTAAGCTAGAAGATGGTTTTCAAGGGTACAACCTTATATAAAAGATGTCTGGATCGAGTGATCGGCTTAATTGATAACTGAGCATAATGTGTAGGTGGATGCCTAATAAATGTTGAAAGTTGAAAAGACATAAGATAAAATTTGGACTTGGACCCATGTAATGATGTGATAGATAGTGAATGAATAAAGTTGTCTTGACGTCTAAGAGAAGTTTATTTAGTTGGATGGTACAAATAGTTAGGATAACAACTTAGCTATAATATTTTTGTAGGCTAGTTGCATTCCATGACCTCGGTAGCGGTTGTCCAAAGAGTTCGGACAAGTTGTAGGCTCCGTTGCCAAGGTCGTTAATGACTCGGTAAGGGCCCTCACAATTAGCGCCGAGCTTCTCTTGTCTAGGATGTTATCTTGGGCCTTCGATCTTTCTCAGGACTAGGTCTCCCTCTTGGAAACTTCGAGGCTTGACCTTTTTATTATATTTTTGAGCTGCCCTTTGTTTGACAACTTGTTCTCGGATGTGAGCCTAGTCTCAAATCTCCTAGATAAGGTCGAGGTCAACTCTTTGCTCCTTATTGTTGAAGTTGTCTTGGAAATGTCGTCGCCTGGGACTAGGTTCTCTGACTCCCACTGGGATCATAGCTTCGGACCCATAAGTGAGTAAAAAAGGTGTTTCCATGGTAGAAGTTTGAGTCATGGTATGATATGACCATAGCACCATGGGGAGTTCTTTTGGCCATGCGCCCTTAGTTTGGTCGAGTCGCTTCTTTAGTCCAGCCAAGATAATTTTGTTGGCGGCCTCAGTTTGGCCGTTGGTCTGGGGGTGTTCAACTGAGGTGAAGACCTGATAGATATCAAGCTCTTTGCAAAATTTTCGGAGTTTATTGTTTGTAAACTGAGTACTGTTGTCCGAACTGATCACGCCGGGTATGCCATATCTGTAAACTATGTTTTTCTAGATGAACTTCATGATTTTTTCAACAGTAATTGTGGTCAGGGGTTCAGTTTCGATCCATTTGGTAAAATAATCAACTGCCACCACTATGAATTTGAGTTGTCTCAAGGCGATCAGGAAAGGTCCGAGGATGTCAATCCCCCATTTGTAAATTGACCAAGGACTGTTGAGGTTGTGGAGCTCTTTCGGAGGAGAATGATGTGCGCCTGTGAACCTCTAGAATTTGTCGTAGTGCTTCACATAGGCTAGAAAATCATTTCTCATTGTTAGCCAACAGTACCCAATTCTCAATTCCTTTGTTGTTAGGGATCGTCTTCCAAGATGGCTTCTGCACTTTCCCTTGTGTACCTCGGTCATGATATATGTGGACTGGTTGGTGTTGACACATTTGAGGAGTGGCATAAAAGAGCCTCTTCTATACAATTGATCCTCGAGCATGGTAAAGAAACAAGTAGACTTTTTTAGCCTCCTGGCTTCCTCAACATTAGTGGAGAGCGTCCTATTTTATATGAATCAGGTGATGGGGGACCTCTAGAATTCTGGTGGTCCCTCATTTGAGGGAGTTGACAAATTAGGGGAATTAAGAGTACTATAAAATGACAAATTAGCGGAATGACCTTCCATCTGAGGGAGTTAAAGCAAATGTGAGAGAGGAGAGAAAATAAAGAATGAGAGAAAAGGAAACAAAAGGGAAAAAAAAAAAAAAACTAGTGAAAGAAAATAAGATGTTTCCTCTAAGGTTACTAAGGAGAGGTTCAAAAACTAGGAAAAGCAAATAAAGATATTTTCTAAAGGATATTCCAAGGTGAAGTCCTCTCACCCACAAAACCTGTACTTTGTGACTATTTTTCATGTTGTATGAAAAAATAATTTTAAAAATGTGTTCTCTTTGACTTTTCATTTACATCCATAATCATATATGGTTTTATTATTTTTCTCTATATTGCTTTAGCTCGAAGTGATATAGTCTAGGACTTTCCAAGAAATTGTTAGGGCTTTAGTTGAAAAAGCTTTTGGAAGCATGCCGACACTGTCACAAGTGATATCGTAGTGAAAAAACTTACATTCTCTTGTATGCATACATTTTGTATAAATATTTTTTTTTATTTTTCATTTTGAATGTTTATCTTCTAAGTTGGGTTTATTTGAAATAATCAAATGTTCTAAGCAAGACAAATACTAAGGGAAAGGAAGTTCAGGAGGCCTTGTTTGAAACCTTCAATATTATTATTTTTTTATAGCATGTCATGTTTTATAAATACTATGTGTGTTTTATGTGATGAATAGAGTTTTATGTCGATTATATTTTGGTTATACTAAAATGCATCAAGAATGCTAAATCTTTTGTTTGAATTAAGTTTTCATTAAAGGCATGTCATTTTATTTTTATGGAAATAGACAACAATTACATTTATATATTGTTTTGGGTATTTCCCGCATTACTTCTTATGGACTGGGCATGATCCAGCAGGCTGGCCTAATTGCCCAAAGCCCAATAAGCCTAAGGCTGAACTCGTCAGAACAAGATCATACCTCGCTGAAACCCGAGTTTAGGCCGCGAAACCAGGCGAGCTCCAGCGAGCTCCCAGGCCTAACCAAGCGAACTCCCAGCGATGCTTCCAGCTCGTTGGCCTAACCATTCAATTCGCACAATAACATCGCTTCTGAATTGTAACACCCCGTTTCGCCAGGCGTGTCACTATAAGGGTATTCCCGAGATTTCTTTTTTTTTTCTCTTTAATTTAAACACGCGCGGTATTTCAAGAACAATCTTCACATGCAGAAACCAAACCCCGCGAACCCCAGTCTTGCCCGTTTAACTATCAAGATCAATAATCTTAAACTAAACGAGTCATAATACAACGCAGCGGATACACTAATACCAAAACACCATAGTATTTCCAAAGCAAAATACTTAATACAGATCAAATGATAAAATCGCTATTATACAACTGTTCATTTACAACCTGAAATACATACTAAAGCCTCCAAACGTTACAATGACTTAACAAACTAAGCACCATTGGCCCTCAACCGGCCACATCCTTGCCCTCGCAGCAGTTCCTGGCTGGAACATTAAACGTTCCAGGGGCATAGCCCAAGTTAGATGATAAACATCTAAGTGATGGCATAAAACAGTTTATACAATGCATGAGAGACACACGAGCATGGCATACTCAGACAAACGTAAATATGCAAGACACGTCTAACTCGAGATATCACCTTGACATACTTAATCCCTCGAATGCCCCACTGTGGCACACGTTCACCTGGTCCAACGTTAATCCCTCGAGTGCACCGTCGTGACACTCGTTCACCTGGTTTAACATTATTCCCTCGAGTGCCCCAGTGTGACACCCGTTCACCTGGATTAACATTGTCCCAATCTCAAGTAGACCCCATCCCGCCCCATACGGACCCAACGATGCAATTAAACTTAACCCCAAATGATATGAAAATTTACACGCCATGCACCAACATTTTAAAATAAAACAATTAATGCAATGAAGCAAATATCGACACAATGATCTTAAGTAAAAGCCTTGTAAAACAATCTATGTCTAGAAGGGTATAACCGCTCACTAGAACCCACCACAAGCACCTAAAAACACTTCCAAGACAAGGAAAAACTAGAATCAAACCACTCACCTCGAATGTATTCAGATCGCCTCGATCCTCGTGCAACGCCTCGGTTTGCGTGCCAAATCCCAAATGCTTGAACTTATACTCAACCTCAAGTCATAATACTTCCTAGACACCATATTTAATTAAGAAAGCATTAAAATCCATTTTCCTCAATTTTCCATAATTTTCTCTATTTTCACCCAATTTTCTCCTCGATAATTCCAAAATAATTATTTATTCAACTATTTTCCGAAATATTTCAACACGATAAATCCTAAAATAATTAATTAAAAATAATGGAAGAAGAAATACCCAAAATTCCCATTTCACGCGCCCTGCGCGTGGCTGCCCGTGGAGGCTGGCGCGTGCAGCCACGCGCATCGTCTTCTTCCTCAAAACCGGCCGGCGACGACCCCTCCGATGACCGATCTGAGCACACCCCCTTCAAGCCCTCGATGATTCGATCCCATTGGCACCATTTTTAGGCCGAAAAGTGGCCCAAACGGCCAGTTGCAGGTCGGCGGTGGCGGGTCGCCTCCAACCCTTGGCCAAGTTCGAACACCCCTCAAACATACACCAAAATGCTTCAAATCGATCCCAAAGTGATCCTTGATTCCTCGCGACCAAAAGCCCCTTAATCACTCGCTCAAAAAAATTCAAAAACTTGGTCGATTTATGCTTAAAAAGCTCGAACTCGCGGCCTCCTTTTATACCCAAAAATCGGCTAAATTCCGGCCAATCACCGACCAACCCTTGCTCCCCAAGACTCCTATGGCCGTATACGACCTTCCCCAAGCAAGCCTCAGCCGTCCCATCACCGGAAACGACGGCCACGTGCGGTGGCAGTGCGGCGGCCGTTTTCTCCCTTGCATTCACATTGCAAAATTTTGCTAAATTGCATTTTCACCCCTAATTTCTTCATTTGACATTTTAGCCCCTACCAATACACCCCTGATCTTTCCAAATATACCACTAAGGACCACAAGTCTTGTACTATTCATTTCATTCTTGAAACTTCCGAAAAATTATCGTTTTGACCTCCCTCGGGTAAATTTAGAAAAACTACACTTAGGCCCGACTGATTGATTTGACCTTAAATCCATTCAATTTAACCCGAAATATTTAAGGGTTGTTCTATACATAAAATATTAGTCCCTAACATGCTCCGTTGACTTTTCGGATGTCTCCTATGTCGATTCGGTTTTCTCAGCCCGGCCAACAGCTGTACCGAAAACTATTCCTGATCCAATTTATTTCATCACTAAAAATCATAATTCGAATCACTTGTCGATATTATACCATTTTCCTTGGCTATCTAAGGTCCGGGGTACTCCCTCGAGCCACTTCGGTCTTTTAAGACTGCAATAGTGTGTCCTAAAGCCTTATTCTTTTGATAATTCCACTTGTACCATTAATCAAATATTATTTATGACTTCAAATCATTCCTGGGTATTACATTCTCCCCCCCTTAAGAAATTTCGTCCTCGAAATTTTGTCCGTGACAATTGTATCACCACCGGTGTTAATGACTCCCAAATGTAATGCCTTATATACCATTTCTAGTTCTTAGTAATCATTCATAACTTTTATCTCCTTAGGGTTTGGGTTTACCAGACTCATTTCTGATCTTCAGAATATCCCGTTGTAGCTCCATATCGGCGGTTACTCAACTCCCAAAATGATTTATAAAACCCAGTACCATTCCCAATCGTGTTCCCAAAATATATTTTATCTGGCTCCTAAATCTCCCAATCCAATGATCACACCAAGGTTGAACTAACTCGGCTGCCATGATGGCACAGAAATTGATAACATTGAACTTACTCAGCGTATTTTTCTCTCAATTATCTCGATCGCATATTATCTTTAGGGGTAATTTCTCAGCCTCTTACGGCTGGTCAAATTATCCATTTAAGTCTCTCAAAAACACAATTTCTCTTACAACAGCCTAACATCCTAACATGTTACTATTTCCCTTCCAAACATCAATCAGATCAATTTATCCCAGCTCAGAACTCCCGTGTCGTTTCAATTTATCGACAACCTTCCATAATTATACACGTCCTTCATTTGTGGCTCCTCAACTTAACACTGCTAAGTGTTCCATTTCAATCCAACGGTGCTTCCCATATTTCTCCACATGAGAATAATATCTCTATTGAGTCAAACAAGATTCCTGTTATCCCCAATTCTAGGAGTAGACCTAATCTCGTCCTTCTTAGGCGATCTAGTTTTCACACAACTCCTTAAGAGAAAACCTTTCTGGTTAGCTTTTGATTCTCACTGGGTCTTCAACAATACCTAGCATAATTATAACAGCTTAACCTACTGTTTTGCAACCCAAATAAATTTTCGTAGTGGAACTAAAAACTCACGTCTTCCTTTATAACAACTTAATCATATGTTTTCTCAAATCACAGCATGTCTCTCGAGAAAAACACTTTCAATTACCCATCAACACATAACTTACCATATCCCTATGTTGATTTTGTCTCTTTCAATCCATCAACTTATGTTCTCAAGGGTACCTAGGTATACTTACCATTGCTCCAACCTTTTTATATCACCAAAGGCAAGGTTTGAAACAACTAAATCGCAGCCAACTGCTAACAATTCCTAGGGTGTTAAATACACTAAACTAAGAGCCAAGTTGATAACAATAATTAAATTCCTCCCAAGGTGATATCTAGAAAACAATCTTCCCATATTTTCCTAGCAACTTCACGGCACATGTTTATACCAAGGATTACTTCATTCCTAGTTAGGAGCTACCTCGACCTAGGAGCATTATTACTATTTCACCACAACTCCTGAATTTCCCGAGTGTGTTCATCACTTCTTAGTAACCTTACTTCACGAATTTCTGTCATGAACGTAATTATCCTAGAAGAATCCTTTACAAATCTCTGTTAACAGCTTGCCAAACATTGTTTCGTCACTTGAGATTACTTTTCCTTCTTTCGATTCTTTTTTTTTTATTATCGACTACCATTATCCACATAGCAATTAACCTGCTTAGGTCATCTTCCAATCCTTCAACTTTTCCATAATGATTTAGGGATCCTGCCACGATGCTCTGGTCCCTTGGAGTTTGGACTCTAAATCATACATAACATCCTCAATGTCATCCAAACTTTGGCACTTGACCGTCTCCACAGTTCACTGTGTTGATCTGACTTGTAGGTATCACACCCCAAACCGCGAGCCAACCACCAGTCCTCTACTTTGGTCCCTAGGCTCAGATCCATTGTTAAGACCAACATCGATGGTGTTATCGTTATGCTAGAATTCCTCATTCCATTTCTGAGAGCTACAGTGGTTCTATTAGTACTAATCCAACTCCCTGATCTTCTGGATTCCTAATGTTCTTTTCCAGAGTAACACTCAATCGTATCAAGCACCCTTATCCTAACCATTCCTAAGACTTCGGATTTCTTTCTCACAATTTAATCTCTTTTATTTTCCAAATTTGTTACGCATGTGACGGAACCTCACGCTCTTGTTGCTGCTCTTGCAGACGTTCATAATTTATCAAACACTCCAACATCAACTGTATTTCCAGTTTATCATTTTCTAAACTTATACTAGATCGTTCAACCATATTCTCGTCATTGCCGTATGCTTAATCTATCACAAGATTGGCTTAGAAATTCCATTCTCCTTATATGTTTATTCCACGGTTGACTTTCAACTAACACTCACTCCATAGGTCATTATGTCAATCATTCCTATTTCTTTGAATCCATTAGGATCAACTTTAAGACCTAATCAAATCCCAAGATATCTTTATGAGCTTAATCAAGCTTTAGCAAGCCTATCTCATTGCTTGGTGCCTTAAAATTCAAACCGAGACTTTTATGACTACCTCTCAGTCCTTGATAATCATCGTTATGCTAACTATTTTCTTTGAGTTTGTATCTTCTTAAATCGGCTAGAGTCATTTCAAACTTAAAATATAATTGTCTCCATAGGTTGAAATACCATTTTATCTCCAAGTATATACAGTACGCATAAATTTTCTTTTAGCAACATCAAAGTCATACTCACAATTTACTTATCCCCAATTTTTTTTTTTTTCTAATTTCCAAGGTTCGTCTTAAATCACAAATTTCTAATCTATCGTTGTTCCTTATATTACTTACAATCTCAAAATCATCAAGTAAGGTTTCATTTTGCAAATCCTCTATAAGCCAAAAGATTCTCTCAAATTTCCAATTTAACTGAAAAGTTCTAATCTTCAAAACAAGCGGTTCTTGCGTTTGATATCCAAATAATTTTTCGATCGCACCTTGACCCTAACTATAGCTAATTAACAGTCGATCCCTCTTTGTCTCGTAGTCACTATTTTGAAATTCCAAAATCCTAAATCATCAAAATTTGAGTCAAAAGGAAAATTCCCACTTTAACTTGAGCATTTTATTCAAGCCAATTACTACCAAGAAAAACTTCTTAAACACCTCAAACAAGAATTCGATCCTCAATTAGTTCTGATTCATTTTCCCCGTCTGATCCTAAACTAATATCCTCGATATAGTTCTTTTTTTTTTTTTTTTCCATCTTCTCCCAAAACTTCCATAAGACTTAAATCTACGCCTTAACTTTCTTTGTCCTTGAATAACATATGAAATTATACGACTCATCCCTATGAGTCATTTTCTTAAGGTAATATTTCCTTATTTCCACTACCAATAATTCCGGTTTCTCTATCTCAATGTCCCCATCAACAATTTCGGATTCCTAAAATCCTCGAATTCTATTTTCAAAAGCTTTTATTGAATCATCCTGGGTTTCTTATGGGGTCGTTCCTTAGGATTCTCGATCTATACCAAATCATTCTTTCCCTTGAATCCTTATACCATTTGATCAAAATCTGACTTACAATTAGGTTATGCCATATTAAACTAATCGTCCACAACTTGTTTCTTCTTAATAACCACCAGTTATCCCAACATTTAGTGAGATTGATTTTAACTAATGATCTTCAATCTACGGTTTTCGATTCTTACGAATCCTCAGTTATGGTTTGTAGAGCCAACCTTAAATTCGACCCATATTGTTTGATGCTAACTCCCAATCCAACGTTTCATCACTCAGCAAAAATCTAGTATTCTTCAATTAATAATTTCAAAGACTTCAACCGACAAACCCCCAAATCTCCAAGCAGGGATTTTGTCTTTATGACCTATCGGCTCCCCTCCTCTAAGTCTCCGTTCGAGATTTTCACTAGTTATCCCTAACTGAATCCGTTCTTCTTAAGTCCTCAATTTGGATATCTAACTTAACCTTAAGATCTTCAAGTCGTTTTTCTTTCCCATGCCCTTGACAGGTTCTCCTAATAATCTCCATCGTTTCGTTTATCTTTGTCAGGGCATGACACCACCATTATTTAACATGTCCCAAACGGGAGGGTACTAAGACAATTCACTAAGATTCTTCCGAAAGAGATTTTATACTATACTTCAAGTTGTACCGGAATTACCAAAGTATTTATTCCTCAAAGGTTTTGGATCATATATCTCTTTCATTTCAACGACCCTCTTCACTAGCTTCCTAATTTCCAAAAGATGTGAATAGAACTTGTTCGTCTTCCCTTGACGCTGAAAGTATATTCAAATTGAAAACCTCAAATTTCACCTTTCTAAAGTCTCCATACCATTTCGACTATGTTCTGAATGTCTCCTAGAATCCATAATCCCGTTCTAAGTTCTCATTCAATAGTTCAAATCATGCTAAGTTCAACAACCTAGTCAAATCGTCCTAGGGTTTTAACCTAGGGCTCTGATACCAATTGTAACACCCCGTCTCGCCAAGCGTGTCACTACAAGGGTATTCCTGAGATTTCTTTTTTTTTTTCTCTTTAAGTTAAACATGCGCGGTATTTCAAGAACAATCTTCACATGCAGAAACCAAACCCCGCGAACCCCAGTCTTGCCCGTTTAACTATCAACATCAATAATCTTAAACTAAACGAGTCATAATACAACGCAGCGGATACACTAATACCAAAACACCATAGTATTTCCAAAGCAAAATACTTAATACAGATCAAATGATAAAATCGCTATTATACAACTGTTCATTTACAACCTGAAATACATACTAAAGCCTTCAAACGTTACAATGACTTAACAAACTAAGCACCATTGGCCCTCAACCGGCCACATCCTTGCCCTCGCAGCAGTTCCTGGCTGGAACATTAAACGTTCCAGGGGCATAGCCCAAGTTAGATGATAAACATCTAAGTGACGGCATAAAACAGTTCATACAATGCATGAGAGACACACGAGCATGGCATACTCAGACAAACGTAAATATGCAAGACACGTCTAACTCGAGATATCACCTTGACATACTTAATCCCTCGAATGCCCCACTGTGGCACACGTTCACCTGGTCCAACGTTAATCCCTCGAGTGCACCCTCGATGATTCGATCCCATTGGCACCATTTTTAGGCCGAAAGGCCACCGGAAAGTGGCCCAAACGGCCAGTTGCAGGTCGGCGGTGGCGGACCGCCTCCAACCCTCGACCAAGTTCGAACACCCCTCAAACATACACCAAAATGCTTCAAATCGATCCCAAAGTGATCCTTGATTCCCCGCGACCAAAAGCCCCTTAATCACTCGCTCAAAAACATTCAAAAACTTGGTCGATTTATGCTTAAAAAGCTCGAACTCGCGGCCTCCTTTTATACCCGAAAATCGGCTAAAATCCGGCCAATCACCGACCAACCCTTGCTCCCCAAGACTCCTATGGCCGTATACGACCTTCCCCAAGCAAGCCTCGGCCGTCCCATCACCGGAAACGGCAGCCACGTGCGGTGGCAGTGCGGCGGCCGTTTTCTCCCTTGCATTCACATTGCAAAATTTTGCTAAATTGCATTTTCACCCCCTGATTTCTTCATTTGACATTTTAGCCCCTACCAATACACCCCTGATCTTTCCAAATATACCACTAAGGACCACAAGTCTTGTACTATTCATTTCATTCTTGAAACTTCCGAAAAATTATCGTTTTGACCTCCCTCGGGTAAATTTAGAAAAACTACACTTAGGCCCGACTTATTGATTTGACCTTAAATCCATTCAATTTAACCCGAAATCTTTAAGGGTTGTTCTATACATAAAATATTAGTCCCTAACATGCTCCGTTGACTTTTCGGATGTCTCCTATGTCGATTCGGTTTTCTCAGCCCGGCCAACAGTTGTACTGAAAACTGTTCCTGATCCAATTTATTTCATCACTAAAAATCATAATTCGAATCACTTGTCGATATTATACCATTTTCCTTGGCTATCTAAGGTTCGGGGTACTCCCTCGAGCCACTTCGGTCTTTTAAGACTGCAATAGTGTGTCCTAAAGCCTTATTCTTTTGATAATTCCACTTGTACCATTCATCAAATATTATTTATGACTTCAAATCATTCCTGGGTATTACATGAATAATCGAAGGCAGGGACCTACCTACTTTATCTAAAGCAAACCAAATCCCCGGCAATCCAGAACCCCACTCCCAGCTTTATGAAATTGACAAAGACATCTTGTCTCCACGATGTTATTCTCCTACTTTTAGATCTTATGCAATTGTAAACACCCCTCACTATAAATAGGGGTAAAAATATTGTTGTAAGCGAGACAATGAGAATACAATATTGTTACTTTGTTAGAATACCCAGAGAATAGTCATGGAGTAGGCATCATTCTGGCTGAACCACGTAAAAAAACCTTCATGTGTACTGTCTGATCTTTCATTCGCCTTCATCTGTTCTTCCTCACTGCATTTGTGTGCTAATTTCTCATTGCAGGCCTACGAATCACGGTCGACTAATTCTGAACGTCAACATATATGAAGTCATAGTAACTTAGAAATTTATTTTAAGAATTTCTAGTTGTTGGACTAGTTCTTTGTAACCTGGTTGCCAAACTGGTTCAACTAATAGATAATATCTACTCTTAATGAGTCTTGATTCTCATAATCCAATTCAACTTCTCACAAAATTATTTCTTGAGTTCAATGACTCTAATGGTCTTGATCCCAAAGTCTTTGGTCTCCTCTCTTTTGTCTATATACACATTCCAAAGAGGAAAACTTGATCTTCATGTCCTCAAATGTATCTTTGTTGGGTATTCTTCTACTCAAAATGACTATAAATGTTACCATCCACCTACCAAGAAGTTTTTTTTGTCTCATCTTATTAATTTTTAATTTTCTTCTCCTCATTTGATCTCTAACTCACAAGGCATGACACGGAGAGAGCAACCACCAACTTTTTCTTGTCCATTATAGGTATATTAAAGAAGAAAAGCATCAACTCTTCAACCTATGCAGACTACATCATCTGAACCGAGTCCTGGCTATGTTATTCCCATTCCCAGAGCTGAACCTGTCACTAAACCTACAATTAGTCCTAATAAACCTAATTTTGATAATCAATGATCTTCGTATTGCCATTAAGAAAGAAACAAGGACCGGTACCAAACACTCTTTACACTTATTCATGTCTTATACAAACTTGTCTCCTAAACATATATAGAGCTTTCCCCACTAGTCTAAACACAATTCCCATACCTAAGAAAGATCTAGATGTAATTTATCCTAAATTTTAGGTAAATTCCATTCTGGCACTATAAAATTTTGAAAAAACACTCAAAATCCTTTGTATTTTTTAAAATAATAGAAACCTCTTGCTGGTAAAAAAAAATCGATATAAAATGACTATTTTATCCCTATCTATTTTTTTTTCTTTGGATAAATATCTTCCATTTAATGTCATGATTTCTGATAAATATATTAAGATTGTGATACTTGGCTGGAAAAGTAAATCTCATTCACCCCAAATTTGATTCACTTTTCGACCCAATACTATTATTCCCATTCTATCATGTTTCCCCTATTTTATATATATATATATATATATATCTTCATGCACAAAATATATTTGCACGTGAATTTGTGAATTTGAATCTGCGAAAGGCTGCTTCAATTGTTGATGATTGATGATTGGAAAAGTCTTTGGCCATGGCTTTCCAAGGAGGTAGAAGACGAGATGGTGATAGAGAAGGAGATATAGATAGTAGGCAGAGGGAGAAATCTTAAGACTTATTTTGACTACTTTAAAATGCTTAATAATTAATAAAGAGGGAAAAAAAAAGTTAAACATATTAAGAAAATATCACTAATTAAAAATGGGGGTAAGGGGGTTTCGAGTTTTTTTTTTTTTTTTACAAAACCTTATAAGTGTCGGGAATTTACCCCAAGGTTGTTAAAATCGTAAAATCGTAAGAGGGTTTTCGACATGTAAAATCGAATGCAATTCAACTTCAAAATCCTAAAATCGTAAGGGTTTTCGATGCAAAAAATCGTAAAATCGTACCCATAAAATCGGAAGTTTAACAACCATGATTTACCCAATAAATTTTTAATTTTTCTACTAAACACCATATTCATTTTTATTTTTAAATTTGTTGGAAAACAACTATAAAAGGTCATGTTTAGTTTTTATTTTTAATAAAATAATCAAACCTAAACCAAAAAAAAAAACACAAAGCCTCTGTCAATGGCCTCTATTGGGATTTTCAACGAAAAATTTTAATTAGTCTTAAAAATTATTTTTTATTCTTAATATTGGTTTCTTGTTTAGTGTGTAATCATTTTTATTAGTCAGTTATTAATTGTTGTTAGGTAAGGAGACATTAGTCTTTATGAACAAGAAAATTAGTTTATAAATAAGATGCTTAACTTGCTATTTAAAATGAGAGACCAAAGAAAGATAGAAATTTAATTAGTATAATTAGAACTTGAGTTTAGAGAAAAAATATTGAGATTTATAGTTATAAACTTTATTACATAGTAATATTTTTCGTCTATCGTTCTAACAGTCGTAGTTTTTCTCTTTTAAAATTTTTTACATAAAAATTTTTTATATTTAAGTGTGATCGGATCCATTATTTTATCATCTTATCCTTCATGGGGCTCCCACTCCCACCATTCATAATCTTATCCTTGTGGTGCAACTTCTCCTTGGAAGTTCCATTTTTGTCCTTTTTATCTGAATGTGTTTTTCCCATGGCTTGGCCCCATCTTCTTGCACATGAATAATGGCTTATTCGGACGGAACTAAGCAATATTCCTAGCTGAAAATGATTTTTTAATTAATAAAAAGATATTATGGCGGTGTTCATTTTGTTGGGATCGAATCGGTACAGGACTAGACAGGGCCGGCCCAAGATTCAGTAGGGCCCTAGGCAATAATAAATTTTTTTTAAGGGAGAGTAGTGTCGTGTATTTTATGGGGGCCCTAATTTTTTTTTTTTTTTTTGGGGGGGGGGGGGGTGAAAATTTTTTTGGGGAGAGGGGATAGGGGGCCCCAAAATTTTTGGGAGCCCTAGGCATAGGCCTTAGTGGCCTATGCCTTGGGCCGGCCCTGGGACTAGACTCTGTTGGGACCAAATTCATAAAGATTTGAGACCAAAAATGAATTGATTGAAGTTGGGACTAAACCAAACTAGATTGGTCTAAACAGATTTATACTATATTTTTATTAAAAATCTTCAAAAAATCTTATGTATTATGTATATACAATATATTATGTATTATACATTTTTAATTATTGTTACTATTTAATAACCAAAATCGGTTTTTGATCTTGAGCATACTATATGTAATATATATATAGTATATGTATATATATATATGATAGCTATATTGTATTTACATATTGATTTATTGGGACAAGACATGGATCTGATCAAGTTCTACCTTTATATGGTCTGGTATTATTCAAAAAATTTATTTATTTTAATTCTAATATGAAGGGTCAAGTCTATTCTAATCTAGACTAATTAAACATTCCTAGTGTCACTCCATATCCAGGTGTGAATAGAAGACAATTAAGATCATATATACATGCTTTCTTTTCAACTTTTTTTTTTTTTAATTTACTTGAGGTGATCGAGCTTTGTCCTACTAATTCTTAAATGTGGGTGACCTTCACCCCTAATGCACCCTTAGATAAATTCATATGCGAACATAGTCTATACATATTCAAAACTGATTATTCGATGTAGTTCATACGAGATTTGTCTTTCAGTCTTACTATTATTTTTTAGCTAAATATTACATTCTAGCAATAATTTTGTCCTTCAAATTATCACATTGATTTGAACCTTGATATTTCATATAAAATTTCAAGTGATTTTCAACTTTGATATAACACGAAGAGGTAATATCACAATTAAAGTTTGAGACAAGCACGAAACAAGGACAAGACAAGGCTTGATTATAAAAATGTCCTAAGACTTAGGTATGATTGAAATTGAGTGTGTGATATTTATCATTACCAACATAGACAAAGGAGTAACTTTCAATGTCAATTCCCTTAGCCCTTTTATATAGGAAAGATTCACGCTTTTGTTTTGTCAATTCCCTTAGCCCTTTTCTTTTGTGTACGTATTGTGGGAGGAATTTTTTTTTTTTTTTGTAAATAAAAATTCATTAAACAAGTTCGAATGAAGAAGAAAAAAAAAATAAGAAGAAAAAAAGTTCCGATCATATCTAGGTTTAGCCCACTAGCTAGGATCTATGTTTCATGAAGAAGAAATAATTAAAAGAAAAGATACATTTCATGTTACATTATTGAGATTTGGCAAAAAAGCATCGGTCATCTTTATGTTTTTGAAAATATCACCTATCTTCTATATTGTTAACAAAGCAAGAGTGTATTAACCATTTTTGTCGTGATATTTAAACTATTTTTCTCTCTTTCTTTTTTACTCTCATTTTCCTTCAATTATCTACCTTTCTCTCACATCCATTTTAGTGATTGTCTTTTATCTCCAATGCTCTCTATCTTTCTCTCTTCTCCCAACTTCTCTCTCTTTTTTTTTTTCTTTCTCTCTTTCTTACTAGTCAACGACAATCACAATATGGTTTTTGTATCTAGGGTAGTTTCACCCTATAGCAATTGGGTCTTTGTGATATGGTCGTAAGAGATGTTCACAAACAAGTCAATGGTGAGATGGCAATAGAGGTAGTGAATTTTGATAGTAACTCTCTATCTTTCTCTCTCTTTCTTAGTGTCTCATTCTTTGTCCATAAGAACCCATTATCAACAAACCACTTATTGAACCCTTTCTTTTTGTCTCTCTCCATAGAGGAACCCGGCCAAATTGTTCGGCTCCTTAGAGAGGAGCTCATATGGTTTTGGTTGATGATGGCAATCGAAAATTGTTGGTCGATAATTTTTTAACGAAAGATATTAGAGAAAAAGATGAGAAAATTAAGCAAAATAGACAAGGAGAGAGAGAAAAGAGAAGGGAAAAAGTATTTTAAGAATTTTAAAAAATAATAATCGAGATTATGTCTCACGACGTATAAAATCAATGAAGATTCACAATTTTAACACTTTAATGATCGATAATTTTTTGCTAAACGGTAGAATATCATGTAAAATATCTCCATATAACTACTTAGAAGAGTAAAAAATACTGAAGAAACTTGGGCTAAATGTGTGGCCAAAATGAATCCAAGTTTGACAAGAAAAAAGACAAAAAATAAATAAAATAAGAAGGTGTCAGTCACATATATATTTGGGGTCAATGGGTCACTGACATTTTTGTCTTCTTAGTTATTATAAATTCATAACATGAAAAGAAAATAATAATATTGCATTTATTTATGTATAGTTACCAAATTATTTAAAGCATAGTTTTTATTTTAAAGTCTTATCCGTATAATTTAATTTAATTTTAGAAAACAAATAACATATCAAAAAACTGGGTTTCTTAAATTTAATTTTATTATGCTCATAGCCCATCAGACACTTATAATTAAATTAAATGTCCATATTGAGGGTATGGAAAGTTCCAACCCAAGACAGTCCAATGACGGCGTAAACTCCGGCTACTACTCACCGGAGCCACCATGAACTCCGACCGGAACTTGAACCGAAGTCGCAGAACTTGAAAAACAAGACTTCCTCTCCGAGCTCGGTGGCGCGCCTCCCCGGCGCCAGACAGCCGCGGCAGAGCGGACATGTCCGGTGCCTGTAGCCGACCCATCTGTCCAAGCAGTCCCTGTGGAAGAGATGGGCGCACCTCAGCTCTCTGATCTCTTCTCCGGCGTCGATCTTGCAGAGGCAAACCGCGCATTCCGCGGCTTCTCCGGCCTCGTAGCGCTTGATGCTGAGCTCTCCGCCTCCGTTCTCCGGCAATAAAGTGTCGGTTGTCCGGCGTTTCGGAAAAAGGAAATCCCAGACCCACTTCATGGAAATAGCGAAGAGATTGAGCTTGGGGAGAAGACGACGAGAAATGCAGAGAGAGAGCACCAGGAGAAGGAAGAGAAGGTGGAGACTGCTCATCTTTGTGTTCTTTGCAACAATGGCGATGATCAGTGAGATGACCCCAACAATGCAAACATGCATATATATAGACACACACACGCACACACATTAATTATACAGAGAGAGAGAGAGAGAGAGAGAGAGAGAGAGAACGAACATATCGTGCATTGAAAATGAGTTCAACGAACTTAGAGCTGTTTGTTTCCCATCCCCTGTCATCGTTTTAGAAAACAAAAACATTTGTCCCCACTCTTAACGAAAATCCAAGGTTCGATGTTTAAGTTTAGTACTGTTCGTAACGATTATTTAGACGAGCACATGTGTCGTGATTGACCCGTGTATGGGTATAAAAGAATTAATAACGTCCCGTGAGTGATTGGGTCACAATAAATTAAAATTTACATTAATAAGTTGAGTTTGATTTATTGTCCTATATAGTGAGGCAAAATTTCACCTGTAATTTATTTTATTTGTTAAAATCGAGGGAACGAATGATGGAGGACCGCATAAGAATGATAATTTTAAAAAATTTAATAACGTTGTTTTAAGAGTAATCTTTGAAATTTGTCCTCACTTGAACTAAAATTCAAGGTTTGATGTTTAAGTTTAGTGTTTGTAATAACTATTTAGACGATTACTTGTGCCGTGATTGACCCATGTAAGGGTATAAAAGAGTTAATAATAATGTTTTAAGAGTAATAATTGAAAGTAGTTTTTTTTGTACAAAATTAGTCCATGGAGAGTGAAAAACTATGAAATTTGTTCGAATGTAAAAAAAATTCAAATAGAAAATCAAAATTCAGAAAATACATTTTTGCGAGATGGAACTAGTCTCGGGAGATTAGTAAAATGAATTTTGTAAATTTTTCTCGCTAATTTGGAGATTTAGAATATGTGAATTTTTAAATTTTTTTAGTCAATTCGAATTAGAAGAGATAATAATATATCGATAGCATATAAAATTTCAAAATTTAAGAAACATCTCACCGACCCGAAAAACAAAACATCAATGGGCATGAGTCACCTTCAACAGATATAAGTCACCATCCCACACAAGTATCACAACCATCAAGCTTACTTTAAGAGTAAAAACCAGCATCAAAGCCATGAGACACACACCAAATTCAGAACATTCAATTTCAACCACCCTCCCTTCCAAATGGGCCTTTAGAGTATTCTTCGGGCACGCATCTGCATCGAGAGGTGCGGTACAAAAACAAGAGAACGACACAACAATCGAAAATAAAATATGGTAAGAAAACAAAGAAAGGGAATACGATACAATTCCACTTTGAAAAGAAAAGGTACGAGTTCGAGTTAAATACCTTTGAATTTATCCCCTCTAAAACCATCAAACTACGAGAGGGGAATAAGTTTTGAGAAATTTTATACTAGTTGTGGACGTTAATCTGAAATTATATACAATACATGTTTCTTTCTGACCAAGGAGGTTGGTGTGGGACTGGTTGCAATTGTGGCAAAATACCACGATCCGGCAATAATCTTGTGGTGGGGTAATTGACACCTGCAAGCACTCCAACGCTCAAGTCAATGAGGAATTAGAATGCCAGAGTAATATTGGTAAGACTTGAAAAAAACATGCATTGACTTGTGACCAAACTGACTTATATAAAGATAAAAATACCTTGCGTGTCGCCAATCGTCGTGGGAGGATAGATGGCCAAGATGCACGATAATGATAGGAATCATCCTCGAAAATCCTGAATTCAATGAAGATTGCGAGCTGATCTAGATCAGCATGCGAGTTATTCAGAATTGATAGAATCTGTTACTAACACAAGGATCTTGGTTTAGAATGAAAAATTATCTGAATTTCTTAAACTGAGATCTAGTCTAGGGTCAGGGTCGGGGTCAGTGTCAAGCTATGGGCCCATGGCCCAATGGATTAGTACAGTCCAATACAAATATGTGTTATATAAGAATTAGATAAATGATGTTAATTGTGGTTAAATCAACCTTTCATTTTTATCATCATGCAATCATGATTTGGAAAAAAGTTGGGATGGCAATTGTAACCAACACCATAGGGAACTGAACTGGTCAACGCAATTAAAAATCGTTTGATTGGGTAATAGTTTAGTTTGAGGGAAAACTGAATATCGTTTCAATGGGTATAGTTTGATTATGATTTTCACTAAATCCAAACCAAAACTCGATCTGAATGTGTGGGTAATCAAATCAATTCGAACCGAATATACATATATATATATATTTATTTAATATATTATATATACACAATATATATATTGACTAGTCAATTTTTTTACAAGTATTTTAACTAATGCATTACAAATATATAAAATATTTAACATTTATAAAGTAATTAACAAATAAAAATAAAACCTAATCTTAAATTATTTTATTTTTATCAATCAAGTTAATTTGTAACTTTATGCAAGAAGGATGTAACTTTATTAGAGTTTGTCTTTGTTTGTTGTGGAGTTATCAAAAATTTTTATGAATGCTATTTGCAAGAGTTTGTATTTGTTTGCTAGTATGGATCAAACTAAAAAAATCATGATTAAAATCGAAACTGAATAGTTTGGTTATGGTTTTTAATTTTTAAAATCAATGGGTAATGGTTTGGTTTTGGTTTTAGTAATTTAAGTTTGGTTTGATTATGATTTTGACAAAAATCAAAACCAAAACCAAACCGAACCATTGTCAACCCTAGCAAAAAGTATGAGAATGATTTGGAATTAGAAACGCAAAAAGTGTGAGAATGATTCAGAATCAAAGACTTAAAAAGTGTGAAAATGATTTAACATTAGAAATAAAGGTAGACGATGACATAGTTTACTATTTCTTTCGAAAAACTAGAATAAAAGAGTGCGAAGCAATTGTTGTGTTATTGACAAAACCCTATTAAAAAACCAAAAAAGCCTAAAAGTTTAAAATAGCTTTTTGGGTTAAAATGTGTAAATTTTTCTATATGCGAAGGGTCTCACACAATGCGCAAACTAGATAATTCTAATATTCAAAAATTCTTCCAAAGATTCTAAGAAAAAGATAGGCAATCATTCTTAAATAATTCTAATTTTAAAAAGATTTTGAAATATTGGGATAAACATTATCTGTTAGGATTTTAATCCTAACAGGTTCCAAAATGTTAGAATCATAATTCTAACGGGTTTCAAAATGTTAAGATAAACATTATTTGTAAGAATTATAATCCTTGACTATTTAAGATTACATCATAATCTTCTATAAATAAGCAAACATTCATTTTAAAAAAAATATGCCTCTAATATTAGTTTGAATACAATTTTCATCATCTTCAATGTCTAATTTAAAGATCGAAGTATTTCCACAAAAACCTGTCCACTAACTCTAACTATTTTCTTTCTTGTAAGTTTTGACAACAACGTTTTCAATCAAATAAATATATTATTGTATCCCGATAATAACACACATAAAATTTTTATGTTCATTTATATATTTGATAATTTGATCATAATTTATTTTTTATCTAAAATTCGTACCAAAAAAAATCATGAAAACCGTTGACATGACTAGCTTTTCTTAAGAAAGAAAAGTGGCCACAATTCCGGAGATGCTATTTGATATTTGATTCCATGACACGACTTAGTCAACCGACCCTTCTGAGCCATAACTTGTCACGCACTTGGAAAAGATTTTACACGTGTTCAAATTTGTATTTCTATTTTATTTTAGGGAAAAGATTTTACAGGTGCTCAAATTTGTATTTCTATTTTAAAAAATACTGACAAAATTGTCGTTTATGAGATTATAGAGATATTAGTGGAAGTTATCTAAATATTTCTTTATAATTTTTATTCTAAAAATAAAAACATATCTTTGGAATTTCTCTATCCATTTTTTTTTATTTTTTAGTTAGAATATGTTTCATTTCTTTTTTAGGATTTTTTTTTATTTCGAGACAAGTTTAGCCAAAAAGGGCCGGTCTAGTTCTTTGATAGATTTATCGATGTTTAAATTAGCCATTAAATTTAAAATAACATAATAGTATCGTCATAAATATCATACTTATACTTTCCTCTTAAAAGATTACACTTTGATCTTATAAATAGACGAGTCGTACTACAGTGCCCAAAAGAGATTAACGCACGAATTTATCAAAATATTATCAAACGAACCTCAACAATATTGAAGTCTGCCCAGCACAGTGCTGGGCGGACTTCATCTGTTGGGTGGACTTCATTTGTAATGAAGTTTGCCTCGTTTCCTTCGGGCAAATTTCATACGGTATTTTCAAAGTGAGGTGGCAATTTCAAGATGATGATATCTTTGACATTTAATATATGTAGTCATTCCATACATCAATTAATTCCGACAAAGTAGATTAATCCATAAATAGACTAGTAGAGCCAACTATGGGCATTGGCCCTCCATGGTACTTGTTTGGGGTGTCTTGAGCCAGGTTTTTTTGGTGGGTACAAGCCTTTTGGACTTTAAATTAAATCTAAATTGATGTGGGTTTATAGTTTTTTTTTTTTCCAAAGAATTGGAGAGCTCATTATTAATTTCTTCTATACCTAAAACTAGGAAAATGTTATTTAAGTTTAATACTTAAGATGACATTTTTGTATTAATATTTTATATTTTATGTCATATTAATATAAATGAGACGTTTATAAAATTACGAGACTAGCCTTAATGGTCGTTAGTGGAGTCGTACACATTAAACAAGGGAAGAACAGCTCAATATAACGAAGTTTGGGATTTTGCTTGTATCCATGGGCAAGACTTCCAAAACAAGCTTGCATGTTGACATGAACACACCAATGTAAACGTAGATTGGCATAAGCAATTGTAAGTTAAGATCTGGGGTCAAATTACTTTAAAAAAAACATAAACTGTAATTATGTAGGTTTTTTGAATTTAAATTAAGGTTTGTTTTGGCGTTTGTGATTGTGTTGCCTTATTTTAATTTAAACAGTGTTAAATTCTCTTTGCTGTTTTTAAGTTATTTTTAGTTTTTAATTTTCAAAAATAATGAAAACGCGTTTTCTTTACTGTTTTTAAAAATGTATTTTTAAAAATAAAAAAAATTCAAAACAACAAAAAGTTATTTTGAGTGTTTTCATCCAAAATAAACTTTAAACTCAAAACATATTTATTTATTTACTTATATTTTATTATTATAATGGGAAAAATATTACAAAATTCATTAAATTTAAAAGGTATATATTTTTTTAATAATATATTAACATTAAATATTTTTAATTTAATAAAAAATTAAATTTATTGAATAAAATATTATTAAAAAACTATTTTCAAAATTTCAAAAAGAACGCGTTTTCTAATTTTCTGTTTTAAGAAATAATTTTTTAAAATAACAAAGAGAAAGTGTTTTCAATTTTCTAAGAACAAACTAGCAAAACAAAAAACTGAAATGAATTCAAAACTCGAAACTAGAAATTGAAAAGTAAAGAGAACGTAACCTTAGTGTTTGTTTGATTGGGATTGCTTTCCACAGAAAATGGTAATTTTTCACCCAAATTCCATTTTTTGAGGTGTTTGATTGGTCAAATTTTTCATGAAAAATATTTTTCAACTTATGGTCATGTGATACTCTTTTCTTACTTTTGTTGAAATTGGTTTTCTTGTGGGGGAGTTAGATTTCATTTTCCATGAAAATGGAAAAACCCACCCATCATGGGTGAGTGATGAGCAGGGGCCATCGGCCATTGACGAGTGATGGTAGCGGCGAATAGTGACAACGATTGTGGCTGAACGACGAGCAATAAGCAGTGGCCATCGACCATAGGCAAGCAGTGAGCAGCGACCATGGCCATCAGCGAGCATTGACAATGGTTGTGGCCATGGCAACGACAGCAACTGTGGCATATTTGATTATTTTATGTAGTTCATTATTGATTTGTGTATTTTATTATTGATTATCTCCATATGTGTATGTAATTATTTTCATAAAAAATAATGACAATCAAATATCAAAAATTGGAAAAGTACAACAATTTTTAGGTAAAAAAATAAGATAGTTAAACACCTTCGATTAACATTTTTTTTGAAATTTAATTTTAGATAATTCAATTATCTAGAATTTTTTTTTTCATACAAATTCTATACTTGCAATCAAATACACCCTTATAATAATAGCTAATATGGTCTTGGATTGATTTGAAAGTATAATAATTTATTTAACTTTTCTTCAAATACATTGACCAAATTGGCCCCAAGATCAAATTATGTACAGTAATTTATTTGACATTTTGGTATTTTTATGTGGGTCCAATCATTGCTCTATTATTGCTTTAGATGAAGCCTTATGTCACTCGCACTAGCTTTAAAATTGCAAAAAAGAAAACTATGTCGCCTTGCGCTATTGCCTCTGTAATATCCCGTATTACATTGTGTTGCTTAGAGTTATAGTAAAAGTTTTAATTTTGAGGGATATTATCAGAAAAAGTTCAAGAAAAAAAAAGGGGGTATACGTGTAATGTAGAAAAAAAAGCAAGCAAAAGTGCAATAAAACAAAATTTTAGAAGAACTTGGTAACTTAAAGTGTGAGATTTCGAAACTTCATCAATTTGATTTCGAATCTCACATAGTTGATTTCGATATTTAAGTTTAGAAAATTGAAAACATTCATTATTTTCGATAAACCTTTGGGCAAGTCTATGGATGAATGAGAAATGCAAGTAAACACAAGCTAGATTGATGATTTTACTATGAATTTGGAGTAATTTTGATAAAATATCTTAAATTTATAGGAACTTGATGTGTCTTATCTCAATTGGGGTGGGGTCAAAGATTGTTTGATTAAGGTTGGTTCAAGTTCAAAGAATCTCTAATTAAATTTCAATCGAAGTCGATGCAAGAATGGTATTTAGTATCCATTTCTTGCTCTACCCTATTTCTCTCTCTCTCTTCCCCCCTCTCCCCTCTCTTTCTCTCTCTCTCTATATATATATGAATATATAGATTTAGGATTGAAGACATCTCCTCTTTCTTTCCTATCAAATCTTATAAGAGAATGGATTTCGAGTGTCTAGATTTACCTTAAACCCTGCTTGAGCAAAGAATGGGATAAAAATCATTGGTTTGGCGAGATATAGGATAAGATAAGATAAGATATGGGGCCCAAGTATTGGGGTTTGGGATTAGATACAAGATAGGCTTGGCCAACCACCAACCCTAATCCAAAGGTATGCTCAAGTCAAAAAATAATTTGTCAAGTATAAGCAATTTTAGTTGAAGAAAGTGAATGACCCTAAATTCATCAGACCACTCTAGGTCTTGTCACGTAACTTCAATGGTCTACTCTTCAAATTAAGGTAAGGGTTGTCATATTCTAGGTCTTTGTTTAATTGATCAAACGTATGATCACGTAACATCAATGGTGTACTGTCCAAATTAAGGTTTGTCATAAACAATTTTCAACATGTTTTACAGGGATCTAAAACAATCAATAATTTGAAAGGAAGGCATTGCTATATTGCCCATCATTGGGCAATATAACAGTTACCCGACTGAGAGAGGGGGGATGGACCCATGCATATGACGTATACCCCATTTCTCTCAGTCGGGCAACTGTTATGTTACCTATGCATATGACGTACACCCCCTTTTCTCTCAGTCGGGCAACTATTATGTTACCCGACAATAAGCAATATAACAATTGCCTTTGAAAGGATGGATTTCATGCATTGGGCTCACCCCCTCTCTCTCAGTCAGGTAACTGCTATGTTACTCGACGGTAGACAATATAATAATTGCCTTTGAAAGATGTTTTACATGATAATTGGAATCAATTTTACAACAAAATTTAGAAAATTCACTTATAAATCACGGTATCCCATTATCCTTTAAACTCAAAAAATCCCCGTTGGCGAGGGACCACACAAACCTAAGGAGAGTTCAACCTGTGATCTCGAGCGCAACTACCTACTATTAGACTTCCACTTTAATGATGTGGCAATAACTTGTCTTTGTACTTTTGACATTTTTAGTGTTTCTTTGACATTATTATTCTCATTTAATTTTCTTTCAAAAACGAAAACAATTGCTAGTTTTGGTTGGCATCAAAATACACTGTCTTTTTCTTTCTATTTATTGAGAAAGATTCTCAATTATTAAAGATATGATGTATTAGATCTAATTAAGATGATTTAATACTAAATTATTCTCAAAATATAATAATTAAAATTTATAGTGTGAGAATGCTCCGATCATAACAAACAACTGACAAATATCTATTTATAAGGATAAACAACGAGTAGCTTTAATCTTTGACTATTTGGTAAGGGTGATTTAGAAGGTCACTGCAACGATTCAAAAAAACATAATTTAGGTAGAGATCTTAGGGCAAGTAACTGCATGGATAGAAGCAGGGGTGAATCTAAGAGCAAATCTGGGGAAGGGTTAATCCCCAGATCTAGGAGTATTTTAGCGAATATAAGAGTAAATCTGGGGAAAGGTTAATCACCAGATCTATGAGTATTTTAGCTCTCTTCCCTTAAATTGGCCAAATTTGTCTTGCAGATCTAGGAGATGGTTGATCCTTAAATCTATGAGTATTTTAGCTTTCGTCTTACAGATTTAGAGAATAGCTAAATCTAAGAAAGGAACTGTAGCTCATGCTTGTCTCTTAAATTTGCCCCCGGGTAGAAGTTGCATGCGAATAGACTTATTCATTAAGAAAATAAAATTAATTAATGTTTTTATGAGAATAATGGTAGAATGAAACAAGCATTTACTAAAAGAAATAAATGAAGATTAAGGGTTTAATATAAGCTATGAGAAAGTTATTCGACATAAAATAATTTCAAAAATTATTAATTCAACTTGAGGCTCTAAAAATTCCTCAATAATTAGTGGATGAAGTGGTGCCACGTGGATGAAGTTTGGACCAAAGCCGGATCATTTCAGCTGATGAGATCGTATCAGGCCAACATCATCGCATGCATGGATGAAGTGCTGCCACGTGGAAGGTTATCAGATTCAACGTTCCTTGTAACGAGGCGTGAAACACATGCGGCGCCGCCCTATTGATTGAATCTACACCCGCCTTTCATTTTTGTAAAAAAATAAAAATAAAGACGAGTTCTCTTTATTATTTTTATGTTTTAATTTTTAAAAATAATAAAGTCGTGCTTAATTTTATATTTTCAAAAACTCATTTTTTAAAATAAAAAAAAATTATAAAAAAATTCAAAATAACAAAAAAAACATTTTAACTGTTTTAATCATAAATACACTCAAAATTTTTAAAATTCAAAAAATGTTATAAACGAAAAGAATACATTTTCAAAAATCTCAAAATATACACTTAAAATATAAAAGTGAAAAAAAAATTAAAATTAAAAACTAAAACACGAATAGAACAATTTCTAAATTATTATGCTAATGCTTAAATTAGAAAGAGATCTTAAAAATAAAGAATTATGAAAATTGTATTGAATATCGTTCGTTTGACTCATACTTTAATGTCTTTTTATAGCTTGTAAGATAAATTTTATGATAAAGATAGTTTGTCTCACTCATCCCGTAGAAGATTAATTGATCCCCTTATTCCGTGAGTTTGAAATTGAGTTAAATTATGATTGATTAAGATACTGTAACTTATCTTATCTTATCCTAAGATAATAAAGGTCAATACGCCTGACATTAAAACGATTTTAAGAAGCCAATCCCCTAATTCTCCCTATTATGTTAGAACTTATTTGTCTCTAAATGATTTAAGTTGAGTTGAGAGATTAATAGATAATCCTCGAAATAAAGATATTTAATAGGTCTAAGAGATATTCTCCTGTTAAAATTATGGTTTTTGGTATTGAACACATAATACTTACTTTTATACTGCTCGGAGTATAATTAGGAATTCTTCTTCTGCCTTAACTCGATTCCTTTGCTCTGTTATATCTCAAATTTCTTATATCTCAAATTTCTTGAAGATCTGCTTTGTCCAGAATCTTAGCCTATGCAGGCATTAGCGTGCGTTAGGTAGGTATCTAGTTAAAATCAAATTGACAAGCAGACTAGATGTTGATACAACTTTCCTGACAACGTGGATTTATCTATTGATTAATAATAATTTTCATCAACTCAACCTCCAGTAATCAGTTAAACTATGAGTATCATCAGGGGCGGATCCAGCAAGTTGGGGTGGGGTGGGCTGGGCTGGGTCAGGGGTGGGCTGGGGCTGGGGCTGGGCTGGGCTAAAATGAATTTAGGGCAAACTTTTGTATTAAAATTTTAATTTTTTTGTGGGCTGCCCTGGGCTTCAGCCCAGGACAGCTCACATGTGTATCCGCCCTTAAGTATCATGTTACTTTGTCTGAGAGGCTTATTCATTGGTTGATAGAAATATGCCAAAATAACAAAAATGTCCCTTACACTCATGCTTTCTGCAATTGCTTCCCTTTTCTTTTCATGATCGTCGCCTCTCTCATCTCTCCCTTTTTCATAACCGTAGTCACCTTGCACCTCCTTGTCTCGTGTTGTCTCGCCTCTCGCCGCCAACGATCACTGCATCCATCGTGGCAGATGTAATAACGGTCGACGGGCGAGAAACAAGGTAGTGAGGAGGCAAGGTGATGACGATCATGGGAAATGGGAAAGATGGCGGTCATAGAAGGGAAGGGAAAGCAATTGGAGAGGGCATTTTCATCATTTTAGAGCCTCTCAGTAACCCTCTCTATCAGTCTCTAGGGCAAAGTAGCAATTTCCAAACTACGATATCTCAATTAAGAAAACTATCAAACCATTTTATGAAAGAGATTGTGAATATTTGTTTATATAAAATAATTTTTTACATATATTTAAGGATTTAATAAAAAAATAATTATTTTTATAAAATATCACTTTTAGTTTTTATTTTTAATTTTTGGAAAATAATAACAATATTATTCAAAATACAATTTTAGTTAAACTTTTTAATTATCCATCATGTGCCAAAAACCAAGAGAATATATTCCAGAACTTTTCTGGATTGGAAGCGTACTTGGGCCCAAGGCCCGATGGGCCAAGCCTTCCAATCCGTTGGGCTCTGTAATATGAGTACAATTTTGTTCACCCCCTTTAACGGGGGTGAACATCAACCTCACAAAAGTTGTGAGGGTGATGAGTAACGAAACGGCATGCCAAAGTTGTGAGGGTGTCGTTCCGTTACTCATCACCCTCACAAAAGTTGTGAGGGTGATGTTCACCCCCGTTAAAGGGGGTGAACAAAATCACACTCCTGTAATATGATTGTACCAATTGGAATTTAGTAAAAGAATAATTAATGATTGTTAAATTCTTTCTTGATCTGCTCAATATGATTCACTCCTTGGATCTATCCTTAATGTCTGACTTATTCTTTAATATTGGCCCTAATCTTGGATAGTAGGTCAAGGCTTTTCCTTCGTTGCCGGGCCGTAAGTGGAGCAATGGGCCTAAATGTATTTTTATCTCATTGTTGAGTTGAAAGCGGGGCAAATGACTTAAACATATTTGTACTTCACTACCGGGCTGTGAGCCGGGGAACAGATTTAAACATATTTTTACCTCGTTGTCGAGCCGTGAGCAGGGCAATGGGTTTAAACGTATTTTTATCTCGTTGCTGGGCCGTGAGATAGGCAATAGGTTTAAATATATTTTTACCTCGTTGTCGGGCCATGAGCGAGGCAATGAGTTTAAACGTATTTTTACCTCGTTGCCGGGCCACAAGCGTGGCAACGGGTTTAAACGTATTTTTACTTCGTTGTTGGGCCATGAGCGGGACAACGGGTTCAAACGTATTTTTACGTTGTTGCTGGGCCACGAGCGGGGCAATGGGTTTGGTTGAATTTCTTGAGTTTCCTTTCTGCAAGTAAATCACACAAATAAAATACTAAACAAAATAAAAGTAATGAACACACAAGCATTTTTTATGTGGTTTGGCCAAATGTGCCTACGTCCATGGCTCCAATTAAGACTTATATTATTGCAGATATTTTGTTAGGTATAATGTTTATATACAACTTGAGATAATTCAAATTTCACATTTTTTCGAGGGTTTCTCCTGAAAGGGTTTATAAAATGCAGGTGTTGGGACCAATCAACTTTTGAATGCGGTATGGCTCCTCCCAATTTGCTCGTAACTTTCCATAATCCTTGAACGCGTTGGTCACAACAGACCTTTGGAGTACTAGATCCCCCTTTTCCATGGGCCTATTCCTTACCCGAGAGTTATAATAGCTGGTGATTATTCTCTGATAAGTAGCTATCCTCATGGCAACGTTATTCTGCTGCTCCTCAATCAAATCCAAATTTTCATGCAATACTTCAAAATTCCTCACATCGTTCTCTTCCTTATACGCCATCAGCTTAGGAGACTTAGCTGAAATTTCAATGGGAATTAAGGCCTCTGTGCCATATACCAGATTGAATGGAGTTTCACTGGTAGCGATTCGACTAGTCGTTCGATAAGCCCACAAGATCAATGATAGTTCGTTAGCCTATGTTCCCTTGGCCCTTTCAAGGCGGGTGTTTTAGACCATGCAATATGGTTCGGTTACTGAATTCAGCTTGCCCATTAGCCTGGGGGTATGCCACTGAAGTGAATCGTAGTTAAATCCCTAGGTTGTCACAGAATTTTCTGAATGAGTCACAATCAAACTAATTTTCGTGGTCTGTAACGATAATTCTTAGTACTTTAAATTGGCACACTATGTCTTTCCATACCATTATTTCTACTTTTCTTGTTGTAATGGTGGCCAATGCCTTAGCCTCAATCCATTTGGTGAAATAGTTAGTGGCTACCAGTAAGAATTTTCTCTGCCCCGGTGCTAGTGGGAATGGGTCCAAAATATCTAAACCCCACTGAGCGAATGGTATAGGTTGGAATGTAGGTTGTAACTGAGATATCGGGGCAGATTAGATTGGTGCATGTCGCTGGTATTTGTTACACGATTTAACTTTCTTTAACTCGTCTGATTGTAATGTTGGTAAAAAGAAACCTGCCCGTAAGACTTTAGTTGCCAAGGTTCTTTCTCCCAAATGCTCTCCACATACCCCGCTATGGATTTTTGCCAGAGTATATTCGGCTTCTTGAGGACCCAGACACTTGAGAAGTGGTGTAGTAAAAGCCCGCTTATACAATACCCCATCTATAATGGAAAACCTTGCAGCCCGTATCCTAAATCTCCTTATTTCTTATGGATCATTAGGTAGTTCACTATTGGTTAGGTAATGGTAGAGGGGCACTCGCTAGTCCATTCTTGCTTCAACACATGACACTTCTTTCTCCTCAATGCTCGATTGATGAAGCACGTCAACAAATACTATTCGTCCAGCCGTTTCTTTGGTGGACGCCAGTTTGGACAAAGCATCAGCGTGTCTGTTGAGTGATCGATTTATTTGTACTAACTAAAAATTCTGAAACGTATGTGCCATGTCTTTTACCTTGCGCAAGTATTGTGCCATCATATGTTCTTTGGTTTCATACTGCCCATGAAACTGTTGAACAATCAACTGGGAGTCACTATGGGCGATCAACTGTGTTATCTTCAATTTTTGTGCCAACATTATTCCTGCAATCAATGCCTCGTATTCTGCCAGGTTGTTGGTGCTTGGGAAAGCAAATCGTAGAGAATATTCTAACGTTTCTCCCTCGGGGGGTACAAGTACTATCCCAGCTCCGCTTCCTTGCGAGCTGGATGCCCTATCCACAAACAGTTGCCATTCGGTCTGCTTATTTTCCCCTATTTTACCTGAGCGCGTACATTCCACAATAATGCCTGCCCTTTTATGGCTTGCCGGGGCTGGTTATGTATATCATACTCGCTCAGTTCAATGGACCATTTGGTAAGGGGACCGAAGCATTCAGGTTTCTGCTAGATACTCCGCAATGGTTGGTCTATTAGTACGATGATTGAATGAGCTTGGAAGTATGGCCTCAACTTTCTGGAGGCATTTAGCAGAGCTAGTGCCACCTTTTCAGCAAAGGGGTAACGTGTCTCTAGACCCTACAAGACCTTGTTAACGTAGTATTTTGGTCGATCCACCTGTTCCTATTTTCTAATCAATACCGCACTTATTGCTTCATCGCTTATCCCCAGGTATAAGTATAATGTCTTTCTAGTTTCTGGACGTGTCAATAGGGGAACTTCTTTCAAGTACTCCTTTAATACTTCAAATGACTTATGGCATTGTTCTGTCCACTCAAACTTTTTCCCAGCCCTCAGTGTCCGTAAAAATGGGAGCTCTCTCAGTTGACTTGGAGAGAAAACGCCTTAGGGCTACCATTCGTCTTGTTAGTCGCTGAATGTCCTTGATTGATGTCGGTGGTTCCATATCCAGTATCGTTTGAATTTTTTTGGGGTTCGCCTCGATCCCCCTTTGTGTGATCATGTACCCCAAGAATTTTTCAGACTGCACTCCAAAGGCGCACTTTGTTGGGTTTAGCCGCATTTTGTATTGTTTAAAAAACTTCGAGCACTTGTGCTAGCTTTTTTACGTGTGATTCATTCTCTCGACTTTTCACAATCATGTCGTCAACATATGCTTCCATTGTGTCCTCCAGCAACTCCTTAAAGACTTTATTCACCATGCGTTGATAAATAGCCTCGGCATTCTTGAGCCCAAAGGGTATGACTTGGTAACAATATGTCCTCTTTTCGATGATAAATGACATTTTTTCCTAGTCTGGAGGATACATCATTATTTGGTGATACCTTGAGAAAACATCCAAAAAGCTCAGGAATTGATACCCAGATGTTTCATCTACGAGACGGTCGATCCGAGGTAGTGGTAAGAATCTTTGGGACATTCCTTGTTGAGATTGGTAAAGTCCACACACACGCACCATTTTCCGTTGGGCTCCTGGACCATGACAACATTGGCCAACCATTCTGGATACAACACTTCTCAAATGAAGTCTGCCCTTAGTAGTTTATCAATTTCCTCATCTAATGCTTGTAGCCTATCGGGGGCAATGTTTCGCTTCTTCTGCCTGACCGACTTGAACTGGGGATCTACACTCAAATGGTGATATATCACCTCTGGACTGATTCCTGGCATGTCTTTTGGTGTCCAGGCAAATAAGTCTAAATTTTCCCGTAGGCATTTCACAATCTTTTCTTTTACATGTTCCGGAAGTTGTGAGCCAACATACGCTAATTTCTCGGAATCAATTTCACTCAAGTACACTGCCTCTAATTCTTCAACGGGTTGAGGCTTGCGAACGATTCCTTCTTTCAGGTATTTATGTATAGCCTTCTCTGCGATAGATAAGGTTTCCTCAGTTATCTTTCCTTTTGTAGATGACACATAACAGGTTCGTGCCTTCCTTTTTTCTCCTCGAACCTGTCCAACTCCGGCAGGCATAGGGAACTTCATCAATAAGTAGCATGAAGACACCACAACCTTTATATCATTGAGTAGTGGGCGACCCAAAATCATGTTGTATGCTACCGAATGAGCTTTAACCACCATAAAGTTTACCTGTCGAGTCACGCTTTGGGGGTCTACACGCAACGTGATGGGTAACTGAATAGACCCTGCCACCGAGACTGCTTCCCCGGTGAAGTTGTATAGGGGCGAGGACACTTTTCTTAATCGGTCATGAGATAAATGCATTTGTTCAAAACAATTCCAGTAGATCAGATTAACAGAACTACCGCTATCCACAAAGATTGTACTGATGGGGTGTTTGCCCACGATTGCTGAAATAATAACCATTGGATCATCATGCGGGAGTACTGTATCACCTCAATCGGTAGGGGTGAATGTAATTGGCTCTTTGTCATCTCTAACCTTCATCACTGAATTAACCTGGTAGGCTTGATGGGCATATGCCTTTCGGGAGGCCGATGTGTCTCTAGCTAGGGTTTCCCCTCCTGAAATAATATGAATGGCTTGTTAAGTTGGTTCATTATCTAAATGAGGGTCTTGCCTATGATCCTTTCCTCTCTCTTGCTACCTTTGGTTTTTCCTTTCATGCCCATCACGCCTGTCTTCCCTTTGCCGGGGCTCCTGACCTTCTTCTCCTTCGTTTCACAGATATATTTCTAGGTGTCCCTCTTGAATGAGCATTTCAATCTAATTTTTCAGTTCCCTGCAATGATCTGTAGAATGTCCTGGAGTCCGATGGTACCTACAATACTCCTCTTGATTTTTTCCCATGGGTCTGTCAACTCTACGGGGTAGTTTGAGGAGTCCTTCCCCCTCTACTGCTGCTGGTATAGCTGATAGTGGTTGTAGAAGCCAGGTATAATGATTAAACTGAGATTTAGGTGCATCTGCTCTCTTACTCCTTTCCTGTCGCCGTATGGAATCTTCTTCTCCTTCACGCTCTTTTCTCTTTCGTTCTTTACCTTCGTTCCCTCCTACATTTCTCATGATCTTAGTGTAAAGGATATATTTGTTTGCTCTAACAAACAGATCGGCTAGGGACATTGGAGCATCTAAGGAAAGTGACTCTTGAAGAGAGGCAAGTTGCGTCCTTTGGAGCATGACAGACACCTCCATCTGGGCCTGCAGATCGGGAACTTTAAGAGTGGCATTGCGAAATCGGTCCACAAACAGACGTAAAGTTTATTTGTTCCCCTGGCATATACTGAGCAAGTATGTGACGTCTTTTTTTCTTCAACTGTTAATCACAAAAGCCTTGATAAATTATGCTCTGAGCTGCCCAAATGAAGAAATAGAGGTTTTCGACAGGCTGTTGAACCATGTCTGAGCATGCCGTAATAGTGTTAGGGAGAAGGCCTGGCACATTATGTCATCGTCTCATCTGTGTAATTTCATTAGTGACTCATAGTTTTGAATGTAATCATATGGATCGCCTTTTTCTAAATAGGGGTGGTTTGAGGCATTTTGAATTTTTGGGGCAGAGGCTTTTCCAATATATCTATAGTAAAGGGAGATTTTCTGCGCTGATGTTCCCCTACTGCGGGGATTAGCTCTTTTTGCTCAAGCACTTCTTCAACTACTCTTTTCATGTCATCACATATGCTTGCTGCTGTTTAGTTATCATGTCTTGTTGGCGTACTGGCCACAGTTTCATGGTATCTCCGTCTTTGGGGGCTTCTGGTCCTATTTTCCATTCGTGGGTTCTCATTTCTTTGAGGAGTGGTGCAAGGATTCTTCCTTGGTGGTGGTGATTTGGGCCTATCCTCTCGACGAGGAGTGGATCAGGAATGATAATCGGGAATGGCCTCTTGATAGGAATCAGCTCCCACCTCAGGCTGAGGCTCAGGTGGTGGCATAAACTTTTTCAAGGTATCGGGCAACGTCCCTTCAGGCATCATTCCTTGGAGTATGCCATCCATGTCTTAAAGTGCCTGCATGCCCTCAACATGTTGTCTTAATGCTTCGTACTCTTCCCATGGGACCATATGCAGTGGCTATCATGAAGTCCTAGCTTGATAAGCGGGAAGTGGCCCTAAACTGGTGTTAAGTAGAGGTGGGGCTGGCTGGTTCCCCACTTGTCGGTTCGGGGAAACTGGGAGATCACCTCCTTGGGGTTGAGCATTATGAGGAAGTGGAGTTGCTCCCTATGGGTGAGAATTTAAAATAATGGGAGGCCCTCCCTGTTGTTGAGAGTTCCGTGGTGATAAGCGTGTTTCTACGCCTTGAGAGAGAGTTCGTCGGTGTCTACGGGTGTTTGTCATTCTTAAGTTGACTTCTTGTGTTGCGTTTTTCACAGATGGCGCCAATTGTTGTTGCCAAAGTACAACAATCTATTTTTTAATTGTGGGTGAATGTAAGAGTCTTTTCACTGTGTGCTGGGTGTCACGTCTTCAATGATGAGAATTTTAAAGAATAAGGGAATCTGTCGAACGGTTAAGTTGGCTGATAAAATGGGTCCGATGATCTAGTGGATCTGATGATCAGGTGGGTCCGGTGATTTGGTGGGTCTGGTGATCAGGTGGCTCTGAGATTAGGTGCTCTAAGATAATCGAGTGCCCCAAGATAATTGAGTACCCCAAGATAACCGAGTGGCCTTGATGAACTGGTGGCCCTTGATAATCGGGTGATCCTTGATGAATGGGTGGCCCTTGATAACCGAGTGGCCTTGATGAATGGTTGACCCTTGATAACTGAGTGGCCTTGATGATTGGGTGGCCTGCAAGACGAGAGCAGCGTTAAGGATGCGGGTGGAGGTCCACACGCAAACCCTCTGATGCCTAAGTCAGTTCTTGAGAGTAAAAGTGAGAAATCGTACTCGAAAGGCTCAAAAGTGCGTACCTTGTGATGAAGGCATGTCCTTTTATTTATAGTAGAGGGTGAGGGGAGCCACATGCATTAAATGCACCTTCTCGAACGCCACCAAAATCTTTTCAAATAAAATATATTTATTACATATTATTTTTAAAAATTGAATAACTTTATTAATTAATTAAATAATTCAAAACATAATATTTATCCTCAACATCTAAGGTGATGTTCTCTTTGTGTTTCAATTTTGAGTGTTGAATTCATTTTAAGTTTTGTGTTTTAAATGTCTATTTTGAGATTTTTGAAAACGCGTTTTTTTGTCATTCTGAAAAATTATTTCTTAAAACATAAAACTAGAAAACGTGTTTACTTTAAAATTTTTTAAAATACTATTTTAAAATATTTTATTTAAAAATTTCATTTAAAGTAAGTTATAACAATTATTAATAAATTATAAATCTAAAAAAAGAAATAAAAAATCAAATTTAGTATTCAAAGAAGGAAGTAAAATGAAAATTAGGCATCAAAATAAATTTAGTATTAAAATAAAAAATGAATACATAAAAGACAAAACAAAGAAGATGAGGAGCAGAAGGAAGATGAAGATCGGTGAAGGGGAGCCACAATTTGAACGACAACGGTGGTTGGGGTGGTCGGTTGACGACGTTAGGCGATGGCTGTGGTTGTCAGGCGACGACGGTAGGCGATGGTTGGTCGTTTGGCAGTCGAATAGAGAGAAGACTGTGATGTTGGACGCGATGCAAGGGGAGCGATGGTGGCAGTCGACTGTGGCGAGCACGGTCGATGGCAGTGGTCGCGGTGGCAGTGTCAGATGTGGTTGACGGTGATGACAGAGGCGGTGTTGTGTTTTCGCTTTTAAAATTTTGGGTGTTTTGGAGAGAACTTGGAGAAGAGATGAGAGAGAGAAAAGAGATGGGGTCTACTAGCAATGGAGATGGCGGCTTTCGACGATGGCGGGCGAGGTCGACGGAGATGGTTGCGTGCGGTGTTTGGTCGAGGCTTGAGAAAGAAAGAGAGACGAGATGTAAGATTGGAGGTTGGGGGTGGGAGGGGGAGGTGTTGTGTGCGATTGTGCGTTTTCCGTGTTTTGATTTTTTTTGTTTGTTTTCACAGAAAACGCCAAAAACAATAAAATATTGTTTTGGGTTTTCTTTACAAATTTTTTCTTTGTTTTCGAAAATGTGTTTTTAAAAACAGAAAAGAGAACGTGTTTTAAATGTTTTGAAAAATTGAAAACTCAAATGAGTTGAAAATAGCAAAGAAAACAAGTCTTAAGCATTTCCATTCTTTTTTTTTTTGGGTATGCCATATTGCGAGAGCAAAGCAAATGATGACTCTAATACTATATTTCTAAACAGGATTTTGTTAATGTACAATATTTCTTATTAGTTGATAAAATATCTATATAATAAGATCTATTTATTATCGATCAATAAAAGTGTTTGAATTTTAAAAATAAAAGATATTAAATTTAATTTAGCAAACCTGTTAGCAAAACTCTATTAATATTAATCATAAAATCCATTTTAAATTATATTTCATATAACATTATGCGTAGAGGAATATTTACAAGATACTCTAAATATTGGAAGATGATATGCTAAATATTTAAATAATTGTGAGATAATCTAATATCTATGTAATAAGAGAGAAAGGGTTTTTGAAATGTATCAAAACTAGCGTATACCCATGCCTAAAGGCACGGTGTAAATAATATTAAGATTAAAATACAATTACCCCAACAGGCATGGCGGCCACCAACTCCCCCTCGCTCGCCCGTCGTTGATGGTCGCCTCTCGTCATTAATGGCTGCCTCCCCCTCGATGCCAGCAAACACACACACACACACACATTTACACACAGACTTATATATATAATAATGTGTAAAAATATATATGTCTGTGTGTGTGTTCGGGGTCGTGAAGGGGGAAAGCGACCGTCAACAATGTGGGAGGGGGGGTATCAACAGCAGTAGGAGGGGGAGGGGGGTGGCGGGCGCTGTAACACCCCGCCCTATACAGGCGTGTCACTATAAGGAAACTCCCCTTTTTTTTTTAAAAATCCGATACTCGCGGCCCCTGTGAGCACAATCTTCACATGCAGATGAAACACTCGTCGAAAGACTACAGCCGGCACCCGCGATGATCTTAAGGATAGTCTCCACATGCAGATAATAAACCCCGAGAGATCCAGTCTTACTTGTTTAGTTAACAATAACAAATCTTAACCGAACAAGACAATATAAACACAACGGAATACTTAATTAATCAAAGTGACGTGGCCTACCACGTGTTACACACCAAAATGTTCCCATGCCGTCATATGTATACAATATCAATACTAATTATTACAACATCGTCAAGTGATATATAACATCAATGCTTCCAAATTTATATATCAACAACAACTATCAAACAAACACCACTGGCTCATCTGTCATGTCCTCGACCTCGCTGTAGTCCCTGACTGGAACGTTGAATGTTCTAGGGGCATAACCCATGTTAGATGATAAACCATCTAAGTGAAGGTATGAAACAGTTATACAACGCATGAAAGACATACGAGCATGGCATACTATACGACAACATGCAAGACACGTCTAACTCGAGATATCACCTTGACATACTTAATCCATCGAATATCCCACTGTGGCACACGTTCACCTGGTCCAACGTTAATCCCTCAGGTGCACCGTCGTGACACCCGTTCACCTGGTTTAACATTATTCCCTCGAGTGCCCCAGTGTGACACCCGTTCACCTGGATTAATTTTGTCCCAATCTCAAGTAGACCCCATACTGCCCCATATGGACCCAACGATGCAATTAGACTTGACCTCACATGATATGAAAATTTACACGCCATGCACCAATATTTTAAAAATAAACAGTTAATGCAATGTAGTGAATATAGACACAACGAATGTAAGTAAATGCCTTGTAAAATAAGCTAAGTCTAGGAGCGTACAATTACTCACAAGAACTCACCAAAAGCACTTAAAAACACTTTCGAGTCAAGATAAGGCTAAAATCAAACCACTCACCTTAATTCAGAAAAGTCCGGATTTTGCCTCGAAAAATGTGCCACACCTCAAAAATTGTGTGATTCTTCTTCCAATGACCCAATTGATTCCTATTTCACCATTTAAGACCTTTGGAATCAATATTTCTATTTTTCCACAATTTCTCTATTTTTATTTATTTTTCAAACATTTCTATCTTCGAAAATTCATTAAAAATACATAACATCAATTTTCACAAAATATTTTTCCATGATAATTCTTAAAATAATTTTACCTAAATTCTGAAATTAAAAACAAAGAAAAAACATACCTCACGCGCCACCCAGAGGTCCTGCGAGTGGCTGCCACGCGCCACTGCACAGTCTTCTTCTCCGGTCGTCTTCTCCGATTCTGGCGACGTCCAACGCCCTAAATTCTTATAGGGGCTTGTAGATCTCTTCAAGGCGACCTCAATGGTGCCCTTGTTCGTCAGAAAGAGTGGCCAGAGGTGGGTTTAAAACCCAGTTGCAGGTCGCGGCGGCGGCGATTCGATTTTTCCGGCCAAGCTTCCAAAACCCCTCCAAATCTATACCAAACGCTCCCAAATTTTCCAGAATCAATCCTTAGAACACTAAGAACAAAAGCCCCTTATCCTTGTGCCTCGATTCAAGCCCAAATGCCCTGAATTTCTCTCGATTTTTGAAGAAAACCCTCGGCCGAAAACCTCATTTTATACTCGATTTTTACCCGATTCCCCACCCTATCTTGCTCGTCCTTATCCCTTAAACCCAAATCTAGCCTCTAAACCAATCAAGAAACACCAAATCAAGTGCTAGATCCCTCGAAAAATTCGGCCAAATCGGAAATATTTTTGGCCATCATTTCCGGTCACTTCGCCGCCGTGCTCGGCCAATGGCCACCCCCTGAAGCTTCATCATCACCTGCAGATCACCCTAGCACCCTTAGGCGAGCTTCCCGACGCCTCCAGAGGAGGCTGCCGGCGGCCATGTGCGGTGGTCGCGTTCCCACTATGCAAGTTTTTCAAAATTGCATTTTCACCCCCCTATTTTCTTCATTTGACATTTTGGCCCTTTTCTTTGAGTCCTTGATCTTTCTAAATATACCACAACGACCCTCAAGTTCTATATTTTCTATTTCCTTTTGAAATTTCTGAAAAATTCGTCGATTCGACCTCCCTCTGATATTTTGCAAAATCTGCACTTTTGCCCGAACTCTCCTAATTGCGTGCTTTTGACTTCAAACCTTTGAAAATCCCTGATTTTTATCAAATATCGTCTAACTGTGCCATTTCTCGTTAATTGGCTCATCTTAACTTAGTCATTCTTCTTTCGTTTCGAATATTGCACTTAGGCCTGAAACTTTGCTAAATATCATTTTGACCCATAACTTCAGAAATTCTCTTATTATTTAATACTGGGTATTACAGGCGCCATGGCCGCTGGGGGGAGAGGGGGTTGGCTGGGTTCGGAGAACTGAGGTTCCCCGAACCCCAAAAGTCAAGAAACTTGGGTTTCTCGACTCATGGGGTTCGAAGAACCTGTGTTCCTCGAACCCCATGAGTGGAGGAACCCAGGTTCCTCGACTTTCAGGGTTCGGGGAACTCAAAACATAGCGTTTGCTATGGGCGTCGGCCCGCCGGTCGCTAATGGCCGCCACCAACCCCTGGCCCGTCGTTGATGGCCGTCTCCCTCGTCGTTAATATTATTTATGCTATGCATTTACGCACGGGTATACGCTAATATATAAATAATATAATAGAATATATATAAATATAATAATATTGTATATATGTGGAGATGCGGCCGAAGTGAATCCTTCAATTACAATTCAACGTGCTGCTCCCCTATTTATTTAATATTATATAATATATGCATAACTAATGTAATATATAATATGCAATATAACATAATATAATATATAACATAATATATAATACTTAATATACTATTAGTTATATTAACTTTAATTATATTATAATATTTATTTATTTATATTTATATTATAGTATTATTTAAATATTTTTTTATTATTTTTATTTTTATTTTTATCCAAATACCAAATAGAATCCCTGCAAAATAACAAAAAGTATTAAAAGTTAAATATATGCAAAGAAAACTCAAAACACTAAATAATTCTAATTAAAATACATATAAAATGCTAAAAACACTACTCTATTATGACCAATAAATGTGAATAAATTTCTACATTAGTGAAATAAAAGAAAAACAGAATTGACTAAAATTTTTTATTCTAACCATAGCATTATTGAAAAGAATTATCGTAATACCTTTTAAGAAAAAAAAAAAAAAAAAGAGAAGAATGTAAAAAAAAATTTCTGAAATTGTTAGGGAAAGAATACAATTTCAAGAATTAAACAAGTCAAGTGTAACTACATGAAAATTTAGGACTTGAGGGGCAAGGGTTGAACTAAAATAAGCAAAGGAAGAAGGACCTAGGGGGCAAAAAGCATGGTTGGCGACCCGATTCCATCAATCTTGGCTGAAAGCCACTGAAAAAAAAAATAGGGAACACATCAAATGGTCTCTCGAGTGGTGTCAGGGGGATAGGACGATCTGATTGGTAAAAAATTTGGCCAAAAATGGCTATAAATAGCCATGTTCTTGGTCGAAAATGGCACAAGATTTCAGTTGCTTGATTCGGGTTTTAGGGAAGAAATTGAGTGTTCTTGATAAGGGGGTTTTGGTCTCTAGGGGGAAGGAAAAAATTATGGAAATTTTGAGCAAGCTTCATCAAGTTTTGAGGGTGTATTGAGTTTCGTTGGAAAATCGCATAACTTGTTGGAGCTGAGAGTTTAAACGGCAAAACGAGGCTTTTTCGGTCTGTTTTTCAAGCCAAAAGTGGTACCATCATGTTTGGAAGGTCCGAAATAAGGTAGGGGAGGAAGAAATTTCAAGAAAAGAGGCCGGAGCTGGTCGCCAGCGGTGAGGACCTTCACCGGAGAAGACAAGTGGGCTGCATGCGCCAGAAGTGAGAGTGGGGTAAGAAAAAGAGATAAAAGGAAAAGAAAAAGGAAAAAAAGAGAAAAATGAGAAAAAAGGGAAAAATTTAGAATAATTTCAAAAAAAATCTAGAAAAATAAGAAATTAAATTTTGTTTGATTTTCTGAAATTTTGGTCAAGAAAAATTTTCTGGCATGCATTTTGAGGTTAAGGCACTCAAACCTAGAAAATTCGAAAAGGGCCAAATGAGGTATGTGGCCTCCTTGAAAATTTTCCTACAATGTGATGTGCTATTTAGGGCATGAATTTCAATGATTTGTCAATATGATATGTGATTACATGCATGGCATAAATGTCTCAAAACTCGTGTTTTGACTAATCGAGCAAGAATTGTTGTTATGTTGAGCCATGACATGCATGAATGGGTGGGATTCATTGCCCTAGTAGCTTGGGTTGAAATTTTTCTCCATGTGTTGATGCTGGAATGTCCTTAGGGTATCCCGTGCCGTGTGTGTGGATTGTCGGGTTGACTGTCTAGGGGTTATGTGCCGGGGATAAATGACGATGTGTATAGCTTTGGGGCATTTCTTTAACATTATTATTGCATTATACATGAAAATTCATTTTGAAACCCTTATTTAAAAGATTCATCTTCTAATTCGGACATTGTCCCTGAATATTCGACATTCCAAGTGAATTAAGCAACAATAAGGGCAAGGGTGTGGTTGAGGCTTGATGTTTCCTTTAGGGATTATGGTTTTAATATTGTTGTTATTTTGGATATTGCATTTTAATTATTGGCTTGGATAGTGTATTCTACTTTTAAGACATTATCTATCATTTCAATATCCATTTAGGTTACGATTGTAATACCCGAGACTTTTAGACTCAAAAAGGATGTAATACTCAAGATTTCTATACTCAAACATTTGAAGAAATAGGGTATTTCAAAGGATTGTGGAAGTCCTGAGAAAAAAATTCAATTTCTGAATCATGGGCAAAATCATAAATATTAAAGTTGGGTAAAAGTGTAATTTACCTAAAATCTTGGGGTATTAGTGTAATTTATCCATTCTCCAGGGGCCAAAAAGTGCAATTAAAAATGGTTTGGGGACCAAGTTGCAAGGGGTCTAGTGCAATGACCCGAAAAGTTCAAGCCAGTGTGTAGTTCTTAGAATTTCGCAACTAGATCATTAGGGTAATTGAGCCAACTATACCATTTTGGGAGTAATGATTGCGGATCTCAAATAACAATCAATACAGCTTTGGATCATTTTGAAATTCAAATCGCATTTCATTCCTCATTTGGATAATTTTGGATTCCAAAATATCTATGGATTTCAAAACCTATTTAAATGCAATTTTGGATCGCTTTGGAGTCCAAGTTGCTTTGCTTTCGAGTTTACTTAGTCTCTAAGCTAGGGTTATATGGAAAGCATTCATTGGCCACTTGGAGATAGGATTTAAAGCCTTATGATGACCTCGCAAGGTGGTAACGCGTGGTTAGTTCAGAAAATAGAGCCATGGGTTTGTTCACAAATCATTCCAATTATTTTGAGGCAATTTTAAACCAAATTGAGAGAATCAAAGGGGAGGATCTTGTTCTGGAAAGAGAGTGGAGAATTCTACAAGAAATAGGGGGAGAAATAGCAGCAAGAAACGAAGGTGCATCGAAAAAGTGGACGGCAGCTGGAAAACTCATGCAACAGCTAGAAAAACGAAGAGGTAAGTCTGATTTCTTTTCATAATCTCGTAGATTATCGAAAGAGGAGTCCGTAGCTTCAAACGGATTGAAAATCAGAGTTAAAATGAGGGAGATATGGCCAAAATACCAAGGGGTGTCGAAACTGCCCGCCAACGGGTGCAAACACGTGTTGCCACTTCTTGGTGTGCGTGAGGGAGCATGGGACCTTCTCTTTTCATGAAATTTTAAAGTTTTGCTATTCTTTTAATTCTCTACAACCCTATGTAAAAATATTTTGATTTTGTGTCACGAAATTTCTGTAACTGTAGCAAAACTGGGGCCAATACACTATGAACAGTGCTTAATCAAGGTCAAACCGACAAGGTGAGTGCTTCTTGCATACTTTTTCTACATTCCAGTCATTTTAGCTTAATTTGGGTAAGGGTGTTGACTTGCATAGCATGTTTTTCCTCTAACTGAGCATTTTTCCTTACTTTGTCATGCATCATTGTGGTGTGTGTGGCTAGATGACGTCAGGGCTATCATGTTAGATCGAGGTGCGGTCATGTGTGTGTGTGAACATGATAGATCAGCGGGGGTGATTGCAACACCTTGGCATCTCTATCATATGGGAGGTTTTCATGACATTTTGCACGTTCCACTTGCATGCACGAGTTTTCTTCTCCGATCTATTCACTTAGATGTAACTATCTAACTGGGTATTTCATACCCCCGGAACATTCAACGTTCCAGGTATGTCAGCTATTGCTAGGTACTCGAAGACAAGTATGAGAAAGGACAAAGAAAAGGTGAATGCATTATCTTTTTGGTATTTGACAATGTAAATCACAAGCCTTGTGTTAATCTATCTAGAATTTTGTATTTCAAATATGATGTATCAATGTCTAATGTACGGATTGGGTTATCTTTATGGTATTTTGAATAATTTGAGTTTGATGTTGTATTAAGATAAGAGTTTTATATTCGAATTGCACTTGAAAAGAATATGTATAGTGGAAATCCTAGCTAATAAGCTTGGCAGGTTCGGTCTTTTCTTCTGTTGGTAAAGGATTTCCAAATAACATCTATGAGTTGAAAATAGCTTATATTTGGCTTCAATTTGTATTAAAATACAGGGTGTTACAATGATTCTGCTTCCGTAAAACTTTGAAATAGCCTATCTAAAGACATGTCAAGAAATTCCTAATGTATATAGTTGATGTGGTGATCCTCTATATATACTTATAGGTGTTGATGTGATTTGAGGCATAATTGATCTTGAAAAAAAAAAAATTATATGGAAAATCCACATACCAAATGTTATTGGGAAAAAAAAAATGGATTGTCACAGTTAGTCTCAGAGCGAACCCTAGTTGGAGACCTAGGGAATATTGATTTTGAAACTTAGGAAAATGATTACTCAAAGGATTGATTCATGGTGTTAAAAAAAAAAAATTGGTAAAATTAGGGCTCAAAACCCTAGAAATTGTAAGTTTTGAGGCCTAGAATACTATAGTTACAAAAACAGTAATTGAGGAAGTCATTTTTGAAATCACATAATGGAAGACAATTATTATGAACACATGTGGGTAGCACATTGGGCACACCAACTTGCTGAAAAGGAACCAGTGCACGAGAATTTCTTCAAACATTTGGACGCCCTAGAACTCATTATAAGTGACGTACCACCTAGTAGCTGCCAACCAAACCTGGTGGACACTCAGGTTGACTTTTTAATTAACCAACTTGAGGGACTTTATAGGGCACTTGCCGAATGGATTCACTGCATAGGGAACTATGAAACATTCTTCACCTTCTATGAACAAGTTCGCTAGCGTGCTGAGGAGATTTTTGCTGAAGTTGAGGAAGAAGAGGCGAATCATACAATCCAGGAAGAACTTGAAGAAGAGATAGACCCTGCAGTTCAAGAAGAATCGTGGGATGAGAAAGACCCCGAGATCATGGTGGTGTACGATGCTGGACTTATTTGGTTTGATTTTGATGAGGAACTTGAGGAGTACGACCTAGTCAAATCCCACGACAATCCTAATGGATCGCAGGCCGAGTCTGATGATGATGAGGCGAGGGATAAAGTGTGGATTTGGAATTCGATTGACTCCTAGGAATATATAGCATGTGGCTTTATAACTTTCTTATCTATACAATGTTTCGAATGATGTGTTAAAATATGTTCCAAATGACCTATTTTACACTTGGACATGGTTTGTAAGAAGGTTCCTTTTAATGAAAGCCCTTTTCTTGGTTTGTAAGATCTCGTTTCATATTTTTTAGATGGTGACCATTTGTCAACGATGAATCGTAGATTTCAGTTCACCAAATCAAAGAAATGGAAATGGGAATGGTGGTGACAATGATATATGTCACCCTAGCTAGAGTAACAATGCAGACTGAGGTGGGCAAGTTATAGGATCAATAGTTAGCAAAGGCCGACTAGACCGAATGGAGAGGGTTCTAGAAAATCTTCTGACATACGTGACATGAAGCGAACTTGCTAGACCTATTGAAAATACATTGGAGCAATATCAAAGGCACCGACTGCCTATGTTTAAAGGAAGGCCAGGTGATGACCCTAGTATAGCTGAATACTGGATCAAACAAACTGAGAAATTGCTCCGGCATATGCAATGTGATGAGGCCCAAAAGGTCAATTGCACCACGTTTATGCTCGAGGAAAAAGTAGAAAGATGGTGGCAAATTACATAACGAGCCCTACAATGATCCATTCCTTATTCAAGATAAGAGCCTGGATTTTCCAACTCAGAACAAGAATTAGAGTTAAGGTGGGCTCAGCCAATCACATGGGAGGCTTTCAAGGATGCCTTTAATGCGAAATATTTTCCTCGAAGTTGGAGGGAAGAAAAATGCTAGGAATTCATGAAATTGAAGCAGACCGAGGAGATGACGGTAACCCAGTATGATACAAGATTTACACAGCTCATCAAGTACGTGCCAATGTATGCATCAGATGAAGGGCAGAAGGCCCAGAAATTTCTATCTGGGTTAAAGGCAGAACTGCAACGAGCTTTGAGTACCTGGGCTATGGACACTTATGAAGAAGCCCTAAGCTGAGCTCTGACGACAAAAAAGAACCTCCTGTGAGCTCGATTAATGAAAACTGAGGACACTAAGGAAGGATCAAAACATAAGACTGGAAATAAAAAATTTCAAGGTAACAAACGGTGCCCTCAGTGTAGGAAAAACCATCCCAGAAGAAAATGCTTAGCGAGGCCTATTCACTGTTACTTCTGTAGGCAAGAAGGCCATATGGAACGAGACTATCCTAAAAAGAATGGGGCACCTTCAAAGGAAAACCAAGGCAAGATCATACGCTTCAATTGCGAACAGCCATGACACATAGCTTGAAATTGTCTTAAAAGGAAAAAGACTGAGCAACCCAAAACAAAGAAAGATACTCATGGATCCTGCCATGGACGTGTTTTCAATTTGACCAAGGAAGATATAGGGGTAGATCTTGCCATGATTCAAGGTACTCTATTCCTGTCTAACACCCGTGTGCATGTATTAATAGACCCAGAGTCTACTTATTCTTTCATATCACATGCATTAGCTAGAGGTTTGGGGCTGGAAACAAAACGTCTAAAATACCTGATGCTTGTCTCTACCCCTATGGGGAAGACCATGGAAAGCTCAAGGTTAATCGAAAATTGTAAAATTAGTATAAGCAATAGTGAGTTTCAAGTCGACTTGATACTCTTGGATGTTCATGACTTTGACGTCATTATAGGAATGGATTTCCTATCTAAATATGATGCTAAAATAGACTGCCAAGGGAAAATAGTGATAATAAGGAAACCTGGGGGAGAATTGGTCAAGTTTCAAGGACAAGGTAACCCCGAGAACAAGAAGATGATTTCGGCGCATAAGGCTATAAAATTATTGAACAAGGGAGCGTATGAATATTTCGTTAGTGTTCAAATGATAGAAAAAGAGACACCTAAGATCATGGACATACGAATAGTACGAGATTTCAAGGACTTGTTTCCAGATGATCTACCTGGACTGCCACCGCCTAGAGAAATTGAATTCTCTATTGAATTAATTTTTGGAACTCAACCCATATCAATACCACCATACCGAATGCCACCGGCCAAATTGGTAGAATTGAAGAGTCAGTTGCAAGAACTGACGGATAAGGGATTCACAAGGCCAAGTATATCGCCATGGGGAACACTAGTATTGTTCGTAAAGAAGAAAGACTAGACTCTTAGAATGTGTATCGACTACCGTCAATTAAATAAGGCTACGATAAGTAATAAGTATCCTCTTCCAAGAATTGACGAGCTGTTTGACCAATTACAAGGAGACAAGGTGTTCTCAAAAATTGATTTGAGATCTGGATACTACCAATTGAGGATCAAGTCTGATGACATACCAAAGATGGCATTTAAATCAAGGTATGGGCACTACGAATACCTAGTAATGCCATTTGGGCTTACCAATGCGCCAGTTGCATTCATGGATCTCATGAATAAAGTAGTTAGACAGCATATAGACAAGTTTGTGATTGTATTCATTGATGATATATTGGTATACTCCTCAACCGAGGATGAGCATGAAGAACATTTGAGGGCAGTGTTGGAAATTCTTAGACAAAATCAGTTGTATGCCAAGTTCTCAAAGTGAGAGTTTTGGCTGCCTCAAGTAACATTTCTAGGGCATGTGATCTCAGCCGATGGAATCAAGGTTGATCCGGTTAAGATCGAGGCCATTTAAGAATGGAAGTAGCTGACCAATATTACCGAAGTAAGAAACTTCCTGGGGTTGGTAAGCTACTATCGAAGGTTTGTGGAAGGGTTTTTGACATTAGCTACACCGCTTACAAGACTTACACAGAAATGAGTGAAGTATGAGTGGACTACCAAGTGCGAGAAGAGTTTTCAAGAGCTCAAAGCTAAGTTGACTATAACACCCGTTTTAACCGTGCTAAGTGGGCTCGGGGGACTTATGATGTATACTGACTCCTCAAAGATAGGATCAGGGTGTGTACTAATGCAACACGGTCGAGTGATTGCATACGGGTCACGACAATTGAAGAGGCACGAGGTAAATTACCCAACTCATGACTTGGAATTGGCAGTTGTAGTGCATGCTCTAAAATTATGGAGACACTACCTATACGGTGAAACGTTTGAAGTGTTCACTGATCACAAGAGCTTGAAGTACGTGTTCTTGCAAAAAGAGCTAAACTTGAGGCAACGACGTTGGATGGAATTCCCGAAGGACTACGATTGCACTATTCAGTACCACCCAGGGTGAGCCATTGTGGTGGCTGATGCTCTGAGTAGGAATATGCCTACTGTTATGGCTGGGATGATGGCCTATGAGTGGCAATTGTTGGAAAACTTCAGCCAATTGACATTGAACATAGTGTTAAGGGAATTGTCGGTCCTTATCGCTAGCATGACAATTTAGCTGGATTTACTAAATGAGATACATAACGCATATGTGGATGATAAGTGCATATGTCTTTGGATTGATGAGCATGGCCAGCCCAAAAATTCTGACTTTGAAATGCAAGATGGTATTCTCAGTTTTCGGGGGAGAGTATATGTGCCTAATGTTCGAGAACTAAGGCAAAGAATTTTAAATGAGGCCCACAGAACTTGATATACAGTACACCCGGGAGCCACAAAGATATATAGGGATCTTCGGGAAGTTTATTGGTGGCCAAGAGTGAAGACTAGAGTGGCAAGAAAGGTAGCCCAATTTGACACGTGTCAAAGGGTTAAGATTGAACATTAGAGGCCATCTAGGCTAATGGAACCCCTAGACATACCTGCATGGAAGTGGGAACACATCACAATGGATTTCATAACAGGGTTTCCAAGAAGCCAGAAGGGCAATGATGCAATTTGGGTTATCGTGGATAGATTGACAAAATTAGCTCGCTTTCTTCCAATGCGAATGGATAAGCCAGTATGCAAGTTTGCAGAACAACACATTAGAGAAATAGTTAGACTCCATGGAGCACCGATAAGCATAGTTTCTTATCATGACCCAAGATTCACTTCCAAGTTTTGATAGAGCTTGCAAAAGTGCATGGGGACACAATTGAGACTTAGTACTTCCTATCACCCTCAGACTGATGGGCAATCAAAATGAACCATTCAAACACTTGAAGATATACTAAGATCATGTGCTTTGGATTTTGGGGGCAGTTGGGAAGAACACCTACCACTGGTGGAGTTCGCGTACAATAATAGTTACCACAACAGTATTGGAATGACACTCTATTAGGTCTGGTATGGTAGAAAATGTTGATCGCCTATTTGTTGGACCGAAGTAGGAGAAAGACAGATATTAGGTCCTGAACTTGTGCATCAAGCAATGAAAAAGATACGGCTAATTCAAGAGAGAATTCGAATTGCTCAGAATCGATAAAAATCATACGTTGACAAGCGATGAAGGGTTCTAGAGTTTGAAGTTGGAGATCAAGTGTAATACTCGAGAAATCCTTAAAGGTATAAATGGTATTTTATGAAGGGTATAAGTGGAATTTTCAAAAGAAAGAGACTGTAGGGTACACTATCACAGTTTTAAGCAACTGAATCGACCGAAGGGAGTACCCCAAACCTTACATGCTTAAGGAAAATGGAATGGTACTGATGAGTGATTCGAGGCGTGATTTTAGGTGTCAAAATAAATTGGATCGGGAACAAATATTGACCGGGTTGAGAGAATTGAATAAAGTCAACGGAAAGTGTTGAGGACCAATAAATTATATAAGAAACAACCCTTGAGCGAATTCGGGTTGAAATGAAGGGAATTAGGGTTAAATCGACCAACGGGGCCAAAGTACAATTTTTTAAATTTACCTAAGGGAGGTCAAAAGGATAGTTTTTCATAAATTTCAAGGGGAAAATGAAGAGTATTAAACTTATGGGCCTTAATGGTGGTAGTGGAAAGATCAGGGGTGTTATGGAAAAGGCAGAAATAATATTTGAAGAAGTAGGGGGGTTGAAGTGCAATTAAGGAAACTTGGCAGTGTGAACGCAAGGAAGAAACCTACTGCCGCTTTCCAATGCACGTGGTTGTCGTTTTCAGTGATGGGACTGCCAAGGGAGAACTGGGGGAGGTAGTATATGTAATGCCTCGCTCCCACTGATGAGTGTTACTCGTGAACAGTTACCCGAATTGTCCACCCGCCTGACCTTTGGTGAAGGGTGGACCATATTTCAAGATGAAATGCCCTAGGTGGGAACTAGGCTCGTCCTTCCCTTCCCTCAACCCCAGGATTCACTAGCAGAATTGGGTTTCAACCACACCGCATTTGGTTGAAAAGAAAACTCATGAAGATGCCCAACCGCCATTTTCTTATTTATAGTTAATTCTTTTTCCATCCAAGAATTTTGCCGGGCTCCATAAAATCATCATTTAAATCAATCCATTGATTGATTACCAATTTAGGAGGAATAACTCATAATTTTCAATTTTTCAAAATTTCGGCATTATTCCCCAAAATGCCCGAAAAATCCCGATAATTTGAAAATTCCTCTGGGTGCCAAAATCAATTAAGAAATCCCCCAAATTCCCCCCAAAAATCCAAATTTAAAAAAAAAAAAATTGGAGGCGGGGCCCTGCTGGCGCGCCTAGGGCCCGCGTGGGTCCCGCTGGGTGCTAGCCGCGCATGCCGCGCGCACGGCCATTGCCGCCCATGAGCGCCCGGCTGCCCGCGCGGTCCTGCTGCTCCTTCATTTTTTTTTTCTTGGGCCTTTAAAACCCAAATTTTCCAGAAATTAAAATAAATAAAAATACTTCATATCCATTCAATTTTTGTCTCTATTTCTCCATAATTAAGGCTTAAACAATATTCTTAATGCCTCCACAACATACATCAAACACCCACTATTTTTCCAACAAAAATCATATGATTTAACTTCTTGGTGCTTCCCACAACACACACCAAAATGAGACTTTCACCCAACCTAGGCATCAACATACCATAAGCCAATATCTCATTGTCTAAATACAACATACACTTCAACTAACAAACAAATTACATTACATAAACCAAACACATAAGCTTCCATGAGCCATAATATACACTTGAATCTTCTTTCCATGCTCCCACATGCCATTCCACCATTTCCTTTACTTTACCATGCTTTCACCACCTACATGTGAGGGTAAAAACCTCATGAGCTATTAAGCTCAATAAGGGTGCAATGCAAAATAAATATGAACATATGATGCCAAATGCATGCAAGTATGGCTAGGTTTCTTTGCCCTCACAACCCTCCAAGGTTAGAGGTATCAACCCACCATTTCAACCATGTTCCCAAACTAACCTATTGCCATAAGTCTCATGAACATAAAGAACATTCCAAATGCAACATATACATTTTGAAACATACTTACAACCCATTGCAAGGCCACCCTCCCATGGGGCCATCCCTTACCTCTTCTTGAATATTTAAATCTTCATTTCAAAAGAGCTTCCATCTTCATTTTCTCCCATCTAAGATGGCATCCCAAAAGAAACTTACTTTGCATGCAAAGCACACTAAAATAAAGAGAAGAAGGAACAAAGCTTACCTTGATTCCCTTCTCTTCTTCTTCTTCCTTTCCTTTCATCTCTTCTTCTTTCATTCTTTCTACAAATGGCCAAAGGGAGACAAGTCTTCTACACTTGCCATTTTATACTACCCTTTCCCATTTTCAAGAATGGATCTCCACCATTCATTAAAAACACAATCCATGTGCTTAAGGAAAATTAAATCTCCACCATTCATTTTAAATAAATAAGTCTCCTCTCTAGGAGAAAGCACAATCCATGCTCTTTATCTTGATTAATCTCATCCATTGGATTATTTTTGCCTTTTCAAGACTTAATCTCCACCATTAAAAGAAAGCACACTTTTTATATGTTGTCAATCCATACCATTTACTCTCTTTAAATCCCCACCCTTGGATTTATTCTCCTTCTCAAGAATGCATCTTACCCATTAGATCTCTTGAATTTTTCATTTATTTCTCATTTACTTAAATGAGACTATTTTCATAACCATCACACTTGAGAGACATAATTAATTTCTTCCTTTTAATTTAATGGGACCATTTTCCACCATCACATGAGAGACCACTTTGAAAGACATAAATGCTTTCTTTCCCATTTAATAAAATCTCCATATTTTCCAAACATTAATGTTTGACCATTTTCATTTCTTTTGGATTTTTCTTTTAATCCAACACCATGATGCCTCCCCTTAAATGCTTGAAAGACTAAAATAATTTCCTTTTGCATTTAATTAAATCACCCATTTATACTTGAACAAGACTTTGCCAAGTGTCACCTTTTAAACCCATACTTGGCTCTCAAGATCTCATCTCATTCACCCATGTGGCATTTTCATATTTATTTACCAATTTAGGGAAAACATAATTATTTTCTCAAATAATTCAATATCCACCATTTTCCCTATTTTTCATAATTAAATTCCTTTATAAAATTAATTCCAAAATTCCCAAAATACCCTTTTATGAATTATTAATCCCATATCTTCATATAAATAAAAAATTGGGATTTAATTCACTTATTCACCTAATTCCACATAGGAATTATTTTCAATTTATCAAAATACCCTTTTTATTGGACTTCACTATCCAAGTTACCAAAATGCCCCTCTCATAAGGCACCAATATTCTCAAGGATCTAACACCTCCTCAAAGGCATTTTTGGAAGTTTTCTCACTTCTTTTCTTATTCTCATAACACCGATAACACCGGGTGTTACAGTATACGGCGGTGGGAAGCTTGGGGGCCAAGCCTTAGCCGGTGATTGGTCGAGGAGTGGTAAGATTTTGGCTATAAAAGGGGCAAGGTGTAACACCCGGTGTTACAGGTGTTAAAAGAATGAGAAAGAAAGTGAGAAAATTCCAAAATTGCCCTTGAGAAGGTGTTGGATCCTTGAGATTGAGGGTGCCCTATGAGAGGGGTATTTTGGTAAATTGGAAATAATTCCTATGTGGAATTAGGTATGTAAGTGAATAAAATCCTAATTTGGTGTTTATGTGGAGATATATGGGATTAATAAATTCACAAGGGGTAATTGGGAATTTAGAATTTAATTCCATAAAGGAAATTTAATTTTGGAGATAGGAAAAATGGTGGATATTAAATTATTGGAGGAGAATAATTATATTTTCCCTAAGTTATGAATTAATGTGGTAATGCCACTTGGAGAGATGAGATTAAACTTGGAAGCCAAGGTTAGTGTCTTGTGGTGACACTTGGTATTTTGTGGTTCAAGTATAATTGGGGTGATTTAATTAAATACAAAAGAAATGATAAATGGTCTTTCAAGCATTTAATGAGAGGCATGATAATTTGGATTAAAGAAAATCCAAAAAAAAAATGGTAAATGGTCACCATTAATGCCTTGGAAAATATGAGATTTATTTAAATGCATAAGAAAGTATTTATGTCTTTCAAAATTGGTCTCTCATGTGATGGTTGGAGAGTGACCAAGTTAAATAAATAGAAAAGAAATCCTATTTTGAGATTTAAAGACAAGATCAAGGGTGGAGAAATGGTCTTGAATTTCCAAGGGTTGAGATTAAAAGTCAAGGAGCACATGGATTGTGTTTTCTTGAATGGTAGGGATTTAGTCTTGAAAAAGGGAAAAGAAATCTAAGGGTGGAGATTTAAGAAGACCAAATGGCATGGATTGTGCTTGTAATTGAAGGTTGAGATCTTCTCTTGAAAAGTAATTAAAATCCAATGGATGGGATTAAAGAAGACAAAAAGCACTTGGATTGTGCTTCTTTGGAGGGATGAGATTTTCTCTCATAAAGTGGGAAAGATCCAATGATGAGGATTTATTCTTGAAATGTTAGAAATGAGTATAAAAAGAGAAAGATGGCTTTATGCTCAAACTTTTCTCCATTTGTAGAGCTTGGAAGGAGAAGCCTTCCAATGAGTAAAGAAAAGAGAAGAAGAAGAAGAAGGAGGAAAGAAAGAGAGAGAAAGAAATCTCCCATGGAGGAAAAAGTGAAGAAGAAGAAGTAAGGGGTCAAGGTAAGATCCAATTTTCTTCTCTTTATTTTGGTTTTCTTTGTATGCAAAGTAAGTTCTTGTTGGAATGTCATCTTAGATGGGAGAAGATGATGATGGGAGCTCTCTTGAAATGAAGATTGGAAGATTCAAGAATAAGGTAAGGGATAGCCCCATGGGATGGTGGCTTGCAAGTTGTAAGTATGATGCATGATTCCTATGTGTGCATTGGCATGTGTTTGTGCTAGGACCTATGGCCATGAGGTTGAGTGGGTTAGGGTAGATTAAAGCCTCAAACCAAGGTGGTTGTGAGGATGTGGAAGCCCTAACCATGTTGCATACATGCATTGGCATCACATTTATTTTCATGTTCATACTATTGTCATTGCACCCTTATTGAGCTTAATAGCTCATGAGGTTTTTATCCTCACCATGTAGGTATCTCATGTGCAAGAAGGAAAGGATCTTGGAAGGTTAAGCATACTTGATGAAATGAAGACCCTAAGGAACTCATGTAATTTAGCTTGGGTTTTGGAAGCCTAAGCATGTTGTAAATTACTTTTATTTTTTTGATGTATGATGTAGCAAATATATTGTAAAGCTACATTCTTAATAAAAGGGGATTTAAGCATCAAGGGGTTGTGTAAGCTTTGTTGCAAATTAGTGAATGGTTGATGTGTGTTGTGGAAGCATCAAGAATTTTGTTTAAGCCTTATTTGTGGAGAAATAAAGATAAATTTGAAGAAAAGTGAGGTATTTTATTCATTTTAATTTCTGAAAAAAAAAGAAGAGAAATTGGGTTTGGAAGCCCCAAGAGAAAAAAAAAAAGGAAGAAGAGAAAAAAAAAAGGGGCAGCAGTGGGCTGCTGCATCAGCAGCAGGCCGCAGGCGGCCAGCCGGGGGCGGCAGGCGCGCAGGGGCGCGCGCGGCCGTGCGCGGCAGGCACGCGGGCGTGCGCGCTCGGTAGGCGCACGCGGGCGCACGCGGCCACGCGGCCGCGCAGGCGCGCGCGCGGCCAGCCCGCACGGCCGCGGGCTGCGGCCGCCCCAGGCAGCGCGCGGCCGGGCCCAGGGAGGGCCTAGCCGGCCGTGGGGCCCGCGCGTGGAAAATAAAAAAAAAAGGGGAAAAAATTTCAAAAATTAGGGGAATAAAAGGGGAAATAATAGGGCCCAATTTTGGGAGATTTTGGGCTATAGAAGAAATTATAAAATCCCCGAAGGAGTCCCCGAGCGATGAAATGTTGGAAAAATTGGAGGATTTTTTCCGAGTATGAGTTTTCCCCTTAGTTTAGCCCGGCGTTAAGAAGCATCTTGAAGCCCTTGGGCGGTGTAGCGGGTTATTTCTTCATTCATAAGAAACTCGCGAGGTCCTAGGGTGTTTATGGATCCTGGGTAAGCGAAGGGCTAGACGAAGCCTAGTTCCCACCTAGGGCGTTTCTTCTTGAAACATAGTCCGCCCTTCATCTCAGACCGGGCAGGTGAACAATTCGGGTAATTGTTCACGAGTAACTCCCGTAAGTGGGAGCGGGGCGTTACACAAGGGTTCGGCCAAAACTTAGCAAACAAATTGGTCGTGTTTTGGTGTGATTTTGAGATAATGGATAAGGGGCTATTGATCTTTGCATCAAGGGGAAGAAATGTGGAGGTTTTGAGAGAGTTTTCATCGCGTTTGGTGGCCGTTTGAAGCTCGGCCAGAGACAAAAGGCGAACCGCTTAGGGCTGACATGCAACTCGAGATTTGGGGGTTTTTTCGATGTCCTTTCGTGCTGAAACTGGTGCGATTATGATCGACTGGGGAAGGGCTTCAAGAAAGTGGTCTTAGTTTGGCCATCGGAGCCATCGATGGCGGCCGGATTTAAGGAAGATGATCTACATGTGGCTTACATGCGCCATCCTTCACGCACAGGGCGCGTGAGGGCGCATGAGCAAGGGTAATTTTAGGATTTTTCTTTGTATATTTTTCTTAAATTATTTTAGGAAATAATGTTGAAAAATTTAGAAAAAAGTTTGAGAAGATAATTATCTTTGAATTATCGAGGTGAAAACTAAGAGAAAATTGAGGAAATTATGGAAAATTAAGGAAAAATGAATTTTGATGCTCTTTAATTAAATATGGTGTTTAGGGAGTGCCGTGGCTCGAGGTTGAGTATAAGTTCGGGTGTTTGTGATTTGGCACGCAAATCGAGATTGTGCATGAGGATCGAGGCATTCCAAATACATTCGAGGTGAGTGTTCTACTGCAAAACTTGGTTTTAATTCATGAGCTGTTTATCCAAAACTTGATTTACTGTGAGTGCTTCTACCCTAAAAACTTGGTGTTTGTTCTATCTAAATGTGTTGTGATTTCATGCAAAATAGTTTTGTTGCATGCAAACGGTAACCGGTGATGGTTGGTTTTATAAGGGAGGTTTGTCCCTAAACGTTTTGTACTTGTGCATTGCATTTTATAAAATGTTATTTATATGATGCATTAAATTGTGAAATGTGGCATTGTCATGCGTTTTGTGATTGTTTCTATGGAATGTCAGCCTAAAATGTTATCTGGATAGTGTAGCTATAATTCTCTATGGGTGTGACGGAATAATAGGAGTATCTTGTGCTAGTGTGCATGCCAGGATAGTCGCTTGATTTTTGTGCCAAGCCGTTTGGTCAGGGAAGTTACACTAGGATGACTAGGTGGTCCATATGAGATTTTGAGTTAGGATTAGGTAGTGGTTCCTGGATGGTTTTGAGTGGGAACGTAATCTCTGATGTAAATGTGGTGAGCTGGATTCCTGCGTTGATGTGACCCTCCTGGGTCAGGAGTTGGTAACGATTATTCTCGAGATGTTGGGGAGATGCGTTAACCTTACCCTTCTTAAGCAAGAATCGCGCCTTGTCAATGTGTCAATATGGTGGCATGACTTTTAAAGAGATTGTTTTTTTCCCGTGGTAGGGTTAAGCGCTGTGGGATTCTCTTGGGTTAGGGCTTACCGGGTTGTATTGGTTTATTTCATATCTTGCATTCATTCATGAAAACGTGATTTTGAACTCTCACTTAGATGATTCATCATCTAATATGGATTTTGTCTCTAGAATATTCAAACGTTCCAGGTGAAGGTAGTAGTGTGAAAGGAAAAGAGATTACCGAGAAGTGACGGTGATTAGAGAATAGTATATAGTATATCATTTTCAAATACGCGGTTTATTGTGATGACGTCATGTAAACGTTGGTTTGACTTTATGTTATAAATAAAGTGGGTTTGCTTATGATTTATTAAGGTTCAATCTAGCTTCCGCATTTGAGGTGATTTACCTGTCTTAGTTTATTAATGATTCTAAGTTGATATTCTGAGAAGGTGGAACGATTTTTGTGTTGAGTTTCCGTTGGAAAAAAATATATATCCCCCGAAATCTTACGTTACCTAATGCCCTGGGAAGGCTAGGTGTTATATCAAGTGCACCTAAAAGTATCGCCTCAGCATTTGGTGACACGAGGTGGAAAGAAGAGCAAATTGAGGCCGCAATATATCGGACCCTACCCGATTGTAAAATGAATTAAACCCCTGGCGTATCAATTGGAACTACCACCTAACTTATCTAGCATTCATAATGTGTTCCATGTGTCTCAATTTCGGGGGCATGTACCGGATCCGACTCAAGAAGTTTGGGTTGAGACAATCGAACTAAGAGATAATTTGACCTACTTAGAATTACCCGAGCATATCTTGGATTGACGTGATAGTCTTAAGGAATAAGGTAATTCCCTTAGTAAAGATCTAGTGGATATATCACATAGAAGAAAAGGCAACATGGGAACTCGAGGACACTATCAAGAAGAAATATCCTCAATTGTTTGAAGAGGTATAAGTAGGATAATTTACAAGTTTAATTGTACCAAGGTCTTATAATCAATTTAATCGAATCTTTGGGAATCGCGAAGCGGTGAAAATTTCGAGGACGAAATTTCTTTAGGAAGGGGTGGATGTAATACCTTTAAAAAAAGAAAAGAAAAAAAAAAGAAAAGAATGTAAAAATATTTTTTTGAAATTGTTAGGGCAAGAATACAATTTCAAGAATTAAACAAGTCAAGTGTAACTACTTGAAAATTTTAGACTTGAGAGGCAAGGGTTGAACTGAAATAACCAAAGGAAGAAGGACTTAGAGGGCAAAAAGCATGGTGGGCAACCTGATTTCGTTAATCTTGGCCAAAAGCCACAAAAAAAAAAAAATTAAATAGGGAACACATCAAATGGTCTCTCGAGTGGTGTCGAGGGGATTGGGGCAATCTGATTTGTCAAAAATGGCTATAAATAGCCATGTTCTTGGTTGAAAATGTCATAAGATTTCAGTTGCTTGATTTGGGTTTTAGGGAAGAAATTGAGTGTTCTTGATAAAGGGGTTTTGGTCTCTAGGGGGAATGGAAAAATTCTAGAAATTTTGAGCTAGTTTCATCAAGTTTTGAGGGTGTATTGAGCTTCGCCGAAAAATTGCATAACTCGCTAGAGCTGAGAGTTTAAATGGCAAAATGAGACTTTTTTGGTCCATTTTTTAAGGCAAAAGTGGTACCATCGTGTTCGGAAGGTCTGAAATAGGGTGGGGGAGGAAGAAATTTCGAGAAAAGAGGTTGGAGCTGGTTGCCGGTGGCGAGGAGCTTCGTCGGAGAAGACAAGTGGCTTGCATCCGCTAGCAGTTAGAGTGGGGTAAGAAAAAGGGAGAAAAAGAAAAGAAAAAGGAAAAAAAAAGGAAAAAAAAAGGAGAAAAATTCTAAAAAACCTATAAAAATAGGAAATTAAATTTTATTTGATTTTCTGAAATTTTGGTCAAGAAAAATTTTTTGGCATGCGTTTCGAGGTTAGGGCACACATACTAAGAAAATCCAAAACGGGCCAAACGAGGTAAGTGGCCTCCTTGAGAATTTTCCTACAATGTGATGTGCTATTTAGGGCATGAATTTCAATGATTTGTCATTATCATATGTGATTTATTGTCATCTCGATATTTTACATGCATGGCATAAATGTCACGGAACTCGTGTTTTGACTAATCGAGCATGAATTGTTGTTATATTGAGCTGTGACATGCATGAATAGGTGGGATTCATTGCCTTAGTAGCTTGGGTTGAAATTTTTCCCCACGTGTTGATGCTGGAATGTAATACCCCAAAAGTGTAAGAGATTAATTTATGGTGTTTTTAGAATTTCGGGCTAGAAAAGGTAAGATTTTGCCCTTGAATTAATATAGAATTTAATTAATAGAAGGCCAAACCATCTGAAGAGAGTGCCCTAAAGCTTAGATATTTAAGAAAAATGATATGAACTTGACGAGCAATTCAAGATAAGATTTATGGTGATGAAAAAAAAAATCAAATTAGAGATAATTTTTGGTACAACTAAAATACAACAAGAAGAAATCAAATAATCGCAAAGGACACTTAGCAAGTCAATGGGACCCAAATGGTCGCCCAGTTTAGCTCGTAAATAAACCCTATAGTGTTTTCAGATTGAAGCAAGGTCTTGTGAAGGCACAGGGATGGTATCGATTTCTATCAAGAAATTTTCAGTTAAAGATTTTGGAGAAATTAAAACTTTGGATGGCTTGATAAAATTATTTTAAGGTTTTGGAGGGTCCAAGTGCATTCTTAAGTTGAATTAAGGATCTTTGGAGAGGGTCAAGTTGTAACTAGAAAATTCCTTAAGTGAAGTGGATAATTTCTAAAGGGTTAATTGTGTAGATGGCATAATATATATATGTGTGTAATTATGCATAAGGCTTGGAGCCCAAGGGAGCTTGTGGCATGTGATTGAAGGAGTGAAAGATGTGAATCAAAAAATGAGAAAAGCAAATGCACGTGTACATAGGCTTGGTGGCCAAGTAAAGGAAAAAGTGAAGCTAATGATGAGCTTAGGGAAGATAAGAGGTGCTTAGGGAAGGTAAATGCAAGATTATGTGGCCCAAATTGAAGGATGGATGAAATAATAGGAAATTAAGTAAATAAAATACATATTATATTATATATATATATATATACGCGTGAAGGTGGAATGGAAGCCAAGCATTCAGTAGTGGTTGGATCTCAATATAAAAATTTAAATTGACTTTTGGGTTGCATTGGGACTTGTGGTGAGAGAGATTAAAGGGTTAATGTGATATAACGCTATATATATATATATATACACGCAGGTGTAAGCTCAGTGGCCAAGTTTTACATAGTAAAAGTGAGATGGTTTTGGGGCATTAGAGAGCTGGGCAGAGAGTTGAAGAAAGAGTGAGATCGAGAGAGGGATTGAAAGAAAGACAGAGAGAGCGAGAGAGAAAGAAAAGGAGACGGTTGTAGAGGGTCGATGGTCGGCTATCGTTGGCCGGAGTTGCAGCGGCTTGAAGCTGCTAGTTTGGGCCGCAAATGTTGCCAGTGATAACAGCGACAGGGGTAGCGATGAGGGAGGCTAACAGGGGTTGTATGGTCGTCGGAGATGATTAGTGGGAGTTGTGCGAATAACCGCGGTGGCCGGTAAAGGAAGTGACGGCGAGCAACAGCCATGGCTATGTGATGTTGTGAAGGACGGTCGATCAATGGAGTTTAAGGTATTAGAGTGTGTGTGTATTAGTGAATGTCATTTTAGTATTAGCTTTACTATGTTAGTTTAGTATAAATACAAAACATTGTAATCAGTTTCATTTTGGGTTGAATAATAATACATCTTCTTCCCCTTAAGGTTTTCTCTCTCAAAATCTTATATGGTATCAGAGCAACCCTAGCTTTTGTTGCGCATCCGTCAGCTTCTTGTTAATTTTATATAATGGCAAATATATCCAAAGAGGGGGGTGAATTAGGATTTGGGTAAACTTTCGATAACTTGAAAGGCTTTTTCTTATAGGATACTAAGTTTCGAAACTTGAAGGAGTATGTTTCGAAACTAACCTCTCTATTAAGTATGTTTCGAAATCAAACTTATTGGAAGGTATGTTTCGAAATCTTACTCTCTGAAATGATTATTTCAAAACTTTTTTAGCTTTTGCAAAATGATTCTTTTGAAAGCATAGGTAACAATAATAAGTAAGAGAAATAATCAAGACAAGTGCACACGAGATTTATAGTAGTTCAGCACTCGCCTACTCCACTACCTTTAACCTTATCCACTTGAAGGATTTTCAACCACAATCACTTTCACTAGTGATCAAGGGTTTTACCATGGTTCACACTAAAACCTTACACAATGAGTTTTTATGGCTTAACTCAAACCTTCACCAAATGAGTTTTTTCAGGCTAAACTCGAACCTTACAACATGTGAGTTTTAGGCTCAACTCAAACCTTACAACTTAAACAAGATAAATAAAGTTTATCTCTTATAGCCCAGTAGATATGTGTAATGAAAACGTCTTACCAATATGGCTGTACAAACCTCTTTGATTTGAGAGTAGGAGAGCTTGGTTGAAAGAGACTTTGAATGCTTTATCTCGCTTCTTCTTTTTCACACCACACGGCACACTTAGGAATAGATGGAATGGATCTTCGTTGAATGCTTTATCAACTGCTTTCTTTCACATGTGCTTGTGAGTGTAACTTGTGTCTCTTGAGAATGTATACAAGAGTAAGTGCTTGTTCTCTCTTGTTCTTGTGTATATGTAGTTGTCTTTATCTTTAAAGACCCGCTATATATATCAGGAAACAAAGTTTTGACAGAAAATAGCTGTTAGAGACAAGATCAGAAAAGTAGGTTTCGAAACATGCAAACTGTGTTTCGAAACATCACAGAAATAAACTAGGGTTTTGAAACATGCACATTAGGTTTCAAAACATCCAAGCTTCTAGCTGGACTTAGCACTTAGAGACACAAACAAGTGGGAGACAAAGTCATAAGGAATCTCATGACCATTTAGATATAAAATTGGTCTCCACTTAACCATTTAAGAAATGAGTTTGCAGGGCATGGCTAAATCATTTTAAAATGATTCTAAAAGCTTTTTAGATTAAACAAACATTCAGCTCCCATGCTTCTTGGTTTTGAATATATTCTGCTGAGAGAGTGTTAGAGGTTTTGAAACATGGATAAGAGGTTTCGAAACAAACTTCAAAAACTTCTTTCAAAACATATGCAACTCAAAACATTTAAATGCTTTGCAGACAGAGACATAGGTTTCGAAACATGATAGGGTAGGCTTCCAAACATATTGCTTAAATTCAAGATAGGTTTCGAAATATGATATGCAGGTTTAGCAAACATTGAAACCTAAACCAAGACCATTTCGAAACATATATAGAAACATATAAGAATAGTGTTTCGAAACATAAACACTTGGTTTCAAAACATCATACATGAACTTGGATTCTTTCAAACATTTAAGCATTCGCGCCAAAAACTATTCATGCATGATTTCGAAATATGATAGCTTATTTCGAAATATGATTTTCACAAAGATAGATTTTGCATCAAACACATTTTCTCATGTACCAAAAAATATGATACAACAATTCTCCCCTATTTTTTGATAATGATGAAAACCCTTTGAAAAATCAATATGCACTTAACATACACATTACTCCCCCGTAAACTTACATCAAAGATAGAAATACAAACCTTTAAAGTGGCACATCCTCTTTTGTATTTGTTCGAAACTACATAACACAAAAATTTTCTTGATACCAAGAGTTAGTAATTCAAAATAAACTAATAGGTTTGCTCAATACCAATTTGATCCTATTTTAAACATACATTGCATACATCATACATTTTTCTTATTTTTCTCCCCCTTTTTATCATAACCAAAAAATGTGGTAATCAAATTAAGACATCCATGAAAGCAAGGAAAGTACCAAAAGTGACCAAATAGGAATTCATTGCTAAAGAAAAAACTTCTAGTACTTGCAAACAAAGTTGTCCAACACAATGACACATGGATAGTTGATTACAGACCATAGAAATCAACTAAAAAACTAGGGAGATGGGGAGGTAGGGGAACTAGGACTTGGGTGACTAGCTGCTAATTCTTCTAAGTTCTTAGTTGATCCTTAAGATTGTCAAGGTACTCTTTCGTTTGGCGGTGATTATTATGGACCTTGTCATTTAAGGATTGCAGTCGAGTCCCGAATGAAGCTTGAATAGTTAAGACGTCATCAAATTTCTGAGTCATAGAGGCAAAGCCTTCAGCCATAGTGGACTGAAGCGATGCTAGCATATCGAATGTGACTCGAGTGGAAGGCCCAGCTTCTGTGGCTGGAGCATCTTCGTTTTCTTCTTCCTCATCTTCTTCCTCGACTTCTTCTTCCGCTTGGGTATCCATCTCAAAACTAAGTCTTTGGTGACGATGGATTATTTTGGTGTATCTTTTATTCACATCATCATATCTATACCCCATTTTGGTAAGAGATATATGATTGAAAAGAGTAATCTTTGATTCCAGAAGAATGGATGAAGATTAGATATGAGGAAACTTGGTTTTGATAAACGCTGAAAGTAAACAACCATAGGGAAGTGATTTCTTATGGTGAGCATGAGCATTTACCATTTTGTTACACATAATGGAGGGAAGGTTGATTGGCTTATTATCCATAAACCTTTCCGTGAACCATAGGTCCTTGGGATAGAGTTTAGCATAGTTTCCCTTCCTTGGGTGTAAAACTTGACAAATAATAAGATGTAGGATGCGAAAATCAAATGATAAGGCATTTATATTTGTGAAAGCCTCTTTGAGATTGGGATTTTTAGAAATCTTCCTACATGTATCTAAAGATTTAAACGTGTAAGGAATGTAGATGTCTTCGTTGGCTAGAATGCCTAAGAATTTAGCTAATGAGTTAGGGCTTATTTCAAGTTTAGTATTTTGGATAAAGGTTAAAAAATTATCAGAGTATTCATGCCCATCAAAAGACGTTTGTGCGTTTGAATAAAGGATTTGAACATAGTCTTGAAGAACTAGAGTTCTAAGTTTTAGAAGTTGCAACCAATTTCTATCTTTTAACAAGGTTAGATAGGAAAAATTTGCTTTTTCTAAGACATCAGTATGGAAGGGGCGATCGGGATTTACCTCTCGTTTTTCAAATGACGACTTGAAGGAATGGAATGCTTAAGGAGTGGGAAAATCGTCGTTGAACTCTTGAGGAGGAGGAGATGGCGAGAGATGGGTGCGTTGACCCTTTCTGCGGTTCTCTTTGATCTCACCATGATTGATTTGCAAGGATAAAGTGAGAGATTGAGAGAGATTTCGAGTGGGAGAGCAAGAGAGAGAGGTTTCGGAAGCTAGGGTTTCGAAACAAGGAGAAAATTTCGGAGAAAATGAAAGCTTGAAACCATTCGGTATTTATAATCCCGATTTTAGGTTTCGAAACATGGTACTTATGTTTCAAACCATACCTCTTTGGAAATGAGGTTTCGAAACATAGATCAAGTATGTTTCGAAATAACACTCTTTGGAAAACAGGTTTCGAAACATGGGATAATATGTTTCGAAATACAACTCTCTGGAAATTGTGTTTCGAAATAAAATGATATGGTGTTTCGAAACACGATTTTCTCGATATAACACATGTTTCGAAACTTGGAATAGATGTTTCGAAACTTCTTTAAGCAAAAACACTTGGATTCAAACTTCGCACTCTCTAATGGTTTGGTAAAGATATCGGCTACTTGATTGTTTGTATCTACGAATTTTAAAGCAATATCTTCCTTTTGAACATAATCCCTTAAAAGATGGTGTTTAATTTCAATATGCATGGTTCTTGCATGGAATACTGGGTTTTTGGATAAAGGTATTGTACTCATGTTATCACACTTGATTGGAGTTCTTTCTAGATGAATGCCATAGTCTTCTAGTTGATGCTTAATCCATAAAACTTGTGTGTAACACAAACTAGCTACTAGATACTCAGCTTCGGTTGAGGATAAGGCAACGGTGTTTTGCTTCTTGTTAGCCCATGACACTAAAGAGTTTCCTAGAAAGTGGCATATTCCACTTGTACTCTTCCTATCAATTTTTACATCCTCCATAATCAGCATCGGTAAAAGCCTTTAGCTTGAAATCTTTTGATTTTGCATAGAATAGACATAAATTTTCAGAACCTTTGACATATCTTAAGATTCTTTTAGTGGCTTTTAAATGAGACTCTTTTGGGTCAGCTTGATACCTAGCACTCATACCCACACTAAATACAATGTCGGGTCTAGAGGCCGTTAGATATAGCAAAGAGCCAATGATCCCTCTATATAGCTTTTGGTCTACTGATTTCCCTTTCTCATCTTTATCAATGGTATTTGATGAACTCATAGGGGTAGAGATAGGCTTACACTTATTCATTCCAAATTTAGCTAAGATTTCTTTTATATACTTAGCTTGACTTAGATAGGTTCCTTTAGGAGTTTGCCTAATTTGAAGACCTAAGAAATAATTCAATTCTCCCATCATGCTCATTTCAAATTCATTTTGCATTATTGAGGCAAATTCATCACATAGATTAAGATTTGATGATCCAAATATGATGTCATCAACATAAATCTGGACAATCAATATATCATTTCTTTTCTTTTTGATGAAAAGTGTTGTATCTACCTTTCCTTTTTGAAATCCATTTTCTGTAAGAAACTTACTTAGCCTTTCATACCAAGCTCTACGAGCCTGTTTTAAATCATATAAGGCGTTAGTAAGCTTGTATACATGATTCGGATATTTTGGATTTTTAAAACTGAGAGGTTGTTTTACAAACACTTGCTCCGAAATGAAACCATTTAGGAATTCACTCTTAACATCTATTTGATACAAGGTGAAGTTCTTGTTGATAGAATTGAACTGATATGGCATACACCAAGAGGGGGGTGAAAGACCACAGATTCGTTAAACCTCAAGACCTTGAAATGGCACGATGAGGTGTCAACCGTGTAAAAGACACTCTAGTTTTGTGAAGAATAAAATTGAAATCTTATCAATGAATGAACACGATGAGTAGGAACAGAAATGCAAACACAAGCAAGAAAAATTAGAAAGCAGAGAAGACACGGATTTATAGTGGTTTAGCTTTCCAAGCTTAGTCCACTACCTTAGCTACCCACTAAGGATTTTTAAAGCCAACTTCACTATCAAACCCCCTACTCAATACGAGCAGGTCCTCTAGTTCTTGACTAGGTAATGTACAACCTCCCAATTTAATGGGCCCTCTAGCCTCTGCTAGGAAAAACACAGAAATCGTGAAAAAGAGATTCTAAGAGTACAACTCTTAGTTACAAGCTCTCTCTTTAAGTGAATGATCGAGGCTTAAAATGAATGGAACAGTGAGATATTAAAGCCTCTTAAACAAAAATACAGAGAGAAAAATTAAATGCTCGATGTAACAGTGAAAGCTAGGTAGTTCAAAATCTTCAATGTGTTCAACCACCTTCAATGCATCTTTAACCACCTATTTATAGTTAATGGTGGATAAATTCAAAATTTGGACCGTTGTGGGTGGTTGGGCGAGCATTAACTAGTCGTTATAAGTTTATGTGAAACACATAGTCGACAGAGAAAATAAGTTAGTCGACTATTTCATTAAATAAAACTAGTCATAGTTGATAGACTGAAAAATATAGTCAACTATTTCTAATACAAATTTCCCATAGTCGACAGATGTAAAAATATGAAGAGGATTTTAAATTTTATGAACAAATATAGTCGACTATCCTTATGCATAATCGACTATCCTTATAACATAGTCGACTATATTTAGGTATAGTCAACAACATTAAATCACATAGCCGACTATCCTTTTGAAAACATTGAAAACTTAACAAATCCTCATTTTGATTCTTTTGAAAGCAAGTTCAAAATTATCAAAAATATTTTGAAACAAACCACACTCAACCATACTCAATATTTCTTCTATAGGTTTTCATACCTTGCTTCAAAACTCATATATTAAAAATTTATTTTCTCATTCATATAATCCATATAGGAGAGATTGATTTTCATATAGTCATTATGAAAACTATTTTATTACTAAGAGTAAAATATCAATCTCCCCCTTTTTGATGATGACAAAACAAATATGAAAATTATGAAAATCAATTCACTCATTTTATCTCCCCCTTTTTGTCAATATCAAAAAAAAAAAAAAAAAATGAATACTCCCCCTTTTTGAAACACACTGAGGCTCCCCCTTAAACCAAGCTGCACATAGAGATAATTCAACTAAACCATGTAGTCAGATTGAAACATACATTAATAAGAGTAAAATGTCAATACTGAAACATTCATTCATAAAGTGATAGTGTAGTTCAACAAACCATATAAGAAAACAACAAGTAAATTTTCCAAAGTAAGCATACATAAATCAAAAGTAAAGTAGAATGTATGATGAGTGCATCATCTAAACATCTGGAGAGATGGATGAAGGAGAAGACTGAGCTGATGAAGGAGAGGCAACTGATGGAATAGATGGAGATGTAGTAGGTGGAGGGAACTGAGAAGATAACATCTGAATAAGGTGCCCCATCTGAGAAGATAGATCTTCTTGTTGCTGATGGAGACTTTGTAGATTTAACCTGACTTCTTCTCTGAATTCTTACAAACTGGCTTCAACTCTTGATATGTCTAATTTTAGATCTGCCATACCTTGAACCACTAAATCTTTATGAGATAAGGATGGTCCTTCTGATCTTCTCTTCTTTCTAGGATTTTCAGGTTTGTCAGCTTTAACCCATTCCCCATCCTTATTTGCATAGCCAAATCTAATGGCTGTCTTGTCATTTATGTGTTGAGAGGGGCTGAGATATACTTTTCTAGCACTTTCCATATTCCCAACCAGACTATCCCATAAAACACTGACTGTCATACCATAGGGAACTGACCTAGTTTTTGTTGAAAAAGAGTCTATCATCAAGTTGATCATCAGTAGACATAGATTTGGCCTTTTCTTAGCCTTAATGCATTGAAGTAGCCACAAATCTAGTCTAGTAACAAGAGAAAAACTGCCATTCCTAGGGTAAATCATCTGACAACAAATGAGATGAAGAATTCTAGTGTTTAGGTCCATTCTTGATGTGTCAGAGATTTTAGTTGTAAGAGAGTCATCTCCTATGACTTCTTTACTGGCTTGAACAAAATCTTGAGTCCAAGAGGCATAATCCTTTCCATCTAAAGGAATTTCAAACTGATCGTGGATTAGCATCAAAGTGATTTCCATATGAGAATCCCCAATGTTAGTCTTAAACTTTTTATCCGACTTTCTCTTATGATAAGTATTGTCAGCATTTGAATAAAAAGCCCTAACCACATCTTCATATATGCATCTATGAATTGTTAAAAATTCCCACCAACCAAAGCCCTTAAACGTTTGAATATATGGAAAGCCAATGGTTTCTAGAAACGTTAAATCCAAATAACGACCTTCAAGGACTTCCCAGGACTCAAAATGAATGGAGTACCTTTCTTGTTGTCCCTTAGAATTGAAAAGTTGGAGTTAGGGCATCAATTGAGATGGAGGATGGCTTGAAGAAGCCAGTTCCTTTCCTTTGCCTTTGCCTTTGTCTAAGTTCTTCGTTCGTGCCATTTGAAAGTGAAAATGCACTTTGAGAAAAAGGAGAGCAAGAGAGGTCTTCGGGATATAGCCGAAAGGACGATCGAGGGATGAGTCGATAGATAGCGGGTGATTGGAGTGTGTCGACACTTTGAGAGAGCACGGGCTTGGATGAAATCGTAAACAACCTGAATGCAAAAGGATTGAAAGAGAAGGGTTCGATACTTTAAGGAGAGCAAATCAGCCACACAATGACGGTTAGGGTTTATAATGAGTATCGATAGTCGCCTGTTCTTTAAATAGGCTGGATATGATAGTCGATAGATGATACGGCTTTGTCGACTATTGTATTAAATTTCTAGGGTATAGTCGACCGATGCGAGAGGTATAGTTGACTATTTTAACGAGGATTGAGAATATAGTCGACAGACACTGAGATGCTGTCGACAGATTGGGTTTTTAAAATAACACATAGTCGACTAAGGCTGAGCTTTCTGTCGACTATCTTGACATCCACAAGTCACTTTAGTCGACAAGAACACAAAGACTGTCTACTACACTGAAAGGTAAAAAGAATTTTTACTTACAGAGATGTGCCCAATCATCATATATTAATTTTGGCTGAAATGCATACTATCAATATATTATTTTATTTATTTGATAGATTGAGAGCTTGGCCTTATCAAATATAAGAATCAAAAATTCAAATACCACATACTTACTCATGTTACAATTAATCCTAGTTCACTTCTAAAATATTTAAATTTTTCTCTATCAAGGGGCTTTGTAAAGATATCTACTACTTGATGATTTGTATCTATGAATTCAAGACTTATGTCTCCTTTTTGAACATGGTCTCTAATGAAATGATGTTTTACTTCTATATGTTTAGTTCTTGCATGAAATATTGGATTTTTTGTTAAAGCTATAGCACTAGTATTGTCACATTTTATTGGGATGTTTTGAAGTCTTATGCCATAGTCTTCTACTTGGTATTTCATCCACAATATTTGAGCACAACAATTTCCAGCTACTACATACTTAGCCTCAGTAGATGATAGAGCCACTGTATTTTGCTTTCTACTTGACCAAGATACCAAACAATTTCCTAAGAATTGACATGAACCACTTGTACTTTTTCTATCTATTTTACATCTATCATAATCTGCATCAGTGTATGCTATTAGATCAAAATTATTTGATTTTGCATAAAATAGTTCTAGATTTGCAGTTCCTTTTAGGTATCTCAAGATTCTTTTAACTGCTTTCAAGTTGGATTCTTTGGGATTAGATTGGAACCTAGCACATAAGCACACACTAAACATGAAATCAGGTCTACTAACTGTTAAATAAAGCAAAGACCCAATCATGCTTCTATAAAGCTTGTTGTCTATAGCCTTGCCTAACTCATCTTTATCTCCGCCTTGAGAGCTACTCATGGGTGTAGCCATAGGTTTACAATCTTGAACATCAAACCTCTTAAGAAGATCTCTTATATATTTTTGTTGAGAGATATATATACCTTCATTTTCTTGTTTTATTTGTAATCCTAGAAAGTACTTAAGCTCACCCGTCATGCTCATCTCAAACTCTCCTTGCATAATATTTGAAAAATGATCACATAGATACTTATTTGTAGATCCAAATATGATATCATCCACATAGATTTGAACTAAGAAAATATCCTTATCATGACTTCTTATAAATTGGGTTGTATCTATTTGGCCTCGTTTAAATCCTTTATCTAAGAGAAACTTACTAAGCCTTTCATACCAAGCTCTAGGGGCTTGTTTTAGACCATATAAAGCTTTAGACAATTTGAACACATGGTCTTCATATTTGTGATTTTCAAAGCCAGGGGGTTGTTCTACATAAACTTCTTCATTAATATACCTATTTAAGAAAGCACTCTTAACATCCATTTGGTATAACTTGAAGTTTTTGAAACAAGTAAATGCTAACAACATTCTTATGGTTTCCAACCTAGCAACAGGAGCATAAGTTTCATCATAGTCTATACCTTCTTCTTGGCTATAACCTTGAGCCACTAGCCTTACTTTGTTTCTTGTTACAATACCATTTTCATCCATCTTATTTCTAAATACCGATTTTGTGCCTATAATAGGATAATCTTTTGGTCTTGGCACTAGTTTCCAAACTCCATTTCTTTCAAATTGATTTAATTCTTCTTGCATGGCAATAATCCAATTTTCATCTTCTAGAGCTTCTTTGATATTTTTGGGTTCAACTTGAGATAGGAAGGCAGCATATTGGCATTCATTTCTAATGGAAGATCTAGTTCTAATGCCTTTGGATGGATCTCCTATGATTTCATTCTTTTTGACATATTTCCTTTCTCTTGGAAATGTTGGTTCTTTTTCTACTTGCTGCTCCTGTTCTTCTTAAAACGGATCATTCTCTTGAGTATTAGATTCATTTTGTCTTATTGAAAGTCTTTCAAAATTTTGGGTTACATCATTTTCATCATCTTCTCTAGGTTTTGGAACTTTAATGCTTATATCATCAACTATTACTTGGATTGTTTCTTCTGCCACTAGGGTTCTTTTGTTGAATACCCGATAACCTTTACTTTGAGATGAATAATCTAAAAATATACCTTCATCACTTTTAGTATCAAATTTACCTAGAGATTCTTTTCCATTGTTGAGAATATAGCAAGTACTACCAAACACATGAAAATGACTTATGTTAGGTTTTCTTCCTTTAAATAATTCATATGGAGTCTTTTTCAATAATGGTCTCATTGAAACTCTATTTAGAATATGGCAGGCAGTATGAACAGCCTCTGCCCAAAAATATTTAGGAAGGTTTTTATCACAAAGCATTGTTCTAGCCATTTCTTGTAAGGATCTATTTTTTCTTTCTACTACACCATTTTGTTGGGAAGTCCTAGCACAAGAGAAGTTATGATCTATTCCATTTTCTTCACAAAATAGTTTGAAAGATTCATTTTCAAATTCTCCTCCATCATCACTTCTTATTTTTGAAATACAAAAGCCTTTTCTCTTTGAATTCTTTTACTAAATATTTCAAATGACTTAAAGGTTTCATTTTTGGATGCAAGAAAGATAACCCATGTGAATCTAGAATAATCATCTACTATTAACAAAACATATTGTTTACCTCCTAAGCTTAGAGTTCTCATTGGACCAAACAAGTCTAAGTGAAGTAGTGTTAGAGGTCTAGATGTTGATACTTCATTTATTGGTTTGAATGATACACTGATTTGCTTACCTTTCACGCAAGTGCCACAAATATGATCTCTTTCAAATTTGAGCTTGCGCAAACCATTAACAAGATCATGCTTTACTAACTTGTTTATTAGGTTCATACTAGCATGCCCTAACCTATTATGCCACAACCAAGAGTTTTGAGATGAATTTGCAACTAAACAGTTTTCCATCCTTGATGATTCTAGAAATGTGAGATAGATGTTCCCTACTCTATTTCCTTGTAATTTCATTTCTTTTGTCTTAGAACATATAACTTTACAAGAGCTAGCATCAAAGCAAACTTCTTAATTTAAATCACACAATTGACTAACACTGATCAAATTATGTTTAAGACCATCAACAAGAAATACATTTTCTAACGTAATGTTTTCAAAAGAAATAGAACCCATACCTATGATCTTACCTTGAGAGTTGTCACCATAGAAAACCTTACCTCATTCCTTGAAAACAATGTTGCTGAGAAGATCTTGATCTCCTGTCATGTGCCTTGAGCACCCACTATCAAGGAACCACTTACTCCTTGAATCATTTGAAACCAATGCAGCCTACACAAGAAATCATTCACTTGTTCCCTTTGGTACCCACATCATCTTGGGTCCATTCTTGTTAGAAGACACTATATCTTTAGGAACCCAAATTTGTTTGAATTTTTGAGAAAAATTTTGTAAATAACATTTGTTGACTGAATGTCCATTTTTTCCACAGTAATGACATGAAATACTTCTTTCTGAAAATTTTGGTTTAAAGAGTGGTTTTCTTTGAATAAACTTTTGGTTTGAGGCTTTAACAAAAACTGTTTTACTGGAGCTTGCTTGGAATGGATCAAATCCAATTCCTTGTTTATCTCTAAAATTTCTTTGAGCTTCAAGGATCATTTCTAGTTTATTTTTACCTTCAACTAATTTTTCTAAAGATTCCTTCATGTCTTTGTTTTCTTTCAAGAGATTTTTTTTTTCAGTACTTAGACTGTCTCTTTCATTTTCCAATATTCCTATTTTGTTTTTCAGATCATTTACCTTATTTTCTAAAGAATTTAATTCCCTTTTTAAATCAATGTTTTTCTCATTCATATGCTCACATTCACTTAGCAAATCATTGAATGCATCATGAAGTTCTTCAAATGTAAATTCAAAAATTGAATTAGGATGCTGAGAGTTTACCTCGTCTTCAATATTGGCCATAAAACAAATGTTGGCAACTTCTTCATCTTGTGATTCATCACTTGATGAGAGCTCTTCTTCACCCCATGCAGCTAGAGCCTTCTTCTTCATTTTTCTTTCCTTGCGATCCATCTTTTTCAGTTGAGGGCAGTCACTTCGAATGTGACCTAGCTTCTTACATTCAAAATATTGAAACTCATTAGATGGATTAGACTCTTTTTTATCTTTTTCTTTCCAAAATGTTCTCTTTGATTAAACCTACCTTTCTTCATAAATTTCCTAAATTTCCTAGCTAACAGTGCAAAATCATCATCTTCACTTTGAGAGTTTTTATCTTCATCCTCAATTTTAAATGCTACATTTTTGTTTTTCTTGGAATCATCAACTTCATTTCTTTTCATCATTATTTCATGTGTCATTAAAGAACCTAGCAAGTTGTCAAATGGAAGTGTATCTAGGTCTTTAGCTTCTATTATGGCAGTGACTTTGGATTCCCACGATCTAGGTAAACTTCTGAGAATTTTTCTAACTCTTTCTCCATTTGTAAATGTCTTACCTAAGACCTCTAAAGTAGTAACAATATCATTGAATCTAGTATACATATCCTTTATAGACTTGTCTTCCTTCATTGAAAATAGCTCATAATCATGGACAAGAAGATTGATTTTCGTTTCCTTTACCTGATTGGTTCCTTCATGAGTTACCTTTAATTTGTCCCAAATCTCCTTAGATGTTTTGCATGTTGACACTCGATTGAATTCCTCTGAGCTCAATGCACAGATTAGAGTATTCATGGCTTTAGCATTTATCTCCATGTTTCTTCTTTCTTTTGGTGTCCAGGTCTCAATTTTTTCCATGTCAGCTAGCTTGAGTCCTACATCAAGTAAATCTGCATTCTCGTTTTCCAGTAGTTATAGTTAGTTCCATCAAAGAATAGGGGAGGAGTGGTGCTTAGATCCTCGAATTGGGATGATGATGCAAAATGAGCCATATGACAAGATCTTTTTCCCTAGGTTGTTAGACCGATAGAAACAAGGGAACTTGGCTCTGATACCAATTGATAGAATTGAACTGATATGGCACACACCAAGAGTGGGGGTGAATTGGTATAATTAAAATTTCTTTGAAAAATAGAGATGTCGTCGATGAAGACCACGGATTTGTTAAACCTCAAGACCTTGAAATGGACAATGAGGTGTCAACCGTGTAAAAGACACTCTAGTTTTGTGAAGAATAAAATTGAAATCTTATCAATGAATGAACACGGTGAGTAGGAACAGAAATGCAAACACAAGAAAGAAAAATTAGAAAGTAGAGAAGACACGGATTTATAGTGGTTCAGCTTTCCAAGCTTAATCCACTACCTTAACTACCCACTAAGGATTTTTAAAGCCAACTTCACTATCAAACCCCCTACTCAATACGAGCAGGTCCTCTAGTCCTTGACTAGGTAATGTACAACCTCCCAATTTAATGGGCCCTCTAGCCTCTGCTAAGAAAAACACAGAAATCGTGAAAAAGATATTCTAAGAGTACAACTCTTAGTTACAAGCTCTCTCTTTAAGTGAATGATCGAGGCTTAAAATGAATGGAACCGTGAGATATCAAAGTCTCTTAAACAAAAATACAGAGAGAAAAATTAAATGCTCGATGTAACAATGAAAGCTCGGTAGTTCAAAATCTTCAATGTGTTCAACCGCCTTCAATGCGTCTTCAACCACCTATTTATAGTTGATGGTGGATAAGTTCAAAATTTGGACCGTTGTAGGTGGTTGGGCGAGCATTAAATGCGTCAAAAACTAGTCGTTATAAGTTTTTGTGAAACACATAGTCGACAGAAAAAATAGGTTAGTCGACTATTTCATCAGATAAAACTAGCCATAGTCGACAAACAGAAAAATATAGTCGACTATTTCTAACACAAATTTCCCATAGTTGACAGATGTAAAAATATGAAGAGGATTTTGAATTTTATGAACAAATATAGTCGACAGATGAAAAATCATAGTCGACTATCCTTACATGATAGTCGACAGATACCATATATAGTCGACAGACTGAACAAGCATAGTCGACTATCCTTATAATATAGTCGACTATATTTAGGCATAGTCAACAGCATTAAACCACATAGCCGACTATCCTTTTGAAAACATTGAAAACTTAACAAATCCTCATTTTGATTCTTTTGAAAGCAAGTTTGAGATTATCAAAAATATTTTTAAACAAACCACACTCAACCATACTCAATATTTCTTCTATAGGTTTTCATACCTTACTTCAAAACTCATATATTAAAAATTTATTTTCTCATTCATATAATCCATATGGTAGAGATTGATTTTCATATAGTCATTATCAAAACCATTTTATTACTAAGAGTAAAATATCACTTGTACCATGAGAAAGATAATAGGATTCTTATAGCTTCCAACCTTGCTACCAGAGTATAAGTTTCATCATAATCAATGCCTTCTTCTTGACTATATCCTTGAGCAACTAATCTAGCCTTATTTCTAATGATATTATCATTCTCATTAAGTTTGTTTCTAAATACCCATTTTGTTCCAATGATAGGGTGATCTGATGGTTTAGGTACAAGACACCAAACTTCATTCTTTTCCAATTGGTTTAGCTCATCTTGCATAGCCTCAACCCATTCATCATCATTTAGACCTTCTTGAACACTTTTGGGTTCTATTTGAGAAATTAGAGCTAGATTGCTATTTACTTTAAGAGAAGATCTAGTTGATACTCCTTTTCTAGGATCTCTTATGATTTCACTATCTTTAACATAGTTTCTTTTCCTTGGAAATGAGACTTCTTTTTGATTTTTAGGATTTTGAATAATGTCTTGATCTTCCTCTTCATTGATTTGAATCTGATTTATCTTTTTTGAAATGATTTCTAGATCATTATCATTATTGCTTATTTTTGGATTTTCATCAAACACTATGTCAATTGATTCTTCTATAACTAATGTTCTTTTGTTAAAGACTCGATAGGCCTTACTTTGAGATGAATAACCTATAAATATACCTTCATCACTCTTAGCATCAAACTTTCCTAGTTGATCCTTTCCATTGTTTAGAATAAAACACTTTCCATTGTTTAGAATAAAACACTTGCACCCAAAAGGATGAAAATATGAAATATTGGGTTTATTGTGTTTAAACAATTCATATGGGGTTCTTTTAATGATAGGACTTATTGATACCATATTAAGAACATACCATGCTGTATTTACAGCTTCAGCCCAAAAATTCCTTGGTAGATCATTTTCTAGTAACATGGTTCTAGACATTTCTATAAGGGTCTATTCTTCCTTTCAACAACTCCATTTTGTTGGGGCGTTCTCGAAACTAAAAAGTTATGATAAATTCCATTTTCTTGGCAAAAAGATTTAAATTCTTGATTCTCAAATTCTCCACTATGATCATTTCTTATTTGTTTTATCTTTAAGTCTTATTCATTTTGAATTCTTTTGCATAATCTCGAGAAGGATTTAAATGCATCACCTTTGCTTCCTAAGAACAATACCCATGTAAATCTTGAAAAATCATCTACTATGACTAAGGTATAGGATTTTCCTCCTAGGCTTTGAGTTCTCATAGGACCAAACAGATCTAGGTGAAGTAATTCTAGAGGTCTAGTTGTGCTAACTGAGTTGATAGGCTTAAATGAAGATCTAGTTTGTTTTCCTTTCATGCAAATGTCACAAACATGATCCTTTTTAAATTTTATGTTAGGCAAGCCTCTAACTAGATGTTTTCTAGCTAATTTATCAATTAAGTTCATGTTAGCATGTCCTAGCTTCTTATGCCATATCCAAGACAGATTTGCATTCGATGTAATCAAGCAATTTTTATGTTTAAGCACAACATCATCAATCCAAATAACATATACACTGCCATGTTTATTTCCAGAAAAAATAAGTTCATTTGATTTCAAATCATAGACATTACATTTGTTTGATTCAAAAATGACTTTATGACCTTTATCACATAATTGGCTTATACTTAGCAGGTTGTGTTTTAAACCATCAACAAGGCATACATTTTCAATTTTAGTTATACTTAAACCAACTATGCCATGGCCAAGTATTTTACCTCTTGAGTTGTCTCCATAGACAACATTATCTCCTTCTTTGTAGGTGAGAGAGACGAATTGAGTCTTGTCTCCTGTCATATGCTTGGTGCATCCACTTCAAGATACCATTTCTTCTTTGCTTTGTTGGATGCCTAGCTTGCCTATAAGAAATACATCATATTGGTACCTTTGGTACCCAAACCTTCTTGGGTCCAACAATGTTAGCAATCATATCATCTTTAGCTTTTGGAATCCAAATCAAATTTAATCTATGAGCATTTTTTCTGACAAAGCATTGTTTGATATGGTGTCTCTTCTTGTTACAATAATGACAAGTCACATTTGTTTTTCTATAGAAGCTTCGATTATGATAATGGTGACTAGCATGTTTTTTAAACGATGGTGGCTTATATGGCACTTTTTCTTTAACAAATTTTGTTGTTGAGGTAGATGGTGTATCATTTGTATAACCTATCCCTCTTTTGTCTTCGAATGGTTTTTGACTGCCCAAAATCATTTCTAGCTTTTTCTTTCCTTCTAAGAGTTTTTCAAATGATTCCAATAAGTCATTATTTTTCTTTTCCAATTCTGAAAATCTGATTTCTAGTTTTCATTCTCTTTGTCTTTTTCTTCCATGATCTTTTATAAATTAACATAAGCAATTTTCAGATCATTGTATTCCTTTTCTTTATCTAATGAAAAACTTTTTATAACTTTATTTTTGGCTAGAATCTTATTATATGTGTCCAATAGTAAGTTATACTCATCTTGCAAGGAATTAAATGAAAATGAATCACAGCTCGATGAACTAGAACTTACCTCTTTTTCCCCTTTAGCCATAAGACATAAGTTAGCATTTTCTTCTTGCTCGCTCGAATTTGATGAGGAGTATTCATCACTGCTCCATGTGGCTAATGCTTTCTTTTTCTTGCTTTTCTTGTGACTTTTGAGGAGTGGACAATCTACCTTGATGTGTTCTGGTTTCTTACACTCAAAACACTTCATTTCATAAGTAGTTTCTTTGGAGATTTTCTTGTTATCATTTAGTCTTCTTTTAGAAAATTTTCCTTTTCTTATGAATTTGTTAAAACACTTTATGAGCAAGGCTACATCTTCAACTTCATTATTCGCTTCACTTTCATCATCTTCTTTGGCTTTTAATGCTAAGGATTTTAATTTTAACTCATTCGAATCTTTTCTTTTTAGCTTAATCTCATGAGTTAACAGTGAGCTTAGTAGATCATCCATGGAAAGAGTAGATGTGCTTCTAGCTTCTTCTATTACTGTGACCTTTTGTTACCAAATAGATGGTAGGCTTCCTAAGATTTTTTGAACCTTTTCTTCTGTGGTGATTGTTTTTCCTAGGGCTTGTAAGTTAGTTACAATGTCATTAAACCTAGTAAACATTTCCTTAATAGATTCACCAGTATGCATTTCAAAGTTTTGATATTCACTAGTGAGAATTGCAATTTTGGTGCTTTTGACTTTCTTGGTTCCATCGTGTGTTACTTCTAAGTGGTCGCAAATTTCTTTTGCCGTAGTACATGAGATGACCCTATTAAATTTAGCTGGACTTAACGCACAATGTAATATATTGACAGCTCTAGCATTTATCTCATTTGTGTGTTTTTCTTGTTCACTCCAACTACTACTAGGGGGTTCGGGTAAGGTTGTCGTACTAGATATAGCTCGTTCTCGTTTTCCAGTAACTGTAGTTTGGGCTATCAAAGTACGGTGGCCTTGAGGTGTTTTGTCATTCCAACTTGAAATTGGTGTTGAATGCCATTTGGATCTTTGCTCTTTGGCGGTTAGACCTACAAAAAACTTAGAGACCTTGCTCTAATACCAATTGTTAGTTTTATATAATGGCAAATATATCCCAAAAGAGGGGGGGTAAATTGGGATTTGGGTAAACTTTCAATAACTTGAAAGACATTTGCTTGCAGGATACTAGGTTTCGAAACCTGAAGGAGTATGTTTCGAAATATAGATGAGTATGTTTCGAAATCAAACTTATTGGAAGATATGTTTTGAAACCTACTATAGTATGTTTCGAAACCTTACTCTTTGAAAAGCTTATTTCGAAACTCTTTTAGCTTTTGTAAAATGATTCTTTTGAGAGCATAGGCAACAATAGTAAGCAAGAGAAATAATCAAGACAAGTGCACATGAGATTTATAGTGGTTCGACACTCGCCTACTCCACTACCTTCAAGTTTACCCACTTGAAGGATTTTCAACCACAATCACTTTCACTAGTGATCAAACTCACCAAGGGTTTTACCACGGTTGACTCTAAAACCTTACACAGTGAGTTTTTATGGCTTAACTCAAACCTTCACCAAATGAGTTTTTTTAGGCTAAACTCGAACCTTACAACATGTGAGTTTTAGGCTCAACTCAAACCGTACGACTTAAACAATATAAATAAAGTTTATCTCTTACAGCCCAGTAGATATGTGTAATGAAAACGTCTTACCAATATCGATGTACAAACCTCTTTGGTTTGAGAGTAGGAGAGCTTGGTTGAAAGATACTTTGAATGCTTTAGCTCGTTTCTCCTTTTTCACACCACACAGCCCGCTTAGGAATAGATGGAATGGATCTTCGTTGAATGCTTTGTCAACTGTTTTCTTTCACATGTGCTTGTGAGTGTAACTTGTGTCTCTTGAGAATGTATACATGAGTAAGTGCTTGTTCTCTCTTGTTCTTGTGTATATGTAGTTGTCTTTATCTTTAAAGACCTGCTATATATATCAGGAAACAAAGTTCTGACAAAAAATAGCTGTTAGAGATAAGATTGGAAAAGTAGGTTTTGAAACATGCAAACTATGTTTTGAAACATCACAGAAATAGACCAGGGTTTCGAAACATGCACATCAGGTTTCAAAATATCCAAGCTTCTAGTTGGACTTAGCACTTAAGACATAAACAAGTGAGAGACAAAGTCATAAGGAATCTCATGACCATTTAGATATAAAATTGGTCTCCACTTAACCATTTAAGAAATGAGTTTGCAGGGCATGGCTAAATCATTTTAAAATGATTCTAAAAGCTTTTTAGATTAAACAAACATTCAGCTCCCATGCTTCTTGGTTTTGAATATATTCTGCTGATAGAGTGTTAGAGATTTCAAAACATGGATAGGAGGTTTTGAAACATACTTCAAAAACTTCTTTCAAAATATATGCAACTTAAAACATTTAAATGCTCTGCAAACAGAGACATAGGTTTCGAAACATGATAGGGTAGGTTTTGAAACATACTACTTAAATTCAAGATAGGTTTCAAAATATGATATGCAGGTTTAGCAAACATTGAAACCTAGACCAAGACCATTTCGAAACATATATAGAAACATATAAGAACAGTGTTTCGAAACATAAACACTTGGTTTCGAAACATCATACATGAACTTGGATTCTTTCATACATTTAAGTATTTGTGCCAAAAACTTTTCATACTTGGTTTCGAAATATGATAGCTTATTTTGAAATATGATTTTCATAAAGATAGGTTTTGCATCAAACACATTTTCTCATATACTAAAAAATATGATACAACACTTCTTTCCGTCGGCTTTCTCTTGCTCCGTTGGTCTTCGGTCGCTCTGTTTGCTTGTGTTTCCTCCTTTGTTCGGAGGTATTCTCTGTTTTGTTTCTTTTTCGATTGAGACATCTGTTTATGCCTCGATCGTTGTTCTTCTTTGGATTTTGTTTCTTTTCGTGATTTGTCTCATCGTGATTTGTTCTTCGATGATCTGTTGTTCGACTTTTTATTCTTCCATTTTTGTTTCTATTTTGCGATCTTGCTATTTTGCTTCTTGTAATCTCTGTTTTCACGACCTCTTTTTTTTTTCAGATTTACCTCCAGAACTTCTCTGATTTGTTGCTTTCTTTTGCCACAAGTGAGTTGCATGTTTTGATTTTGCATTTGGTTTGCATCATTTCTATTTTTCATTTCTTGTGGTTTCCTTTGGTATGTGATGCTACGTCACGAGCCTTTGTTCCTTTGTTTCTTCCGCGTTCTGATTTAAATGTTTTTTAATCAGAAGATTTCCAATTGTGCCTCTTTTCTGATTGAAAATATTCTTCAGCATTTTGTTCTGTTCTACTTTCATTGTGATTCTCTGCATTCAGTTAAGTGTTTCTTTGTGTCTAGTGTTCTGTTCTTTTTCTTCGTTCCATTGTAAATTTCCTTCGATGCTTTTTTTTTTTTTTTTTCCAGATCTTGCTTCCTGTTATTTTTTTTTCTTTTTCCTTTTGATCTGTGTTTCTTCCATCATTTTGTTTCCTCCGTCGATTTTGCAATTTTGTCCATAAATTTTGGAGTTCCATTTTTTCTATAATGGTGGTCTCTTTCGATCAGTGATTTGCAAATCGACTTCCTTGTTCGCCATTTCCAAATCTGCTCAAAATAAGAATAGCTACCGCTTTCATTTTGCCGCTTTAAGATTTGTCGCCGTTACTTTCTTGCCGGAGCTGTTTGGTTGTTGATATCCATTCCAGCCCATTGTTATCAGTTTCGATTTTCGATGTGTTTATCAGATCTACTCATTGGTGTGTTTCATTGTTCATGGCTGTTGCGGTTCTTGTTGTTGTTGTTGTTTTGTTCTTCAGTTATTGTTCTTCTTAGTTTGTTTTTGTTGTACATGTAATATCACACTGTAGATGTACAGCTTGACAGTGGAGTATTAGAGTGTGTTTATTAGTGATGTCATTTTAGTATTAGCTTTAGTATGTCAATTTAGTATAAATATAAAACATTGTAATCAGTTTCATTTTGGGTTGAATAATAATACATCTTCTTCCCCCTAGGGTTTTCTCTCTCAAAATCTAATATAGGGGCTTCGAAGCCACTATTGCAGCTGGGTGCGACGGTGAGCAATTGAAGGAGGGCCGTTTGGGTCGTGGGGTGGCTAAGAGTAGCCAGCAAAGGTGGTTAAGGGCAGCTGGAAGTGGCAATGGTGGCTGACTGGGTTACAACGGCTTGAAGGCGCGATAGTAGCGACTGGAGCTGGAGGAAATGGTAGCTATGGCCGCCGGAGGCGGTTGTACGACGAATGGCGAAGCTGGCAGTGGCTAATTGCCGACGAAAGCCAGTGGCAGGCTTGAGCAGCGATCGGATGCCAGGAAGAAGATGAGGGAATGAGGAGAAGAAAAATAAGAAAGAAAAAAAGGAAAAGAAAAAAAAGAGAAAAAATTGGAAAATAGGAGAAAAAATGGAAAACAAAATGTCAAAAAAGTCCCAAAAAATAAGGAAAAATCTTGGAATTTATTTTGGGGAACGGGGAGCGTGCCTGAAGCTTAGAAATGCAGTTTGAGCGTAAGATTTTGTAGCTAAAGAGACAACGTCAATGTGCTCGTCTTGTCAGAATTCTCTTCCAAATTGTTAAGGTATATGGAATTATTTGTTTTGAGTTATTTACATTTCCAGAGGTAATGTTGGATAGATGTTTGTGAGATTAAACATTGGTTGGATTGAGTCTTGGTTGAGGTTGTTAAGAAATTTTCGGTGCGTGGTTTTGGCTGTGAATGGCAAAAGCATAGGCCTTGGTTTAATTTTCGATTTGGCTGGGTTTTTGTGTGGTTACATCTAGGTAATATCAAGTAGGCCTGAAAAGCTAGAGAAAGGTGTGTGATTTCCGCACGATCTATATGTACGTTGGTCATGGATCTAGAGGAATTACGTGAAAAGATGGTTGGCACGTATTTCAAGGCTAACACGCCTTTCGAGGCTAAAGCAAATGTTGTTAAGGTAAGTGTTTCATTCTAAACGAATTCAGTTTTTACATAAAAGTTCCATCATGTTGTCAATCCTTGTTATGCTATAACTCATTCAGGCTGCATATCATGTGGTGTTGTTGAAATGTGCATATGTCATGATTATATCCTTGTCATGCATCGCATACTACGAGGGTTTGGGATTTTGGGCAGGCATGCTGCTCTCCAAGGGTGCCCCCATACACCTCGGACGGGATGGCGGCTGGAAAATGGAGAGTGGTAAGCAAAGGGGTGGAAATGTCTGTCAACTCAAACCTAAGGAAAGGGATGCCTTCAGGCATGGCCTAAGGAAAGGAATGCCTTCAAGCATGGCCTAGCACATGAATGCATTTTTCATTTGCACACACGAATGTTGCACCTTATTTAGATGGTTTCAGCATCTAACTTGGGGGATGCCCCTTGGAACATTCAACGTTCCAGTTAATGTTTGCAGTGATGGCATGGAAAGTGATAAGATGAACAATGAAATGAAACGATGCACGATGTTGAATGTACGAGTAGGTCAATCTTGCATTTTATTATGTCATGTTGTTATGGTTATGTAAAAGTCATGTTGAGAAACGTACATCTTTATTAATGCCTAGTATTGTATTAACTCCTCATTTGAGAATGGTCATGTAGTTTATGTTTCATGTCATGAGGATTTGAATGTGTTAGTTGTAATGAGAAGCTTATAGTTCCCTTGTTGTATTGGGGTCTTAATGGGAAAGAAATCAAGAGATGTTATTTGATTAAAGGTCATGTTGTTATGTTAGGTTCGATTCTTGCTTCCGCTATTGATGTATTACCTAGATAGGTAAATGAAAATTTTGGGATTTTGGAATGATTATGTTATGCATACGAGTATAGTTTAAAGAAAAAGAAATTATCTCGAAATTTCCCAAGTGATAATGTGCCCAGAGAAGCGGGGTGTTACACGGAATGTCCTTAGGGTATCTTGTGTCGTGTGTGTGGATTGTCGGGTTGACTGTCTAAGGGTGTCGTGTCGGGGATAAATGACGTCGTGTATAGCTTTAGGGCATTTCTTTAACATTATTATTGCATCATACATGAAAATTCATTTTGAAACCCTTACTTAGAAGATTCATCTTCTAATTCGGACATTATCCCTAGAATATTCGACATTCCAGGTGAATCAAGCAACGATAAGGGCAAGGGCGTGGCTGAGGCTTAATGTTTCCTTTAGGGATTATGGTTTTAATATTGTTGTTATTTTGGATATTGTATTTTAATTGTTGGTTTGGATAATGTATTGTACTTTTAAGACATTATCTGTCATTTCAATATCTATTTAGGTTACGATTTTGCTTCCGTAAAACTCTGAAGTGGCCTAAAGGCATGTCAAGAAATTCCTAATGTATATAGTTGATGGTGATCCTCTACATATACGTATAGGTGTTGATGTGATTTGAGGCATAATTGATCTTGAAAAAAAAATATATGAAAAATCCACATGCCAAATGTTATTGAAAAAAAAGAACAAACGGGCTATCACAATTATTAAGATTTATCTAACATTTATATAACTAATCCCTAAAATAATTATATTTTTTTACAAATACACGAATATATTTATTAAATGATATTTATTGATAACATAATATATTAAAAATTATTAAAATATTTTAAAAAATACAATATATCAAACTAATTTATTATAATTATTAGATTAAATTTATAATATATAATATATTATCCGCCTTTTTCCATTGTAAATCCCCCCCCCCCCCCCCCAAAAAAAAAAAAAAAATCCTTCATGTCCCTTCCAATACTCTCTCTCTCATCCTCTCTCCCAGCCCATTGTCGTCGCCACATCAATGCTGCCTCCTCGCTGACTCAACGCCACCGCGCCTCCCTTCACCGTCTCCAACCCACCGCTGCCACCGTTTCCTCACTGCCTTAGCCTTAGTTATGCCAACTCTCACCCGTGAGTGTATCTGCAAAGCAAGTCCTGAAAATTTTCATTCAAGGCTGATAAAATGTTTAACATGTTATCGTTTTATGGAATTATGTGACACAGGATGATACTTTCAGTCATCAATTAGACAGCTCTGATTCGTGCTTATTTTTCTTGCATGGGTTTGATGACCAGATCGGCTTGTAGTGGGTTTGTGATTTTTTCCTTCTTCTGGTTTGATGAGCAGATCGGTGCTTGATTTTAATTCTTAGCATCTCGACATTCCCCCCGTAACGAGGTCATTTTGAATACTATATACATTGATCAAATGAACTTTTACAGAATATTATTATTTTTGGATTTTTTGATGACATTTTTAAGCTTTTTTGTGAATGGGTGTTAATTCAAAGTTGCCCATGTTAAAATAGTAGAGATAAACGGATACAAAATGTTACAACCACAATACAATAAATCAAGTGCAGTTCACGGAATCTTACAAGCAATAGTAGATAGAGTATGGAAGAAACTTGTATGCTACGGAATCAAATACCAACAAAACAATTGCAGAAAGTGGCGCAAACCAGAAAACGGCTAACACAGTGAACTGGAATGATAGCAAAAGAGGCACGCCGAAACGCTGTCTTGAGGACAGAAGATGCCCTGCTTTGGTTACTGGCAGACGTGGCGACCTATCTCAGCAGGATACAATGTCTGGTTCTGTCAAAACGGTGACCACGACCAACCGAAAAGGCAGAACTCAGCGGACAGTTTGCTCTCAGGAAGACTCCAGAAAACTGTAAACAAGAGAGGAGGAAACTCGCTGTATTTGCTCTGTCTCTGCAGTATTTGCTCTGTCTCAACACTGCAGATCAAGAAGCTATATATAGCCACGGATCCACGAACTGAAAGGTCGAAATCAATCACAAAATTAAACACGACAATAAACAAATTTAATTCCAGCTTTAATTAGGCAACCAGAGAGCCATACATTGGAAGATCAAACGCTAAACGTCGCCTGAACAGTAAAGAAAATATTAAATACAGCAAATAAAAAATAATAATAGAATAATTATTAATGAATTTTTAATAAAAAATATTATTTATTGACTTGACCCACCCGCCTGTCCGACCGACCGGACGAACGATGGCGGCGGCACGTGCGTGGGCATAGAGGTTCGCCTGCTCACAAAACTTGGGTGCCCTTTAGGGCCCAAACCCAACTAGTGAGGAGGGGTTTAAAGACCCATCACAAAACTCTTTGTCCCGCCAATGTGGGATTACCCACACACACACACACACTCACTTTCCAACAATCCCCCACATGAGTGTGTGTGCGAAAACAAATTAAAATCACGATGCCAATGAGAGCAAACAGACAAGTTATACACCAGACTAGATGTCTTTTAGACTTGAACCTTTCTTAGTGAGTATCTATCGAGCTTACTGAAGAAATAGTAAGAGCAGCTCTTGAAGTATCCTTCTTGTGGTAAATTGAGACAATAGATATCACACACCACTTGTCTTGTCCTTTCGTTGAATTCTATACGTTTGTGTCCATTTTGGTCCTGGACAATATCCCGAATTCAAGAGAGCTTTAGAGAACACAAGCCGTTGAATAGATCTCATAGAAGCGACCCCATTTCTACTCTCATATAGGAAAGCATTGACTAAGAGTACCCTGCCACTACTCCTCTTGTATCAAGATGTCAATCTCCCCTTAACTTCGATATGACACACTCTATTTATAGAGAAAGGGGAAAGAATTGAAAGTTCAAATGTGTACGCTATGAATTTTCTAGCTAGTTGACCTATTTAACCTAGATCTTGGGATCTCCAATTAGCTAGGTTAGGTTACCACCACAAAATTCATTTCAAAGGCTTTAGCCCCATTCCCTTTGAGAGAGTCTTGACTTGCTCTCTTGTCACTCCTTTAGTCAAAGAATCAGCCAAGTTTTCTTTAGATTTCACATAATCAATGGAGATTATTCCATTGGTGAGCAGCCTTATTGAATTATGCATGTGCCTTATATGCCTTGACTTCCCATTATACACATTGTTCTTAGCTCGCATTGATGCAGCTAAGTTGTCATAGTAGATACAAATGCAATAATGGGCTTCAGCCATAATGGAATGTCTTCGAGAAAATGTCGAAGCCATTTTGCTTCTTCACCAGCTTTGTCTAGAGATATAAACTCCGACTTCATAGTAGATCGTGCTATACATGTCTGTTTTGTAGACTTCCATGACACTACAGCACCACCCAAGGTAAATATATACCCACTAGTTGACTTAGTCTCCAAACTATCTTATATCCAGTTAGTGTCACTAAATCCTTCCAGAACAGGTGGATAGCTTGTATAGTGTAACCCATAATCAAGAGTGTATTTCAAGTACCTTAGTACCCTGACTAGCGCACTCTAGTGGTCATGGCCAGGATTTCTCATATATCGGGCTAGCCTTCCTATCAGGTAGGAAATATCAGGCCTTGTATAATTCATGATGTACATCAGACACCCAATGACTCTAGCATATTCTAGAGCAGATACACCTTCACCACTATTTTTCTTTAATCTAGAATTTGGGTCAAATGGAGTAACTGCTGGCTTACTCTCAAAGTGACCAAACCTTCTCAACACTTTCTCTATATAATGAGACTGAGAACGTATATACCCTTCAGAATTCCTTGTTATTCTAATTCCAAGGATAACATCAGCCAGACCCATGTCTTTCATGTCGAAATTAGAATTCAACATCTTCTTTGTGTATGCTATGACACTTTTGTTAGTGCCCAAAATCAATGTCACCCACATACAAGCACACAATGACACATTCGTGGTCTATGATTTTCACATAAACACATTTGTCACACTCATTTATCTTAAATCCATTTGATAACATAGTGTGATAAAATTTCTCATGCCATTGTTTAGGCACCTGTTTTAACCCATAAAGAGACTTAATAAGTTTACATACTTTTTTCTCATGTCCCTTTACTACAAACCCTTTAGGTTGTTCCATATAGACTTCTTCTTCCAAATCCCCATTCAAAAATGCAGCCTTTACATTCATTTGATGGATTTCCAAATTGTATAAAGCTGCAATAGCTATCAACATCCTTATAGATATGATCCTCGTCACTGGAGAATAGGAATCGAAGAAGTCTTTCCCTTTTTTTGTCGATAGCCTTTAACTACCAATCGAGCTTTATATTTATCAATACTGTCATCAACCTTCAATTTTTTTTTGAATATCCATTTGCACCCAATGGGTTTACTACCGGGAAGTAAGTTAACTAGTATCCAAGTATTATTCTGCATAATGGATTCAATCTCACTGTTGATTGCTTCTCTCTAATATGGAGCATCTGATGATGACATTGCTTCACTAAAAGTTTGAGGCTCTTCCTCGACCATATAAGTAAAAAAAATCTGGCCCAAAGGAAGTAGCCATCTTAACTCTCTTGCTTCGCCTAGGTTCGATGTCAGAGTCCTGATCACCTTGACCTTTTAAAGAGCTCACCTCATATTTCCTCTTGGAACCACCATCCTCATGCCATACTCCCTTAAAAGGAAAGATGTTCTCAAAGAACTCAACTTCAATAGATTCCATAACAGTATTGGCATGGATATCAGGTATTTTTGACTTTATTACCAGGAATCTATAAGCAGCATTACGTAATGCATAGCCACCAATAAAAACACAGTCAACAATTTTTGGTCCAAGTTTTATCCTTTTTGATAAAGGAACTTGCACCTTCGCCAAACACCCCTACGCTTTCAAAATTTTATAGGAAGGTTGTTTCTGATTCCACACTTCATTAGGAGACTTATCCGTCTTCTTATGTGGAATTCTATTTAATATAAAGTTTGTTGTGAGCAAAGCTTCCCCCCACAAGTTATGGGATAAACCGGAACTATTTAACATGCAATTAACCATGTCTTTTAGAATTTGGTTTTTTCTTTCAGCTACACCATTCTGTTGAGGTGTATAAAGTGTTGTGGTTTGATGGATTATCTCATGCATTGCACAGAATTCAAATAGCGACGATGATTTATATTCACCACCTCTATCTGACCTTAGCACCTTTATCTTTCTTTCAAGTTGATTCTCAACTTCTGCCTTATATATTTTGAAAACATCAAAGGTCTCATCCTTACTACGTAGTAAATATACATAGCAATATTTACTATAATCATTAATAAGCATGACAAAATAGTTCTTTCCACCTCTAATGGGAGTACTCTTCATGTCACAAACATCACTGTGAATTAAGTTAAGTAATTCACTATTCCTTTCCACAGATGGAAATGGATTTCTCATAAACTTTGACTCAACACAAACCTAGCATTTGTGTCCTTTGTCAATACTGAAGTTAAGCAATAGTCCCAAATTTATCATTCTTGTAACGAACGATAATTGACATGCCCTAACCTGAAATGCCAAACATCACAATCACACAACTCAACAATAACGAACCACCATCTTACAATCCATCTTGATACGAAGCCTATTGTGATATGTTTCCTAAGCATTCACTATCTAAAAAATAAAACTCTTTCTTAATCATCGCCAAACTCACTTCAGATGCAACCTTAACCTTGCTAACGATTTTCGGCTTCTACACTACCGTCTTAGGGGTAAACTATACATATCTCCCAAATCATGAACTGAAAAGAATTTCTAATCTCAAAACATTTACGAAATTCAAGGCTATACCTCGACCATATCCATCTTCCAAGTTGAAAATAAACCCAATGTACTTCCTCGAGGTAACTTTACCTCAGTCCCAATTTCACCAATTTCGAGATCCATATCCCACTATCCATCATCAAAGTCAAACATCAAAATCTCCAAATTCTATTCTCAAAACATTGACCGAAATATCCTAAGTTTTCTCGTTCCTTAGGATCCTCGATCTATTCCGAATTATTCTCAATTCAATCATTCTCAAATCCCATTAGTACCCTTGAGTCTCTAATTAGGGTTTTGCTAAGTCTCCAAATAAACATTCGCTCCGGTACTAACTGTAACCGAGCTACTTAAATCTCCAAATTGATATTCCCTAATCTCCAAATAGGGTTAAGCTCTAATATCAACTATATTAGAGTCACTTAAAACTCCAAATCAGATTTTTCCTAAGTCTCCAAATCTTCAGCTCTGATACCAACTATATCATAGTCACTTAAGGATTCTAATAAACTTAAGCTTTGATACCAACTGTAACACCCCACTCTAGTCGAGGGGTGTTATAAATGCAAAAAATATCATCATGGATTTTGGGGATATATTTTTTTCCATAAATATATAATATAGCGTCTGTACGTGAATAGTACATCAAGTAAGTTCCCAGAAAAGAGAAGTGGGTCACATGAGACATACTTAAATACCAAGTCTTTCCTTAGACAGAACTTTCCTAGACATGCACTTCCACTACACAACACTTAAATCCATAGCTTCCCCGACAATCCCGATTACCTTCTCAGCACATCAAACTTACAATCGTCAAGCTAAGATAGGTAATATCATCATAAAATAAATGCGGAAGTTAGATCGAAACCTGATGTGGTACATAATCTGAAATCATCTCATATATAATATCCAAAACCGTACCATCGTCTAACATGACATCATCAAAATGAAAGCATATAATCCAAAATACATGCTACAATCCACCTACAAGTTACCGTCAATCCTCGACAATTCCTTTCCCTTTTGCACCGCTGCCTTCATCTGGAACATTGAATATTCCAGGGATAAAAGTTCAAAAATTAGATGTTGAATCATCTAAGTGAAAATTCAAAAATATTTTCATAAATGTATGCAAGACACGAAACAACAAAAAATCACGACAAAACCTAGCCCAAGAGAAACCCACCCAGCACTTAACTCTAACCGGGAAAAATGCAATCTCTCTAAAGGCAACACAAGAACATTGACACATTGGCACAACACAATCCTAGCTTAAGAGGGAGCAACGTCAATGCATGAACCCCTGGAATCACCTCGTCATCATTACATTCCCAGTCAGAAGCTTACGAAGCACTATCAACATCAATCCTGGCCAAATAATGATTAACACCATCCTAGGAATCCACATCCACCTCGAAAATAATACTACCACGCAAGGCATCTGGGGTGGTGTTCACTCACAACCCTCGTCACAAGTGGGTATTTTCCCTTGGCACGCTTCCCCAGTGTTGTCACTTCAAGTGTCACATCATAAGTTGACATCTCATCCCATATGTACAACCCGTTACCCTAGTGTAACTTCCCTCCACCAAGCCCGGCATGGAAACTAAGGCGATCATCCCAACACATAGCCCGAGATACCCTTGTCTGATAAACACACTTGGGGAAATACGGCTACACTATCGGGGCAACATCCCTAGGTTGACATCCCATAAAAACACGGCAATGCCACAAAACATAACTCGATGCATAAACAACATTTCATGTACATAATTTATCGCACAAAATTCAATGCACATGCATAAAACATTTCGGGACAAATTCGTATCAAAACAACCATCACAGGTTAAAACCGTTCATATGCAACAAAACATTTGCATGGATCAAATCAAGTTTAAGATAGAATCAAACTGAATTTTATGAGGGTAGAAAACTCACAAATCAAAACTAAGTTTTATGCAGGTAGAAACTCTTACCTTTGACAAAATTCAGGATACCTTGAAAAACACGCACCGCCTTTGTTTGCGTACCCGACCTCAAATTTCGTGCCAAACTCAAAAGTTGCACAAATCACATCACTTTAATCCTCAAGGCACCCTAATCAACATATAATCATCAAAAACCTATTTTTCTCACAATTTCTCCATTTTCTCCATTTTTCCTCTATTTTTGCCTCTAAAAATCTAAATAAATATTTCTCAAGCTATTTCCTCCAATATGTCTTCACAACAAATCATAATGACCTATGAACTTCAAGAGGAAATTACTGAACTTACCCGAATGGTGCGTTTTCATGCAAAACGAGGCTCTTTCATGCTAAAATCGAGACACCGGGAAGTCTAAATCTAATTTTTTTTGCATAACCCTTTAGATCTTGATTTTAGAGGAATTTAGTAATTTTTTTCACAATTTTTGGAGCTTGGACGTGCCCTCACTCAACCAAAAAATTTGGCTCACACGCCTCCAGTCGTGGGGCCCAACTGGCACGTGTCCCACATGCGCCGGTCATCTTCTTCGCGAGATCCAACGGCTGCCACTGGTTTTTCAGCAATAACTCCTTCATCCGATCTCCAATTGACCCCTCGTTTGAATCTATGGCTTCGTCTTTTCGCCCTCTACGGGATAATACCTTAAAATCCCTCAAACTAAGCCATTTTCAGATTGCTCAATCTTGTTTTTCGACAAAGCTCATTTTTTCGATGAGGTTTCGGATCTCACTCATCTCTCAAGCAAAATGGCCCAAATTGCATAGAAATGAAGCTTAGGACATGGGCAACAAAATCCCTTTATCCAATTCTCCCAATTTATTCACAAACTCACGGATCTAACAAATTAATTTTCTTAAAGGTTTCGGCTATTTCTATTTATAGGCAACCCGAGCCTCCAAACGCTTAAGGGTGCTCAATCAGACTTCTCCAAAGCCTCTACCGCCCCTGGATCGACCTATTTGCTACAAAAATCGACTGCAATGATGACTTTGCATTGCTTCCCAAATTCCAGCCATCCTCGTGGTTGTTGTCGGCCCAAGCTTGATCCTCAAGCATCCCCGACCAACCCTCGTGCAATCCCATGGCTCAGATATGGCTGTTCGATGACTAGAAGCTGCTAGTCATCCATGGCAAGAAGCTTTCAGCTTCAACTTTGCTAATTTGCACTTTTACCCCATTTATTTTTGTCTCTTATGCCTTGGCCCATTTTCACAAAGCCTCTGAACTTTCCATAATTTCCAAAACATCCCCCAAGTCCTAAAAACTTTCATTCCTTCTCAAAAGATTCCAAAAAGTTTCCATCTTGACCTTCCTTCGGTGAATTCAAAAAACTGTACTTTGGTCCGAATCTTTGTTTTGGTCGCAAACCCATTCATTTCTTCCAAAAACCACTGAAGGGTTGCTCTACATGCCAAATATGAACTTCTTCAAGGTTCCATTGACTTTTCGGAAACCACCTACAATAATTCAGTTTTACAGCCTATCCCGTAGATGCATTTTTAGCTATACCGAAAACTATTTCTAATCCAATTTCTTTCGATGCCATAAATCATTCCTTGAAGTACTCGACATTGCCATATCATTTTCTTTAGGCATCTCGGCTCTAGGATATTCCTTACAGTCGATTCAGTCAATCTATTGGGTCATTCTGATACCTATTTTCCTCAAATCCCATTTTTCTAATTAAATACTTATTTCTCAATTACCCAAAGTTCTCGGATATTACTTATGTCCCCACAGATGTCAGTATCAATCCACCAACCTTCGACATCTGCCATCATACAGACATCAAAACGACTGCCACCAGATCGTTAACATCCATCATATTGGCCTGATTAGTCTTGGCCTTTCGCTGGTTATTTCCATGGCTTGGTCCCTTCTTGTGCCTGCAGTCGGCATCTTAGTGACCTATCTTCCCACACACCCAACAATTACCTTGGATGCGTTTATTAATGGTAGTACTCTTTGGACCTAGTGGTCCACTCTTCTTCTTTGGTTGTTGCTTCTTAACTTGTGGCCATTGAGCTTCAGCTATATTGTCTCGTATGGAATATTGATTTGAGGCCTTCTCTCCATTTTGGTTGTCTTCTTTAATTCAGAGTCTGACAGCCAGATCTTCCATCGACAACTTCTTCCTCTTGTGCTTCAGATAGTTCTTGAAGTTCTTCCAAGAAGGTAGTAACTTCTCAATCACTATAGCCACTTGGAATGGTTCATTGATGACCATTCCTTCACGGTGCAAATCGCTGATGATGATTTGCTCCTCCAACTAGTTGACTACCAATTTGGAATCGACCATCTTGTAGTTGAGAAACTTCCCCACGAGGAATTTCTTCGTTCCAGCATCCTCAAGCTTGTACTTCTTGTCCAATGCCTCCCATAATTGCCTGGCTGAAGGATATGCAGTTCAGTAGACATTATAGAGAGGATCTGCTAATGCACTCAGTATATAGTTATGGCACAAGAAGTCCATGTGCATCCATGCATCCTTGGCAGCAACCTCCTCCAAAGTGGGGTTCTTTGGGGTGACTGAGCACTCCTCTTTCAGGATATGAGCGAGGTTCAAAGTGGTCTGATAGAAGACCATCTTTTATTGCCACCTCTTAGTCCTCACCATTAAACTGGTGGGTTTTTTCCGCATGTGGGGTCATCTTGGTGACACCACCCACGACAGACGCCGTAACCACTACAGGTGTGGATGCAAAGGCATCGGCAGCATTCACATTAGCAGCGATGGTGTTGGGATTAGGGGTAGAGGCAGCCATTCTTTAAAGTAGTAATTTCAATCTATATATAAAATAACAAAGTCAATGATTATGCCAATATCACTATGTAAATTATAAAAGAGTAATTAACAGTAGCTTAAGGCAAGATATATGAGAGATAATTATAACCAATGAGCTATAATGTCACCAATTATCTCATGCTATATGCATATTTATATGTGTATAGTAATAAGACTAGCAACAACAATAAGTTATATATATATATATATATGCATTTAATGCACATATGGATTTGCTGGACATCACAATATGTAACTAAGGATGTGTGACACCATGAACACCAAATCCCAGCAGGATATTACTTTAGATGTATATACGTGTGTATGTAAGTAACACCACTCCACCATGAGAGCATGTATACATATATATATCTTACTTACACGGCTAGCACATGTTTTTATATTCTCTTTTTACAATTCTGTCTTCAGAACGTTAGAACAGTAGAGATAAACAGATACGAAATGTTACAGCCACAATACAGTAAATCAAGTGCAGTTCACGGAATTTTACAAGCAACAGTACACAGAGTATGGAAGAAACTTGTATGCTACTGAATCAAATACCAACAAAACAATTGCAAAAAGTGGCGCAAACAAGAAAACGGCTAACACAGTGAACTGGAATGATAGCAGACGAGGCACGCCGGATCGCTGTCCTGAAGATAGAAGACGCCCTGCTTCGGTCACTGGCAGACTTGGCGACCTGTCTCAGCAGGATACAACGTCTGATTCCGGCGGAACGGTGACCACGACCAACCGGAGAGGCAGAACTCGGCAGACAGTTTGCTCTCAGGAAGACGCCAGAAAACTGTAAACAAGAGAGGAGGAAACTTGTTGTATTTGCTCTGTCTCAACACTGCAGATCAAGAAGCTATATAAAGCCACGGATCCGCGAACTGAAAGGTCGAAATCAATCACAAAATTAAACACGACAATAAACAAATTTAATTCCAGCTTTAATTGGGCAACCAGAGAGCCACACGCTTGGAGACCAAACGCCAACCGTCGCCTGAACAGTAAAGAAAATATTAAACACAGCAAATAAAAAAAAATAAAATAATTATTAATAAATTTTTAATAAAAATATTATTTATTAACCCAGACGTACGGCGTCAGAACGCGTGGCGTAGGGTTCGCCGCTCACAAAACTTAGGGTGCCCCTTCGGCCCAAACCCAACTAATGAGGAGGGGTTTAAAGACCCATCACAAGACTCTCTGTCCCACCAATGTGGGACTACTGGTGGGACTTCCCACACACACTCACTTTCCAACAGCCCATTTATCTGGTGACTTTGGGATTCATGGTTTCACTTTCTCAATCCTCACTTTTTGTGGACTGGAGTAGATTGTCAATATGACAGAATGAGCAACAAATGGGTCATTGACGGACTGTTCTACTTTATCTTATGTTTCTTCTCACATTAATCTCATTGTATTTTTGTGATCATTATCTCCATTTCTTTATCATCTTGTTATGCATTCATGCTTTTTAGTTCAATTTTTCCCATCAAAATAATTCTATTTGACTGTTCATACTTTATCTTATGCTTCATGTCACCTCTGTCTCGTTGTATTTCCTTATTCTCTCCATTTTTTTGTCATCTTGTCTTGTGTCATGTTTGACCATGCAATTGGTTTTCCTTTCAGTAACATGCTTCAAATATTTCAGCTTGATTTTAATATATGATATAGAAGTTTTCATATGATCTAAAGATTTCTTTACAGGTGTAAAAGTTGTTCTATTCAATTAGCATCCAAAAATTTAAAAAAAAAGGGCATTTTTCATTCACTAAAATACACTTAATTATACTATAGAATAAGACCATACAGAGTTTATATCCCTAGTCTTCTGGATTCACTTGCTTCCAGTGTACTCTCATCCCTTATCCTTAGTGCATGGTGTTGGCAGCATGGTTACTATTTCATAATTAATTTTGCAACTTTCTCAGCTTGGCCCTTCCTGCTTTACGATCCAATTGAGTAATGTATCAGTCTGCTTCATAGAAACAATATTGCTCCTCCTTTGTATGTCAAATTGCTGATTTTTCAGAAAATTGGTTTGACAGGACAAGTGGAAATACCAGATTTACCATGTTAGATTGGGGTTGGAAAAAAGGGTCAGTTATCAATTGTTAATGTAAATGAAATGGTAGTAAACAACAAAAGCCACTTCACCTAATTAGGACTGAGTTTCACTTGGTCTTTTGTAGCTGTGAGCATGCAAACCCTGTAACTCCACTTCTCAAAATAATATGAGACACTTTCTCATCATGTCCTTATCAGTTATGCTGTGAGTCCCCATGCCATCTTCTAAAAGTGTGCTCCCATTTGCCTCAGATTTAAAAGACTTTGCCCTAATATTTTTTAAGATTTAGGGTTCATGTACATGTGGGGATATGGAAGACTAATTAATATATACATATTATGCTGTAATTGAACTGTGACTTTCATGGAGACAAATGATTCATTTAGCTGATCTCAACTGACAAGAACAAAGATTAATTTGGGCAGGTTCGGCCCTCAAAGTCCATGTTCTTGTGGCAATAGGTCTTCTCTTTTTATGTGATCATTAAAATTCTTTCTTTGTCAAATACATTTATGGGATTCACGTATCTATCAGTAGGTTGATGACCACATGGTTTTTTTGAGTACCAATATATTATCTTACTACATTTCCCTTAATTTCTTTTTATCATTTTGGCTAATTACTTGTTTCCATGTCAGTGATCTTGATAACCAAGGCTGGAGAGGGTTCTTGCCAGATGACATATCCAAACTGCATAATCTTCAGAGCATGTAAGTTTTTACTAGAGTTCTTCATTGGCTTTATTTTATTATTTATTATACTTATTCTTGAAATGATCCTCAACTTTATTTGAAGTCATATTTTTTTGAAGTTCCAATTTTTGTATGTAAGAATAATAAGATGCCATATTGTTGATTTTGTTTGACTGACAAATATTTTTAAGGTAACTTACCGCTATATGACAATATTGAGGCATGTTACCGCATCTTTTTTGAGTTTGTTAAAGTGATAGTCACTATGATTGGGCACATCTTCAATCCCTTGTTTTAACTTGCACATTTACATAAACTTGCGTGGAAACAGTATTCACAGGCTAATTCCATTCTAGCTTAGAACAATTACCAGCTTACAAAAATTGTAAGTATAACCATATATTGGTTTCCATTTCAAAAACTGTTAGACTACTTTGATATATGCTTTATATTTGTGAAATGTTAATAACTTTCTTTATTTGCAAAGGCTACTGTAAGTCACCTAATGGCTTGTCAGTTGTGTAATAAGTGAGAAGCAGCCCTATTCTCTATCACCATATAAGTAGTTTGCATTGATTTATTTGTTATAATTGTTCTTTTTGTTTGAATTGTAGACATGCCTTGGCAAAAAGAGTTGGACAATTAATACCTTCGACTAGTTTTCTAGTCTAGTGGTTACAGGACCTTCTTTAAAAGACATTTTGTCAAGCTAACGATTTTCTTTTATTTTAAATTTTGTCTTAGTTAATTTAGTTTATGTGAGTTAGTTTCAGCTTATGAAAGTATAAGTAGCATATTAGGTTGCATTCTCTTTATTATTTTTAGTTTTCAATTTTTTAAAATAATAAAAATACATTTTTTTTACTATTTTTAAAAATACATTTTTAAAAACAAAAAACAAATTGTAAAGAAAACTCAAAACAACAAAAAATTATTTTAAGTGTTTTTATCCAAAACACATTCAAAACTCAAAACACATTTATTTATTTATTTATTCATATTTTATTATTATAATGGAAAAAAAATTATAAAATTCATTAACTTTAAAATGTATATATATTTTTTAATAATATATTAAAATTAAATATTTTTAATTTATTGAATAATCAAATTTATTGAATAAAATATAATTAAAAAAATATTTTCAAAATTTCAAAAAGATCATGTTTTCTAATTTTTTATTTTAAGAAATAATTTTTTAAAATGACAAAAAAAAACACGTTTTTAATTTTTTAAAAATAGACTAACAAAACAAAAAACTTCAAATAAATTCAAAACTCAAAACTAAAAATTAAAAAAAAAAAAGAACGCAGTCTTAGTTTTTGTTTAGATTGTTTAACACCATTAACTTATTTAAAGTAATTGCAATTATTGAGTAATATTAGTTCCAATTTTTGTCATGCATCATGCTGCTCGCATTATGCTGCTCCTATTTGACTCGCCATTTTCACTTTCGTTGCTTGAATTATTTTATTACTAATTATTATAAGGGCACAATTCCTAAAAATATTGGGTAATATTAGATTTTTAAAAAATATTTCAATTTTGACAAAAATATTTTTGTTGCTTATGATTTTGTGAAAAAATAATGTTATCATTGTTAATATTTTCTTACTAAAAAAATGTGTCGTTTGTGTGAGTTATTGATACAAATATTTTTGTCACTATTGAGACAAAAAAATATTTTATTACTGTTGAATAATAATTTTGAAAAATATTTCTATCACTATTTTTATAGTCAAAAAAATATTATCACAAAATTAAATAATTGACAAAATTATTTTTCATTATAAAATGTGCAACAAAATTTTTTTGTAAATTTAGTTAACAAGTGAAAATTAATTTTATCACATTAAAAATTATGTCAAATAAGTTTTGTTACTATTTAAGTTTTGACAAAATACTTTTTGTCACAAGATACATTTTGTCACAATAAAACATATGATTTATATCTGAAATTTAGATTTATTGTGACTAAATAGTACCTCCTATGACCAAAAAAAATTTACAACAAAACAATTTGTCATAATAATTTGGTTTAAGTGATAAAATATTTTTGGTCATAATAAAACTATTGATATTGTGACAAAACATAGTTTTGTCACAATATTCTTACTAAGATAAACTTGTTGTGACTAATATGAGACAAACATTTTCATCACAACAAGTATGTTGTGACAATTTTCATAGTTATTGTAACAAAATATTTTATCACAAGAAGTTTAGGCTGTGTTCTCTTTGATTTTCAATTTTCAGTTTTGAGTTTTGAATTCATTTTTAGTTTTCTGTTTTGGTTGTCTGTTTTTAGAAAATTGAAAACACGTTTTTTTCTTATTTTGAAAAACTATTTCTGAAAACAAAAAATTAGAAAACGCGTTCTCTTTGAAATTTTAAAAATAAATTTTTAATAATATTTTATACAAAAAAATTTAATTACTCAATAAATTAGAAATATTTAATATTAATATATTATTAAGAATATATATACATTTTAAAATTAATGAATTTTGTAATATTTTTTCCCATTACAATAGTAAAATATGAATAAATACATAAATAAATGTGTTTTGAGTTTAGAGTTTGTTTTAAATGAAAACACTCAAAACAACTTTTTGTTGTTTTGAGTTTTCTTTACAATTTTTTTTTTTTTTTGTTTTCAAAAATGCATTTTTAAAAACAACAAAGAGAACGCATTTTCATTATTTTAGAAAATTAAAAACTAAAAATGACTTGAAAACAACAAAAAGAACGCAACCTTAATTTTTACCTATTTAATTCCAAACTATGTTCATTTAAGGGGGAGTTAATTGAGAATCCTACTGTGTAGAAAACTCATTGGCCATCTCCTATACTTGACCATCTCTAAGCTAGATATCACATTTGTTGTGCACAAGCTTAGCCAGTCTATTTCCCAACCTAGATAGCCCCACTTAGATGCAGCTCATTATCTTCTTCAATATTTGAAGCCATCTCCAAGTCAAGGGTTATTCCTTTTAGCATCTTCTTCCATTCCACTTTGTACTTTTTCTGATGGTGATTTGGGGGCCCATGTTTAGACTTAAGGAAATCTGTTATAGGCTTTTGTATTTTTTTAGGCGACTCCTTGGTGTCTTGGAGAACAAAGAAGTAGAACACTGTTTCTAGATCCTCTGTTAAAGCTAAGTATCGGGTCCTTACTTCTATTGCCAGTGAGATTATATGAATCACTCAGCTTCTCTGGAATTCTCAAGTCTCATCTCTTACTCCTCATATTCTACTTTTTTATAATCAAGCAACTATACACATAGCTACTAATTCAATTTTTCATGAGCGTACAAAACACATCAAGCTTGATTGTCTTTTTGTTCAGGACAAGCTTAATTAGTGATGGTGTTCTTAAACTTCTCCCTATTAGTAGTTAGCATCAACTAGCTGATGTCTTCACTAAGCCTCTACCACATTCTCGATTGTTTCCATTATTAGCCAAGATGGTTATTCTTGATATACATGGTCCATCTTGAGGGGGATAGCAGTGTTCTAAAAAGCGTTAGGCGCTAGTCGGGCGCCAAGCTGGGGCCTAGCGCCTAGGCGGAGCCTAGAAAACTGCTATTTTTATTTATTTTTTAAATTTTGTAATGTAATTTGATGTTATTTTAATTAAATTAAAGTTGAAAAGCATTAATAATGCAACATAAACCAATAATAAAAACATCAATATACTATAAGCAAGTAGTAGATTTTTTGCAAATATTATAGAATATATATAATTAATAATAAAAATTAAATATAAATCTAATAATTATATATAAATAGAAAAGAAAATGAAATAAAATAAAAAATAAAAAACATAAAAAACAAACCAGAAACGCAGCAAAAACGCACAACCCACAGAGAGAGAGAGAGAGGAAGAGAGAGAGGTTACGAGTCGACGGAGATGGAGCTTGTCGCGGCGGAGATGGAGCTCGACGGCGAGGACGGGGGCGGAGGCGACGACGCTGAGGCAACGAGGACGAGGAGGACGCGACAGATAAGAGGCGGTGACGATAAAGCTTGGCGGCGAGGATGGAACTAGACGCAGCACGATGGTGAGCTACTGGCAGGCCGATGAAGCTTGGCAACGTTGAGGCAGCAACGTTGAGGTGAGAAGAGAGTGAAGAGGGGGAGACGCTAACAGGTTCGATTTATGATTTAGCAAAAAAAGCCCTAAAAAGCCCTAGGCGCGCTGGTCGACTAGGCGCCGCCTGGGCGCCCAAGCCGGACGTTTACTCGGGCCGGCGCCTAGGAGGCCCGACTAGGGCAATTTCGGGGTGGCTAGGCGGCGCCTAGGCGGGCGCCTAGCCCGATTTTTAGAACACTGGGGGATAGTAATAGGTGTTATTGATATATTTGCTTGTTTTGTATTTGTTGTTCTTTATACTGTACAATTAGTTGGGTAAGAGATTAGAAGGTTATGTGGTTGTTAGTAACTAACAATTAGCAATTGGAAGATCAGTTAGAGCAAAGTAGATGTAGAATGGATTTAACTACTGCAATCAGCTTATTCTTTGATGAATGAGAATTTACATACAATGTATTCTTTTTTATGATGGTTTTTGGGACCAACCACCACGTGTCATCTCTGCAAATGGACCTCGGGCCTCGGACTTGGCGATGTCAGACCTCGATGATAGAACCTGCAAGACAACAGAGTGACGGGGCTAGGGTCCCTCGGGGTGGACTCCGACGCTCAAATTAGTAGAGTAAATGCAGGCAATGATAAATGTAAAAACTAGAGAGCTTGTCCATACCTGGTGATAATCTATATTTTTTATAAGCGGGGCCCTTTATGGGGTACCCGAGATGGGCGGGCACGACTCCCTAGGTCTTCGGTTAAGTTGGAAAGAGTCTCACGGTCCGGTCCGGATTTTTCGGACTTCGCACCAAATTGTTAACTCGCCACGTGTCGGTTTCTCGGGCAACCCACGTGGCGAGCAAGACTATTAGCGCATAGGGGTATTTTTGTAATTTTAGGCAATGCCACATCACTTGCCCCCCACTCCTTGAGCTGAGCTAAAAATCACGCTGGATTAAGGAGTAGCCTGATTCCTGAAATTATTTGACTGTAGATTTTTTCGAGATATGCAAGAGTATTTTTAAGTATGAGACAGCCAAGCTCCCAACTCTTGAGGTTAATTTTTTTCTCCCTTTTCTCTCTTTTTTTTTTTTTTTGTATTTCTTCCTTTTCTTTTTCTATTTATATGGTTTTTATTTTTTTTTATTTTTTTTAATTATATGCATCTTTTTCCTCAACCAGGCAGAGGTTTGCCTGGCCAAGGTATGCCATGACTGGGGTCGGCCTCGCCAAATCTTAGTGAGACCGAGCCCCTCGGCCTGGCTGAGGTCAGCCAAGGCAAAGCTAAGCCTCGGCCATGGCTGTGGTGTGGCTAGGACTGGCCTAGCCGCCCTCAGCCAGGGCCGGCCTGACCGAGATCGGCCATGGCTGCCCTCTCTTTGGGGCGCTTGCCCCCCTTTTTCTTCACTCTTATTTTATATATATATATATATAGCTATATATTGGGTTGGCCATGGCCGACCCTTGGGCTCCTGCCCTCTACTTTCCTTTCTTTTATTTTTTTGCTATTACTTTTTGTTTTTTATAATGCAAATGTATATATATAGGCATGTTGAGGTCGGCCATGGCCGACCTTGGGGCTCCTGCCCCTTTTTTTATTTATTTATTCAATTAATATATATATATTTTTTGTTAATAACAATTAGATAAATCTGGACTTGACTAACCTGTTTCTTTTGACTTTTTTTTATCGCAGGTGTAGTTTGAGATTTCCAAAGCTAAATTGCATCTGTTGAGCTCCTCTTAGCTCGTGCCTAACCCTGGTTTTCCTGACTTCTGTTCTTTACTTTGGAGACGGCCTAGTACTCTTGATCTTTGGATTTTCGTCACTCCCTTGCCAAGGAAAGTGTTGAGTTTCTTCCGACCATTAGTCCACACTCGATTTGGGGACGGCCTAGGGCATTTGACCCTTAGATTTTTGCCACTCCCACGCGAAGGAAGATGTTGGGCTTTTGAATTTTTTCTAGCCATTAGTCCACATTTGGCTTGTGGACGACCTAAGGCACTTGACCCTTGAATTTTTGCCACTCCCACACGAAGGAGGGTGTTGGGCTCTGAATTTTTTTCTTAGCCATTAGTCCATCTTTGGGGACGACCTAGGGCTCGTGACCTTTGAATTTTAGCCACTCCCTCACGAAGAAGGGTTATTGGGCTAGAATTTTTCCTTAGCCATTAGTCCACATTCGGCTTGTTGACAGCTTAGGGTACTTGACCCTTGAATTTTTGTCACTCCCACACAAAGGAAGGTGTTGGGCTCTGAATTTTTTTTCGGCCATTAGTCCACCTTTGGGGACGGCCTAAGGCTCGTGACCCTTGGATTTTAATCACTCCCTCGTGGAGGAGGGTATTGGGTTAGAATTTTTCCTTGGCCATTAGTCCACATTCGGCTTGTTGACAGCCTAGGGCACTTGACCCTTGGATTTTTACCACTCCTATGCAAATGAAGGTGTTGGGCTCTGAATTTTTTTCGGCCATTAGTCCACCTTTGGGGACGACCTAGGGCTCGTGAACCTTGGATTTTAGCCATTCTCTTGCGGAGGAGGGTGTTGGGCTAGAATTTTTTCTTGGCCATTAGTCCACATTCGGCTTGTGGACGGCCTAGGGCACTTGACCCTTGAATTTTTGCCACTCCCACGCAAAGAAGGGTGTTGGGCTCTGAATTTTTTCTGGCCATTAGTCCACCTTTGGCTTGTGGACGGCTTAAGGCACTTGACCCTTGGATTGTTGCCACTCCCACGCGAAGGAGGTTGTTGAGTTTCTTCCGGCCATTAGTCCACCTTTTGGGACGACCTAGGGCTTGTGACCCTTGGATGAGTCTTTCCGTGGCCATTAGTCCAGCTTTGGGGACGGCCTAGGGCTCGTGACCCTTGGATGAATTTTTTCGTGGCCATTAGTCCACCTTTGGGGATGGCCTAGGTCTCGTGACCCTTGGATGAGTAATTCCGTAGCCATTAGTCCACATTTGAGGATGGCCTAGGGCTCGTGACCCTTGGATGAGTTTTTCCATGGCCATTAGTCCCCCTTTGGGGACGGCCTAGGGCTCGTGACCCTTGGATTTTTCTTTGGAGAAGTGTTGTCCTTTGTGAAATTGCTATTAGATGGAGAGAATCCGAAGTCTTGCCATTAGTCGTAAAAAGAGTACAAAGAGGTTCGAGGAATTCCCTTGCTCATTGATAAAACTTCCTTAAGTTTTGCACATTCCAAGTATGCTTCAAGGGCTTGCCTTCCATGTCTTCTAGTCGATATGCCTCGGACTTAAGGATTCCACCACCCGGTACAGTCCTTCCCAATTCGGAGTTAGTTTATTCGCATCCCGATGATGACTCACGTCGAACCGTCACAGTACAAGATCTCCTGGCATGAAACTCCTAGCGTGGACTCGTCGGTTATAATACCTAGCAATGCATTGATTATACGCGGCTTGTCGAATTTGCGCCAGGTCTCGAAGCTCATCCATCCCCAGCAAGTTGTTTTCCTTCTCTCCGGGGCGGTGTTCGACTTTGCTCTCGGAAGCGATCCCGAGTAAGAGACCTTCTCCTATTATCCGACTTGGACTCAACTCTACCCGAACTCGCGCCTTCTTGGCCAACGAAATCTTAAAGGTAACCCTAGTTGATAAGCTCCTAAATCTCTTTTTTTAACTGGATGCAGTCCTCTATAACATGGTCGTGATCACGGTGGAATCGGTAATACTTCTTTTTGCTTCTAGTGTTGGGTGGAGACCTCAGCGGTGGAGGACGCCACAGATAATCCTTATCCTCCAATGCTAGTAGAATCTCTGCTCTACTGGTGTTGAGGGGAGTATAACTCACCGGGCTGCCACGGGCACGCCCAAAACCCAAGCAATCTTGGGTTCAAGAGGGGCGATAGTCCATCTTCTATTCTACCATTGGATTTTTGCTCTCCTTTTCTCTTTCCTTCCTGTCAGGTTGTTCAGCCCGCTTTACCTTCATCATCTCTTCAGCATTGGTGTACTTATTGGCCCGGGCAAAGACTTCTATGAAGGTACGAGGTGGAGTTTTGGCCAAGGACTGAGCTAATGGCCCTGCCCTCAAGCCATTCTGGAGAGCCACCATTGCAATCCGTTTATCAAACTCATCGATGCTCAATGCCTCCTCATTAAACCTAGCCACAAAATCCCTTAGGGACTCACCTTGGTTTTACTTGACGTTAACCAGAGCCATAAAAGACTTCTGATGGCGCCTTAAGGGAGTGTAATGGGCAAGGAAACAGGTCTTTAGTTCTTTCCAGTTGTTGATGGAGCGACGAGGGAGGCAAGAGTACCAAGTCCAAGCATGACCTCCCAAAGTAGCTGAAAAGGCTCGGCACCACATTGCGTCTGACCCCGATTGCACCAACATGTGAAAGGAGAAAAGCTTTACATGATCATAAGGGTCTGTATTTTTGTCACAAAGCTTGATGGATGGGATACGAAACCTCTTCGGAGGAACTTCGGCCATAATTCCCTTACTTAGAGGTTGGTTAGAACCGAAGTGGGGTAGTTCTTCCTTTCCTTTCTTGAGTTCTAGGACTTGCTTCTCTAGAAAACGCAATCGCCTCTCCTACGAAGTCCTTCATTCTCGTGAGGGGGAAGAAGTAGATCATGCCGCCTCAGATGGATGGATTTCCTGGCCCGACTGTCGGGATTGACAAGGCACCCGAGTAGGAGGAGGTGACTGGTGCTCCTCCCACTGAGAGGGCGCATGCGGACGATACTGTTCGTTCTGGTGTAGATAGTCGATCAATAACTCAGTTAACTGTTGGATCTAATTTTCCAGCCTGGTAAGTCGATCCTCTGGCATGGGATTGACTGGAGGCGGTGGATTCTCCCTTGGTGACGAGGCCTCTGGATTGGCACCAGTCTGGCTCCGAGTCACGTCTCTTCGTGGAGCCATGTAGTTAGTTATGGCAAGAAGCGACACTTGTGGAAAGACCGAGGTCTGAGATGAGGAGTGGAAGTCCGAAGCACGAGGCAGGGAAAAAAAAGACTGGCGATATGGACATCGGCCCCACGGTGGGCGCCAAATAATGATGGTTTTTGGGACCGACCACCACGTGCCATCTCTGCGAATGGACCTCTGGCTTCGGACTTGGCGATGTCGGACCTCGGTGATAGAACCTGCAAGACAATGGAATGACAGGGTTAGAGTCCCCCGGGGTGGACTCCGACACTCAAATTAGTAGAGTAAATGTAGACAGTGATAAATGTAAGAGTTAGAGAGCTTGTCCACACCTGGTGAGGATCTTTGTTTTTTATAGGCGGACCCATTATGGGGTACCCGAGATAAACCCGAGATGGGTGGGCACGACTCCCGAGGTCTCCGATCAAGTTGGAACGAGTCTCACGGTTCGATCCGAATTTTTCGGACTTCGCATCGAATTGTTGACTCGCCACGTGTCGATTTCTTGGGCAACCCACGTGGCGAGCGAGACTATTAACGCGTAAAGGTATTCTTATAATTTTAGATAATGTCACATCACTTTTCCCTCTCTTTTGTCTCAATAATAATATTTGATCATTTGAATTATACAAAATGAGGCACATGTAACCCTATTTATATTAGTTCAAGTGTTTTCATTGATATCGCGAAACGAATATATAGTAGAAAGAGACTTGTACATCAATGGATCAAAATGGTAGTCGTTGCTTTTATCTTAACAACTAATGAGAAGCTGATTTTTGGAGTAGTTTAATTGATTAATGTTTGGTCAGAAGGAAGTTTAATTATTAGCTCTCTAAGGGCCGGGTTAAATTTTTTTTTATCGCTTACTTAGCAAAGTTGGAAGAAATTAAGAAAATATTATTTGGCCTTTCACTTTTTAGCAACTTTTTTTATTACTTGATTAGTAGTTTATAAGCTCTTTTAATAAGAATTCTATAAATTGATGTTCTGTAATTTTTTTAAATAGCATTATAAATTATCTCAAAGAAAATTATAACCACCAAATAAAAGACCAAAATATTCTACTTAAACATTTAACTTATAATTTCCTGTAATTTGAGTTAACCAAACACCCTCCCTCAAAGATAGTTGATGTGAATTGATGATAAAATTAACCCAAACTTTGACGAAATGGAAGCATGGCCACCATATTAATCTACAAGAAGTCAGACATACGCAATGCTTGTGTAACTTATGGATAACGCAAGTATATTTATTTTTGTTAAATTTGTTTGGAATCACTTGAAAATTGAAAATTTTACTTTTTACACTATGAACTTGTTTTACTATTTAATTTTTTAAAAGTCTACACTCGATCTCTTAGTTTTTTTATTCTCTTTTAACTCTCTCTCTTTGTAATTTTTTTCTTCTTCCATTCTCTTAATCATCCCCACTTTTTTAATCCTACAACTTCACCAATCTAAGATTTGGTTGCCAAGTAAGATGCCAAGTTGTTTTTCTTTTCTTAACTTATAATTTAATTCTCTAAAGGCTTTTGCAACTTCGACTTTGCCACTCCCCCCCCCCCCCCCCCCTCTCTCTCTCTCTCTCTCTCTCTCTCTCATATTTTGATTCTAACTTTATAAGTAACGATTTTTGAATAGAGAGTTGAGCGACATTTCTTACATTATAATATAATTCTCTAAAAGTTTCTACAGCTTCAACATTGCCAGTCTCTCTCTCTCTCTCATATTTAGACTATAACCATATTAGTAATGATGTTTGAAAAAAAAAAAGAAACTTGTGAGAGTTGTAACACCACGGTCAATAATGGCATTTTACACCAAGACTTATCGATAAAATTATTCCTGATTTTTTGAAGAGTGATTTTGAAATAACAAAAATTTGATAATAATCAATCTTTGTAACACCAAATGAAGTGACTGCTGTGGTAAATAAAAATTTGTACGGCTCGTGTTAGGCATGTATAAATAAAAATAAAAATATTTTAAATAAAAATTTATTAGATGACAATTGATAGTTGGAACATACATTTCATATTTGTTTTAAAGAAAAATTTAAATGAAAGTTAATGCGAGAAAGTAATAAAATTAAATTATTTCATATTTGCAAGATCATGAGATCAAATCTTAATAATTAAGTTACAATTTTTTTTTTTAACAAAATAGAGTATTTTGAAAATTTATTTTAATTCATGTGACTTGCTAACAATAAAAAGCCTTCTTTACTTATATAATAGTACAGATATTAAGTGTAAGATTTCATATAAAAATTATTTGATGACGAGTTACATTTTTTATTTTTAAAATTATGGAAGCGTGCTAACAAATATACAAGATGACTCAGGTGTTAAGATGAATGGGTCTCCTTTCTTACAATGATTAAAATTCTGCATTCATGTTACTGGCTTTAAGAAAAATAAGGTGTAGGACACTACCCAACTGAATTTATAGTGCCTTTAGAGTGAAAAATGAGAGTAAAATTTATTTTTTATCTAAATTTTATAAAATTTTATCAAATAATTTTTTAATTTCATGAAATTCGAATTTCAACTTAATTAAAAGATAAAAATTTTCCTTGAAATTAAATAATTGAAATTCCAATCATAGAATTGATTAGAATTCTACTACCTCACTTTCCACCCCCTAATCAAATACACCCTTAGTAAAGAATGTTCAAAAAAAAAAAAAAAAAAATTCATAAAATAGAATACAATATCTAAAGCTGAATGGCAGAAAAGACAGTTTGACTAATAGTTAAGCATACGACAACAATTGCAGCAACAATACCAATTACGGCCCAAGGGCTTCTACAATGATTGTTCAGGCATTCAGTAAACCACAAACTGCAGCGGCTATTATAGAAGAAGGCGTTAAGGGACTCTTGAACATTCGCCCAAATTCGGCCGTCAACCACCTCCACACTTTCGCCCATCTCGTTGAAAAGTTGCGCTACCTGTTCGTCATTACTCAATAAGTTGTATATTATGCCTTTAGATCGTAGCTCCTTCACATCTTCAGCATGATCAATTAATTTATCCATGAAAGCAACATATGAAGAAACCCCAAAATTGCTTGAAAGGTCGGCGCAAGCTTCAAAAGCCACCAAATTCAAAAGCAAAGACTTGGTGCCTTTTTCGATTCTTATTGGAGGGAGTTTGAGCCATCCATACAGGTGCCTAGAAATAAATGTAATATCAGAGAATTGACAAGTCTCGCTTGGCCGAAAATGTATTCCCATGGACTTCAACTCCTGAACTGAACGATACTTCCACCCCATAAGAGATGATTTGATGGACTTCAACTCCTGAACTAAACGATACTTCCGAGGAGATGATTCGATGTTAATCTCATTTTTAATTTCTTTATTGAAACTTGGTAAGTGAAACCCAAAACAAGTCTTCCATCTTTGTGCTTCTTTTTTTAGCACATTTATATTCTTTAACCCTCCATTATCATCAACAATTGTAATCTTAACATACTCTTGTTGAATTTCTTTATTAGAACTTGACAAGTGAAGCTGAGAATAAGTCTTCCCTCTTTGTGCTTCTTTTGTAGGATCTTCGTATTCAGGAGATGATTTGATGCTAAGCTCATTTTTAATTTCTTTATTGAAACTTGGCAAGTGAAACCCAAAACAAGTCTTCGAGCTTTGTGCTTCTTTTTTAGCACATTTGTATTCTTTAACCTCCCCACTATCATCAACAATTGTAATCTTAACATGCTCTTCTTTTGTAGAATCTCCGCATTCTAAAGCCCTCCCATTAATTTTCTGATCATCAACAAGTCTAATCTGAACAAGTTCAAGAAGATGCAAAACAGACTTTTCCGTTGCTTTGTTAGTCTCTTTTTCTTTTTCAGTACGATGATCATTGATAATCATCGCGATGAATTTGTCTATCATCTCCTTTCCTATATATTGTCCATTGAAGCTCATTAGTTTTTCGAGTATATTAAAAGGGAGTTGATTTTCTAATAACATAATATCACGCATGATGAATGGTAAATCAAAATTTGTGATCCTTTCATCGTCTTTCTTGGGGTTTACACAATTATCCATGAACTCAATGACAAAACAACTGTCGAGAAACATCATCTGTGCAAACTCCTCGTTGTCTTTAAACTTTTCTTCTACATCCTCGGTATAGTGGTTCTTAGCTTCAACCAAAGACATCTTCATCTCTTTATACAATTCATCCGATGATTTTTTACATTTACTGGCATACTGTTCTCTAAATTGAATTTTGATATCTTCCATTCGTTTAAAATTGATTTCATTGTGATCGTGGTGGTAATTGATTTCATTGTGGTGGTAAGGGCCAATTGCAACTACCATCGGATCATAGCAATTGTTACTAGACTCCACCTTGCGAAGTATGGCTGGAACTTTCATGATTTTTTTTTCTGAAATTGAATATTGAGAACAATTAGGAAACTAAATATCAATTTGATGAGACAATTACTTGGTTTAAGAAATCAAAATTTAGAAAACTAAATGTGATATGCAAACACCCCCTTTTAAATTGGAGCTTGAAGATTTCAAAGGCCCAACTTGGATAACAAGGTATGAAATTGATCGTGTCTTATAGCCTTGGCAAAGATATCAGCTAATTGAAACTTGATAGAAATGTGCCTAGGATTGATAATGTTAACTAAAAGCTTTTCTAGTATAAAATGACAATCTATTTTGACGTGCTTGGTGCGTTTATGAAAAATTTGGTTATTTTAATATAGAGAGCCAGCTTGTTATCATAAAACAAATAGGTAAACATGGAGAGTCACATGGTCAAATCATGAAACAAACTTCAAACTTCAAAGCCAAACTAATTTGCAGATAGTAGAAGAAAGAACTAATATTTGGTTTCAACAGACGAATAGAAAATGATAGGCTATTTTTTTATTTTCAAAAAATTGCAAAATTATTGAAAAAAATAACAAAGCTGTGATAGAGCGATAAGTAATGGGAAAACTCGCCCAATCTATATCGCAAAAAGTGGTAACTTGTATGGAATTGCGAAAAGGAAATAATAGTCCTTGACATAGAGTAAATTGAAGACAATGAAGTCACTACATCGCACATTAAGAAAAGGCTGCATAGGCTTCGGTGCGAACTGATTCAAAAGTTGAATCAAGTATGAGATATCTTGATGAGTTATAATAAGGTAAATGAGATAGCCAAGTAGACATTAATATTACTCGATATCTAAATTAGGAGCACGAACATCACGAGATAAATGATGTTAAAGAGAAAAAATAGAAAGTTGGCGGTCAAGCATGCCAATTTCCTCACAAAATATCTAGACAATATTTTCATTAACACAGAAAATATCTTTCGGAACGTGAGCCATTTCAAGACCTAAAAAATAATGCAAGGGTCCAAGGTCGTTGAGCTTGAACCTTCGATGTGAACATTTCTTAAGTTCAACCACCGACATGGCATGATTACCAGTCATGATCAGATCATATCAGAACGTAAATGGCAATAGCCATAAAAAAGACTCGAGTGAAGGAGGAATTATTAGACTTGGATTTAATAAAATCGGAATCAATAAGGGCCATAGATAATTTATCAAACCACTAAAGTGAAACAAGTTCCAAGCCATACAAGTATTTCTATAAACAACATTATTTTGCATCAATATTGAAAGAAAACCTAGAGGTGGTGTCATGTAGACCTCATCACCAAGATTCTCATGAAAAAAAGCATCATTAACATCCAACTGGTCTAGCTCCTAGTTTTTAGTTGTAACAACTAATAATAAACAATGAACTATAGTTAATTTTCAATGGAAACAAAAGTTTTGGTGTAATCCAACCCTTTAACTTATGTGTTATCCTTTAACCACTAAGTCTTACCAATGTTCAATGCTCTAATTATTGTCATGACCCAAGGAATAATAAAAGAACATTATTGTAATAGGATTTTAATAGGTTGTTAGGATATTTTTATAAGTTGTTAGAAGCACATGGGTGCTGTTAGGATGTTAGAAATTAACTAACTAGCTACTATGCCTATATAAAGGTCCCATTGTAAGAGGAATGGTATCAGAGCCAATCCTTCCTCGACTGTGACTAGCGATTACGAGCATTTGTTCTGATTGGAGTTTGAATGAATTGAAGGCAAATTAGAACCGAGCAGAGCCAGGCTAGCCTCGGCCCTAATTCCAACGGTGATTATCAGAAGGGATTTTCTGAAAGCATGCAATTCCAAGCGTGAGCGTGCGATTCAAGAAAAGTGAAATTAAGCAAAACCAAATCTGAGTGGATTTCGTGAGGTGAATCTGGAGGCTGAATATATTCGATCAAGTTTCGTGAGGTGAAGCGGAATTCAGATCGACATACAGATTAGAGCGATCGACCTGAATTTGGAAGGTGAATTTAGAGCTATTAATTGGATATGGAAGTGAACAAGCAAGACTGGGACAATCGAGCATCTGTAGCAATCGTGGCTAGTTGCAAGCAACTCCAGCAATCGACAATTGTGCTGTAGAACTGGGAATGAATTGAACTCAGGCCCATTCAGTTCTAGTGATTTCGACGGAGAATTGCCTCTTGGCTTGAAAATCTATGAGGTATTGGTCGGTCAAGGAAAGTGTGCATGTGACCAAGGCTACTATTAGCGATTACTAGCAGTTCTTCCGATCTAAGTTTGAAGGAATTCTAGATTAGATTACTAATATTAATAGGAACAATAGACTTTAGCTATTGTAGTTGCAATTCAAGAAGGCGATTCACCTTACTCTCAACACAGTAGCTAAGATCCAGAATCGAAGCACATCTAGAGCAGCTAATCCAAAGGGCGAGTTCCTTTGATCAGTTATAGACTTGAAATTGAAGATGCAGTGGAGGCATGGTGGTTTAGGCGATATAGGCTTAAGAGGTCGGTGATTGGGTGAGGCTGGAGCGATCTAGAAGCAAGAATAAATGCCAAGAGGAATTAAACTTGGACTGGATTGGGATTTGGGCAGAAAGGAGCGGCAAACAAGCACGCTGTGCGATTCTAAATTGGAAAACGATATGGTCGGACAAATCAAATTGTGATTTCGATTAATTAATAACGGATAGACTCATATTGGCGAGGTGCAGTCGGAAGTAGATCTTAACCGTCACCTGTGAAGCTAGGCTCTCCTGTTTGAATCTTGAGAGGGGAAGCGGGTGGTAGCTTCGAGGCTAGAATTTCGGCTATCGAAATATATAGTAGGTGAGTTAGGACAATTGGTGGCTTTAGGCGACTCTAGAACCTGCAATTTGCCACCTCTTGGTTCAAATTCAGAGGTGACTGTTAGAGGTATATACTGAAGAGAAGTGAGGGATTTTGGATGTGCAAAGTTTCTGTTTATTGGCCTTCGAGTTGTCCTGCTCGTGAGAAGTTTACTAGGGGCAATAGTGCAAGCACAAGGACATTGGAGTCTCAGTCGCAATAGAAGGGTGCTGGATTTTCAAGGGGATGACTTGATCGTGAGGCCATTGGGAGCAGTGCATACATGGAGCAGATGAGCCCTAAATTGCAGCAAAAGAATGCTTCATTTTCAGCTAAAATTAAGCCTCAATGGCAACCAAAGAAGGCTGCCTTCTAAGCTTCTAAGCTAGCGGCAACAAGGACAAAGAAACAAGAAGTGTAATACATAAAGAGTGCAAGGAATTCGATCAAAAGTTCTACGAGAAACTGCAAGAATTTGCAATGATAGTTATTAAGAAATATCATTACAACTTTTCGATAGAATACTTTGATGATTATCGCGGAAATTTTAACAATGAGGAATTTCTTAGAGTGGAGCAGCCGAAGAAGGAGACAAGAGTATGAACGACCGATTCACTGTCTACTCTAGACTTCGGGCAGAAAAATAAGCATTGTGACGGAGGCAGTAGTGTCCAGAAAGATGGTGCAATATTGAGAGTAATTTTAGTGGTGAAAAGCATAATCTCAAGGAAAATTATACTAATCAAGTTAATAGGACAGTAGATCAAAAGGAGCCCATGAATCCTTTTGAAAGAGAAGTACATGTAGAGAAATATCTCGATAAAGATGGGAAAAAAGAAGCAGCTAGATTACTTACATGGAATCGAGAGGAACCAATTGAAAAATCAATCAATATTAAGGAAGTTGTTGCTGGAATCAAAGCCAATTTATCAATGATAACTAAGAATTCAGAACATGAAAATAGATTGAATGAGGAGATTTGTAAATATCACACTTTACAGGAGCTGGAAGCTGATAAATCGGGGATTGAAATCACAACAGCCCCTTGATTCTAATGCTCACAGACAGCATTGGTCTGAGCACCTAAGGCAAGTCTACAACTCTTCATCGCTATATTTCCAAGATGATGTTGATATTTTTGCAACCGAGATTGGCCATGGGTTGAATGGGAACACAGTAAAGACAACTATGGCTATAAATTTGTTATCCATCCTCGTATTGGAAAGGGAGACCAATTTTGGTCAGCCAACTATTGCAGAAGGTAGGGGCATCGAAATTGAACTCGATCAAATTTCTTCAATTGAAGCTCTGGGCCAAAGTATGCTTGGGATGGATCTTGGAAACCTAAAAATGAAGAAAAAGAGGCCTAAAAGATGCAAGTAAGCAAGAAGAATGAAACGGATTAAGAAAGCGAGTATTGGATGAGAAGTAATGAATAATTGCTACAAGTTCTTGGGGACAAGAACTCTCTCAAGGAAGGGAGAATTATCATGACCCAAGAAATAATAAAAGGGCATTATTGTAATAGGATTTTAATGGATTATTAGAATATTTTTACAAGTTGTTAGAAGCACATGAATGTTAGAAATTAGTTAACTAGCTACTATGCCTATATAAAAGCCCCATTGTAAGAGGAGAATAAGAGGAGAATATATGCATGAATTGATTAAAGAAAATCGTAGGTTGCATTCTCTTTGTTGTTTTCAAATTATTTTTAGTTTTCAATTTTCTAAAATAATGAAAACGAGTTCTCTTTGTTGTTTTTAAAAATGTATTTTTGAAAACAAAAAAAAAAATTGTGAAGAAAACTCAAAACAACAAAAAGTTATTTTGAGTGTTTTCATCCAAAACAAACTCTAAACTCAAAACACATTTATTTATTTATTTATTTATTTATTCATATTTTATTATTGTAATGAGAAAAAATATTATGAAATTCATTAACTTTAAAATAAATATATATTTTTAATATTTTTAATTTACTAAATAATCAAATTTATTAAATAAAATATTATTAAAAAATTATTTTCAAAATTTCAAAGAGAAAGCGTTTTCTAATTTTGTTTTCTAATTTTCTGTTTTGAGAAATAATTTTTTAAAATGATAAGGGAACGCGTTTTCAATTTTCTAAAAATAGATTACCAAAATAGAAAACTAAAAATGAATTCAAAACTCAAAATTGAAAATTGAAAAGCAAAAAAACCACAACCTTATTCTCTCTACAATTCTCTCCCTTTCCTTTAATTCTGATTTATTCCCTAATTCCTCTTCTAACCTATCACGAACCCTAGGTTCATGACAATTATCTTGAAATTTAATCTTACAAACCCATTTGCACCCAATGGGTTTCTTGCTAAGAGGTAGATCCTCAAGCATCCAACTTTAGTTGGCTTCAAAGACTACAATTTCAGTTGTCATAGAATCTCTTCACTTGATAATCTTATCAATTTGTGAATATATTAGAGGTTCAGTATGTGTAGACAATGCCTAGAAACCATGTTTTGAAACAATGCTTGAAAATCATATCCTGAAATAATGCTTTGAAACGATGTCTTAAAACTTTTGAATTGCTAAAAACACTTTATTTCCCTAAAAAATCTCAACAAAAAGGTGTTAAAAGGTCTGCGGGGATGGTTCGTCAACAAAGACCCTTCGATGATCAAGTTAATACTCCAATCTGAAAAGAAGTTCTTTGATTTGCAATAAATGTTAGAGTTTACCAAAAGTGGAAGAATCAAAAGTCATTTTCTAAGTCTTTGAGCTAGATCTTTATAGGGCACAATTTACAAAGCAAGTGATGGACACAAGTCAAATGCCCAAGAGGTGAGACAATTCTTGGCTTACATTGGCTGCAAACATGAGGACCTTGGCTACAAACTCTCTGGCCAGAAAACATGTTTGCTACAAACTACATACCCTTGGCTGCAGACTCTGTTGCCGAAATTATGTTTGTCGCAAATCTCATACATTTGAAAGCAAACTTTGTTGCCAAAATTATGTTCGCCTGAAACATTCTAGGCTTGACTGCAACTTTTGAGGCATTGTTTTAGGAAGTGGTTTCCGGATATTGTTTCAAGACATGGTTTCAGGACAAAGTTTCAAGACGTAGTTTCAAGATAGTATTTTAGGATGTGGTTTTAGGACATTGTTTCATGAGAAGGTTTTAGGACGTGGACTCAAGACAATGTTTTAAGACATTATTTCAAGACGAGGTTTTAGGACACTGTTTTCAAGCATTGTTTCAAGATGTGGTCTTCGAGCATTGTTTCAAGAGTCTATGTGGAACTTATCTTTTAGAAAGTCACCACACTGAATTAAATCTTGATACTTCATGTGCAATGTAATACTCAAAAATTTAAGGGGGTTCAAGTGAATTTTTTTTACAAGGCAAAGTGTGATTTTTCAAAGCTTTGGGCCAAAATGGAATTTTTCAAAATGGTAAGGCCAAGTGAAGTCTTGGAAACTTAGGAACTTATAGGCAAAGGTCAAAAAGTAAAAAGGAAATAAAAGTTGGGAAAAAATGCAATTTCAGAAAACCTGTAGCAAGTCATCAACCATTTTAGCATCAAATCACCAGCCAGGGTATGGCCGAGCTCATCCTATCCTAAAGAAAGCCACCAGGGCGCGTAGTCTAAGGTGATTAGTTGAAGAATGGAATGGTCAAAAATCGACTATAAATAGAGAGCTTCCATGGCCGAAAATTTCACAAATTTCAATCATTTAATCTGAGTGATAGAAAGATATTTGAGGGTTTTTGTTCCCTAGGTCTTAGAGATAATTTCTATGACATTTGAGCAAATTTGGTATCGTTTCGACTAAAATTCGAGAAGTCATTGGAATCGTGAAACTCGTCGGAGCCAGAGATTTAAACGGCCATTTGACTATGATTTAGCTGGATTTTCAAACTAGGGGTGTGCAAAAAGACCGACACACCGCGAAAATCGCCCCAACCGAATCAAATCAGGCCGAACTGGACAATTTTTTTGGATGGCAGTTCGAAACAGTTTAGAAAATTATCAAACCGCAATTCGTGCGATTTGAGTGGTTCATGGTTCGATTTAAAATCGAGTTGCCCGCAAAATATGTAATTAAAAAAATTAAAAATATAAAACATAAATATAAAAAGGGATGGAAGGGAGCCCTAATTCATTTGATCATTTCTCTCCTACTCGTTGAGCTAGGAGCCGCTTAAGGTTCGAGTTCCCCCTTCCATTCCAAGTGCAACTCACTCGATCTCACCGTGCCAAGGAGATTGTCGATCAATAGAGCATGTCACGAAGATAGGTTTTCTTTTTTCCCCTTCCCCTTTTGCATTTCTCCTTCAATCGATTGAGATTTGGGTGTATGTGTGTTGGGGAAGAGGGGTGTGCAAACAAATTTGGGCAAGAGAGAGAGAGGAGTCAAAAGGGTAGGATGGCCGGTGGCACCATGGCCAAGGGCTGTAGTTTATAAATGTGATGCCACAGCTCAAGGGCTATTGTTTGTCTCTGCCTTCATTTTGAACTGGCCTTATATCTAAATTAAAATTTCTTATCAAATGCTGAGGTTAATTTGTATTTGGTACTAATATCTATGTATCTATTTACCTCAATAACTATGTTGATTTATCATTCTACAATGTTTTGTCTCATCACTTCGCATTTTATTTCCATGTTTATTTGTTTTAATTTAGTTGACATTGTTATGGATTTTAATTTATTTGGTGTTATTTAATTATTAGTTATTAACGTAGATATAGGATACAGCAATTTAACCTTTAATATTTTGCATGATAATTTTATTGTGGCAAGGAACTGTTGATAAATTGGAACTATACCTTCTTATTGGAAAAGTTGACTTACCTGTGTTTCCTGTATCTTATTTGGAGTTTTATGAGATAGATAGGACCATTATTACTCCTCTGATAGTCTTGTTGCATTTGTGTCTTCTTGCTTGTGGGATGGATAGAACCATTTCTCCATAAGCACTTCACTTCATTATGGTGTTCTCTGTTTAATTAACTTGTTATTTGTCAAAAAAGAATATGGTAGGATAAAGCATAGAGTTGTGGTAGCATGTGCATGTGTGCCATTTCTATTCTTACTATATTCAGCAGCCATGCCTAGTTCATTTTCTATGTGATTCCATTCATACATTTTATTCATTTGTTGGAATATAGGGATTAGGCTATTTCCTTAAGAGAGTTACAGATATCTGCTAGAATCTATACGAGGATCGGAGCTTTTTTTTTTTTTGAAAAGGAAATATATCTCTAGTTCAGCTTTCTGCTTTGTGTCTCTTATTTTTTAGTGGTTGACACACACCCATTCAGCTAGACTCGGCCCCTATAAACTAATATAAAGTGTTTACGTGTGCTTGTCATCTTTTGTCTCTGTGCACCATGCTCATAACCCTTGTATGGGAGGTTTTAAGATTTGAATTATTTAATCGGTTATTCTTGTTAGCATAATTATTTGATTTGTTATTGTAGGTGTTGGAATTGCATTTGAATTATTTGATTGGTTATTACTGGTGCTAGAATTGCATTTGAATTATTTGATTGGTTATTGCTGTTAGCATAATTAAGCATAAAATTAATTACAGAACAAAATATCAAGAATTGAAGTTTAGAGATGCTTTCGAGCTAAACGTTGCTTACTAGTTTCAGTTGATAATGTGCCCAACAAACAATCACTCTGGTGGAACTCTTGCATTTCCAGTACTGCACAAATTAAGCATGTTGCATCTTTAATGTGTAGTCCATATTGAAGTTTCATGAAAACTATAAATTTAAGCCGTGTTTGTTAAGTAAAGTATTGACTGAAAAATATAAAATATAAAAAACATCCCAAACAAAAATATTTCCTATTGTGCTTGTTAAATTTTTTGAAAAGAAAGTCACCTAACTTCTTATTTTAAACTTTCGAGATAAATTTCTCTTTTTATTTGAGATAAGTTATTTTAAATTTTTAAAATAAATTTTATTAACATATCCTCATCCTAATCATTTTATCATACACTATCTTAGACTAAATGCTTCATTTAACTAACGTAGTATCAGCTATCATTTCCAAATCAAAGTACTAATCATGACTAATAACCATATTCTTACCATGGTCCAGGATGGTGTCTCGGTCCAAGGTTCGAGACATCTCAGACTGTATTTTTATTTTTAAAATTAAAAATTAAAAGTTAAAAGTTAAAAATTAATTGTTATTTTTTATTTTAATTGTTAATTTTTAATTCTTAATTTTAAAATTTTAATTCCTAATTCTTACATTTTAAATTTTTAAAATTAAAAATTAAAAATGGGGGGACCCCACAATGCATGGGGCGCGTCCCCCCACGCATCTCGGGCTGATAGATAAATCTGGTTCATGTTACCAATTTCTCGTGCTCCTCTTGAATCCATGTGTCCAAATTGTACTTCACCAGCTGGTTCCTTCCATATAGAGTCGCCTGCAAAAATATATGACATTTACGGTGTATTTACGTTTTTGCTTTGTATGAAGCATCATTTCACAATATACAGAACAAAAGGCCAAAATAGAATAATAAAAAAAAAAAAATCCTTGTTCATTTTTTCTTGAGACTTTAATTCTTAATTCTTACTTTTTAATTTTTTAAAATTAAAAATTAAAAATGGGGGGACACCACAATGCATCGGGCGCGTCCCCCCACGCATCTCGGGCCGATACATAGATCTGGTTCATGTTACTCACCAATTTCTCGTGCTCCTCTTGAATCCATGTGTCCTAATTGCACTTCACCATCTGGTTCCTTCCATATAGAGTCGTCGCCTGCAAAAATATATGACATTTACGGTGTATTTATGTTTTTGCTTTCTATGAAGCATCGTTTTAAAATATACAGAACAAAAGGCCAAAATAGAATAATAATAAAAAAAAATTCCTTGTTCATTTTTTCTTGAGACTTTAGATGGTCTGATGGAGAGGAGTGATAGTAAACGGAACCTGGGACGGTATCATTCGTCTGAGAGTCTCCAACAATATCATTCTCCCCATCATTTTGTTTCTTCATTTTGTTGCCTGCAACTACAGAATTAAGAACGGTAAAAATTGACAGAATTTGACAATAATCTATCACTAAAGTAAAATTAAAAATTTTGATGCCTCAATAATGAAGAATTGAGTTTAGAGATACTGTCGAGCTAAACATTGCTTATCATTTTCAGTTGATGATGTGCCGGACAAAGCATCACTCTGGTGGAGCCGTTGCATTTCCGGTACTACACAAATTAAGCATGTTGCATCTTTAATGTGTAGTCCATATTGAAGTTTCGTGGAGGCTATAAATTTAATTTTGATGCCTCAATAATCAAGAATTGAGTTTAGAGATGTTGTCGAGCTAAACGTTGCTTACCATTTTCAGTTGATGATGTGCCCGACAAACCATCACTCTGGTGGAGCTGTTGCATTTTCGGTACTGCACAAATTAAGCATGTTGCATCCTTAATGTGTAGTCCATATTGAAGTTTCATGGAAGCTATAAATTTAATTTTGATGCCTCAATAATCAAGAATTGAGTTTAGAGAATCAGTCGAGCTAAGCATTACTTACCATTTTCAGTTGATGATGTGCCCGACAAACCATCACTCTGGTGGAGCTGTTGCATTTCCAATACTGCACAAATTAAGCATGTTGCATCTTTAATGTGTAGTCCATATTGAAGTTTCATGGAAGCTATAAATTTAATTTTGATGCCAAAATAATCAAGAATTGAGGTTAGAGATGCTGTCGAGCTACACGTTACTTACCATTTTCAGTTGATGATATGCCCGGCAAACCATCACTCTGGTGGAGCTGTTGCATTTCCGGTACTGCACAAATTAAGCATGTTGCATCTTTAATGTATAGTCCATATTGAAGTTTCATGGAAGCATGTTGCTTACTATTTTCAGTTGATGATGTGCCCGACAAACCATCACTCTGGTAGAGCTGTTGCATTTTTGGTACTGCACAAATTAAGCACGTTGCATCTTTAATGTGTATTCCATATTGAAGTTTCATGGAAGCCATAAATTTAATTTTGATGCCTCAATAATCAAGAATTGAGTTTAGAGATGCTGTCGAGCTAAACGTTGCATACCATTTTCATTTGATGATGTGCCTGACAAACCATCACTCTGATGGAGCTGTTGCATTTCCGGTACTGCACAAATTAAGCATGTTGCATCCTTAATGTGTAGTCCATATTGAAGTTTCATGGAAGCTATAAATTTAATTTTGATGCCTCAATAATCAAGAATTGAGTTTAGAGAATCAGTCGAGCTAAGCATTACTTACCATTTTCAGTTGATGATGTGCCCGACAAACCATCACTCTGGTGGAGCTGTTGCATTTCCGGTACTGCACAAATTAAGCATGTTGCATCTTTAATGTGTAGTCCATATTGAAGTTTCATGGAAGCTATAAATTTAATTTTGATGCCAAAATAATCAAGAATTGAGGTTAGAGATGCTGTCGAGCTACACGTTACTTACCATTTTCAGTTGATGATATGCCCGACAAACCATCACCCTGGTGGAGCTGTTGCATTTCCGGTACTGCACAAATTAAGCATGATGCATCTTTAATGTGTAGTCCATATTGAAGTTTCATGGAAGCATGTTGCTTACCATTTTCAGTTGATGATGTGCCCGACAAACCATCACTCTGGTAGAGCTGTTGCATTTTCGGTACTGCACAAATTAAGCACGTTGCATCTTTAATTTGTAGTCCATATTGAAGTTTCATGGAAGCCATAAATTTAATTTTGATGCCTCAATAATCAAGAATTGAGTTTAGAGATGCTGTCGAGCTAAACGTTGCATACCATTTTCAGTTGATGATGTGCCTGACAAACCATCACTCTGATGGAGCTGTTGCATTTTCGATACTGCACAAATTAAGCATGTTGCATCCTTAATGTGTAGTCCATATTCAAGTTTCATGGAAGCTATAAATTTAATTTTGATGCCTCAATAATCAAGAATTGAGTTTAAAGAATCAGTCGAGCTAAGCATCACTTACCATTTTCAGTTGATGATGTGCCCGACAAACCATCACTCTGGTGGAGCTGTTGCATTTTCGATACTGCACAAATTAGGCATGTTGCATCTTTAAGGTGTAGTCCATATTGAAGTTTCATGGAATCTATAAATTTAATTTTAATGCCTCAATAATCAAGAATTGAGTTCAGAGATGCTGACGGGCTAAACGGTACTTACCATTTTCAGTTAATGATGTGCCCGACAAACCATCACTCTGGTGGAGCTGTTGCATTTCCGGTACTGCACAAATTAAGCATGTTGCATCTTTAATGTGTAGTCCATATTGAAGTTTCATGGAAGCTATAAATTTAATTTTGATGCCTCAATAATCAAGAATTGAGTTTAGAGAATCAGTCGAGCTAATTGTTACTTACCATTTTCAGTTGATGATGTGCCCAACAAAACATTAGTTTGGTGGAGCAGTTGCATCTCCAGTACTGCACAAATTAAGCATGTTGCATCTTTAATGTGTAGTCCATATTGAAGTTTCATGGAAGCCATAAATTTAATTTTGATACCTCAATAATCAAGAAATGAGTTTAGAGATGCGGTCGAGCTAAACATTGCTTACCATTTTCAATTGATGATGTGCCCAACAAACCATCACTCTGGTGGAGCTGTTGCATTTCCAGTCCTACACAAATTAAGCATGATGCATCTTTAATGTGTAGTCCATATTCAAGTTTCATGGAAGCCATAAATTTTATTTTGATGCCTCAATTATCAAGAATTGAGTTTAGAGATGTTGTCGAGCTAAACGTTGCTTACCATTTTCAGTTGATGATGTGCCCGACAAACCATCACTCTGGTGGAGCTGTTGCATTTCCGGTACTGCACAAATTAAGCATGTTGCATCTTTAATGTGTAGTCCATATTGAAGTTTCATGGAAGCTATAAATTTAATTTTGATGCCTCAATAATCAAGAATTGAGGTTAGAGATGCTATCGAGCTAAACATTACTTACCATTTTCAGTTGATGATGTGCCCGACAAACCATCACTTTGGTGGAGCTGTTGCATTTCCGGTACTACACAAATTAGGCATGTTGCATCTTTAAGGTGTAATCCATATTGAAGTTTCATGGAAGCTATAAATTTAATTTTGATGCCTCAATAATCAAGAATTGAGTTTAGAGATGCTGTCGAGCTAAACGATACTTACCATTTTCAGTTGATGATGTGCCCAACAAACCGTCACTCTGGTGGAGCTGTTGCATTTTCGATACTGCACAAATTAGGCATGTTGCATCTTTAATGTGTAGTCCATATTGAAGTTTCATGGAAACTATAAAGTTAAGCCGTGTTTGTTATGTAAAGCATTGAGCGAAAAAAATAAAATATAAAAAACATCCCAAACAAAAGTGTTTCCCATTGTGTTTTTTAAATTTTTTGAAAATAAAGTCACATATCTTCTTATTTTAGACTTTCTAGATAAATTTCTCTCTTTTTCTTTGAGATAAGTTATTTTGAATTTTTAAAATAAATTTTATTAACATATCCTTATCTTAATCATTTTATCATACACTATCTTAGACTAGATGCTTCATTTAACTAACGTAGTCAACGTCCAGCTATCAGCTATCATTTCGAAATCAAAGTATTAATCATGACCAATGACTATATTCTTACAACGGTCGGTGTCTCGGTCCGAGACATCTCAAACCGATTTTTTATTTGTAAAATTAAAAATTAAAAGTTAAAAATTAAAAATTAATTGTTATTTTTTATTTTAATTAAAAATTAATTGTTATTTTTTATTTTAATTGTTAATTTTTAATTGTTAATTTTAAAATTTTAATTCTTAATTCTTACCTTTTAATTTTTTAAAATTAAAAATGGGGGGACACCACAATGCATGGGGCGCGTCCCCCCACGCATCTCGGGCCGATACATAGACCTGGTTCATGTTACTCACCAATTTCTGGTGCTCCTCTTGAATCCATGTGTCCTAATTGTACTTCACCATCTGGTTCCTTCGATATAGAGTCGTCTGCAAAAATATATGACATTTACGGTGTATTTATGTTTTTGCTTTGTATGAAGCATCATTTCACAATATACAGAACAAAATGCCAAAGCAGAATAATAAAAAAAAATCCTTGTTAATTTTTTCTTGAGACTTTAGATAGTCTGATGGAGAGGAGTGACAATAAAGGGAACCTGGGACGGCATCATTCGTCTGAGAGTCTCCAACAATATCATTCTCCCCATCTTTTTGTTTCTTCATTTTGCTGCTTGCAACTACAGAACCGAAACTGAGAGTCCGGTACTGCGGTCTGAAAGCAGAATACACAATCAAAAATCAACTGTAGAAATAATGTATCTAACATTTTCTTATTTCCTGTGTTAATAAACCTGAGAACAACCACTCGGCGAAAGACCAAGAGCAATACCAAGAACAAGAAAATCAAGAAGAACGAAAAGAAAATAAATACAACCCGAACACAACACACGCACACAAGAGACAAGCCATATACTGATATGTGTTCGGACCCAAGCAGGGGCGGATTCAGCCCTCCACCAGAACTGCCTTGCAGATCTGGCCCATTTGGGGGGAGGAGGGCTGAAATACTCATGGATCTGGGGCCAGCCCTCCCCCAGATCTGCTCCTAGATCCGCCCCTGGACCCAAAAATAGGATCCTACATCACGGCAGGGCTTCGCCCTAGTCAATCCACTAGAACGATTGAATCAAAGATTTACACAGAATACGATTGAATCAAAGATTTACACAGAATACGACTGAATCAAAGATTTACACAGAATACAAGGCATAATCGAAACAAGAAGATTAAACAAACTGAGAATACAAGCTCATTCACCCGAGCATTACAGCACTCTCAACCCATCTTCATAACATCTCTCATACCCAAATCCCATGAGTTACAGTGAAAGAAATAAACCTGCTATTCGAATTTAGGGCTTCGATCTAATACCTTTCTTTTAAGCTCTTAATCGCAATTTCTGGCTGGTTCTTGTGCGTTGAAGGATTCTAGATGTGGGACGTTCTGGGCATCAGATTGCTCGTCTCCAGCGATCTGTCTTTCTCCGTTCTGGTCGGCCGGCAAGGTAGGCTTCTTTCGTCCTCTCTCGCGCAACTCTATTCTCTGATCTTTCTAGCGACGCTTCCAATTCTTTCTCTTATGTATGCAGGCCAAATGGACATGAATGGCATTACCAGAAAAGATCATAAACAGCTAGGGCAACCATGGCCCAACTAAATTCATATACAAGGCCCATAATACAAATGCAACCCAAATAAAATCCACATGCAAGAATAATGCAAGCCCAAATGCATATGATTACAAATATAAAAATAAAAAATAATATTCAATCTATTTTGAATCACAAATTCTTAACACCCTGTTTCTTCTTTTCCATTAAATGTAAAATCATTACCAGCAATTTGTCCAGCCATATTTTTACTCAGTTGCCGGACTCCAAAATTCTTGATCAAATTTAACAAAGTAAAAAATCAATCATTATGAATCAATACAACTGCCACGAGACCACTTCATAATTCGGCAGCTCATAACCAAGCAAAGTTTTTACTCCTTCCGGACCAAACTTTTGAAGGCATCAAAAGACAACACCCCAAGCCAAACTTTCCAAGGGGTCGGATCCTGGCATCTGGCAGCTCTTCCAGAAATCAATTCCAAAAAAATCAAGCCACCCACTTTGAAGCAGCCACTCCCCATCCTAGTACTGCTCTCATCTAAGCGCGCCCCACTGCCATCGTTCTCGCGATCCTACCTTTCAAGACATCGTGGGCACGACCCCCCGGCAACATCTCCTTCCTCAGCGAAACCGTCGGAACAAGCCGCAGCCACCGCCATACAAAGGTCCCCTAAAGCTCTCATAATCCTATCCCACTATCTCACACAAAAATAAGCAAGAGAAGAATAAGAAAGGCAGATAACGTGAAAAGAAGCCCAACAAGCTCCCCAACGGATGCAGCGCACGATGATCAGAAAAGACTTTTCCGTTACTCATTAATCGCACCCTTCCACGTGTCCCTGTAATTAATTTCCCTATGAATCCACGCAAAGCACAGCGTCGCCTCAGGACGCGCCATGCTGGCCTACTCCCCACACGTGGCCAACCCCTGGTCACTCGCCATTCCCCTAGGGCAATAATAAAACTGCACGTCATTCAATCGCTTCGAATAACCAGACGACGCCTCGCCTCCTCATACGAATTGTAACATCTTAAAATTTAAAAAAAAAAATTAAAAAAATTATTTTATTTTAAAGGAATGAACAATTCATTATTTAATTTAAAAATATTTATGGTATTTTAGGGGGTGTAAAGGGATAGTTTGGAATTGGGATAATTAACTAGAATAAAATTAAATGTTATGTTAATTTATAATAAGAGTGGTGGCAGCCTAATGGTTAAGTGCTCAAGTGTAGGAAGAAGCTCAAGGGATCAATGCTTGATGGGTGTAACGCAATAAATTTCTTTTTCAAGTAAGGCAGCTACTAGAATGTTAGCTTAATATTAATAGTTGCAAATAATGTAATGAAGAGTCATGCAAGTCAGTTGTTACTCGCACACATGGGTTTTCAGCAAAATGGGCGCCCAAAATGGCGCCGTTTTGGGGAGGCCAACTGCTGGCCTTGCGTTGCCCAACCACGCCACGTGGCGTGCTCTGGTGCTTCCTCGCCACCCGTTCATTTTGCCTTCAATTTGGCTTGCAAATTTTGTTAATTTTCAATCACGTAAAGGGGCAGTGGCCGAGGCATTAATTAGCTTCAAATATGTGGATTTAACCGTGGATTTGAGGAAGAAATCAGGGGGTGGCTGAGCCTATAAATAGGCAACACAACCACGGGGTTAAGGCACTAAGCGAGGAAGAAGAAGTCCTGCAAACTGAAGAAGAAGAAGTCGGCAGTGAGGTAAATGTTTAGATTAATTAGTTTGTTTTAATTAGTTAATTAGTTAGTTAAATTAAATTAGTAGATAATATTTAGAATTAGTTAAATTAATAAATTTAATTTGCAATTAATCAATAAATTACTTAGCCTTATGTATAATTGTGATAAGGATGTTGCGGGTACCTTACCAGCTTGTGCAACAAACAGAATAAATCACCAAACAAATTAAGGTAAGGGTTTAACATGTTTTGCTTATAATTTACTTTTGTTATGGCTTACATAAGATGTTGAAGAAGTGCCTAGGCATGGGGAAGTGGATTGTTAATCGTGAAGGTCCTAAGACGAGGTCATAGATAAAACCACTAGTGACCACCTAGAGCCTGAGATAAGTGCGATGAACGGGCTTGCATGCACGCTGCACTACATTATTACCTATGATGTCATGCTCATTAATTTACTACATTGCATATTGTCTTTACTAAGTCCCTAGACTCACTCCCACTAACCCAATAGATGGCTCGGGGACTAAGAAAGGGAAAGTGATAGTGGTGGAAGAGTCGCCAGTTAACAGTAATTGCGGGTAATGAGAATGTGAGTCATGTACGTGTCATTAATGTAAATTATGTGCGCTCTGTACTTGGCTTCGGAAGATGGTTGTGATTTAAATAAAACTTGCTTTGGACCAAATTAAGGTTCCCACTATGAGTAACTCAGTGAGTGTAAACTAGTTATGCTTGACCATTGGAATATTATGTTGGGCATGTCAGTATTTATTTGTTGAATTTATATGTACTCATTGCTTATACATTATAAACCCGAATTTTTGATAATCGAAGGCAACGAAGTCTGGACCCCACCCAGGGCGCCCAATATTATTTTAATATTTTTGTTGGCAGCGCATAGCCGTCTTTCGAGATAGGGCAGGATTGTAACAGTAGGTTATGGTGGCATCCCGTAGTGAGGCTGGGGTGTCACACGAATTGAGGCAAATTGGCCCACCCGGGCGCACCTTATAAACCCCCTACCGACCCAATGATAGTTCAATAAGGCCGGCAAAGCCCATGCCCAAACCAAGCCCCCTCTACCCAACTTTGAATGAGAATTTTCCTCATACACAAACAATTCCGATCTCAAGCGGAATAAAATCTCTTTAGGCAGACTTAGCCCAATAGTCTAAAAATTCCGAACTGGACCACCCATACAGCCTCTCAACCTTCGAAGCTAGAACCCCATGCCTTATTAATAAAAGGCCAACAACCATCGCCAACATAAATAGAAATGCCCTCGGTCGTCCCTAAAGGAACCAACGCCAAGGAACGCTAACCCAACACCTAGACTACTCGTCCTCTCAACAAAGTGCTTGGCAAAGATAAGGAAAGCAATACATGAGCAAGCAAAACAAGAGGGCCAACAAGACAAGCGTTCATTAAAATAAGAAATATTATTGGAGTTACATGGAGAAGGGCCACAGGATAGCTCTGTAGAAACCAAAACAAAAGAAAAAGAAAAACAGCCACCTACGCGTCCGTAGGAGCCTGACCGCCCGTGTTCAGGTCCCCAGGTCGGCTGCCTCTCCCCCTTCTAGGTAAATAGTGTTAGATATAAGCCCTTAAGACCAGTTCTAGTGACACAATAGGGCTTGATCTTGTAATTCTTTAAACCTTATTTAATGGCAAGTTTTATGTTTAATTGAAATTGCAATATGATTTAAATTGAACATACAAATATCCTTTAGTATAATAAGGAGTGGATACCATTCTTAATTGTTAAGAATAATTGAGATGGATAATCCACAATACGTTATACTATAAATATGTTCCTGGCCATAGAGTTCCTAACTTGGATAATTAGTAACTCGCAAAGCCTGGCACATCGTCTTCCTCCTTGTTCGGTATAAGATACCGAAAGACAAGATTGGTGGGTCTTGTACCACTCTATATAAGATACAGAAAGAAGATGAGTGGGTGCTCGTTATAGGAACGAGTTCACTGAACGGGACTATTAATATTGAATCACATGGGTTTTATCTCACGGGTCAATGATTTAATATTAACTACGGATTTGCATTAGTCCTTAGACCTGAGATGACATGGATATCTGTGTATTAATGGATTAGGATATCAGCGATATTATATGGTTGTCCTAATCAGGGATAGCCATACGTATTTATGTGCCTAGTTCAGTGACACACGAGGTATATGTGCATCAGACAAGGAATCTATCACCTCGAGATATACAAGGAGGATGTCCTATGCGATCCAATAGTCACTTGACGATAAATCCTTGGCCGAGGTAATATGACGACGGAATTTGGATTCCGTAGAGGGTGTGTCATATTAATCAAGTGTGATTATTGGATTTGGTCATACGACGAGATCGAGAGATTTGACCTACTGACCGTGATCTCATATTTCGTCAGGATATAGTATGATAGAGGGACAGTATTGCAGGGCACCGTAGTGTAAGGTTCACATTCCTGCTTCACATTAAATTGGGTAATCATGACATATTGCTAGATGTCACTCATATTTTACGAGAATTAATAATTGATTAATTCTCGTTGCCAATTTAATTGTGAACCCAGAAAGTCCCACCCAATAGAAGTCGTTTTAAAAGAAAAAGGGGCAAATTTAGTAATTATGGAATTGCTAAATTATAAATGCAATTATTTAAGAAATAAGAATAATTAAATAAGTAATATGATTATTTATTTAATTATTAATTTGGATTGGGCTTTTTGCTAGCACCTAAAGCCCGGCCCAATAGCATTTAGGGTTTTAGGGTTTCTTGTCTATAAATATAACATTAAACCCAAAATCAAACAATCAATTAGTTGAATCAAAACGAAAATTTTAGAGAAAATTTTCGAGTCCCTTTTTCTCTCAAGTCTATTGAAGTCTTGACGATTTCGGGTGGACCGACTCGGCATCTCACGCGTGGGAGATATCAGGTGGGTTATCGGCAACGAAATCAGATTTCGTTTCGAGATAACTTTTCGTTTTATGTCTTCGATTTAACCGTAAGATTTGAAAAACGTGATACCAATAAAATCAGATTTTATTTTCCGCTGCGTATGATCAGATCAATGTTTTCTAACAGATAGCAGGGTGACAAATCCAACAGCGGGTGAGTCGCGTGAACATCAGCTAGGGCCGCCAAGTATCCCTCCGAGTAGGAGGTGGTAGCCACCCGCGCCAGCCCCTCCAGCTCGGCTCAAGCCTAGGCAATCTCCCCCTCCAACTCAGCTCGAACTCGAGTAACCTCCTCCTCTAGAAAAGAGGTATGAGCCTCTGCGCTTGCCGCGTCCACGCAGGCCTTCTCCAATCGGTCGGAG